>NC_090229.1:15434105-15742230 GCF_024489055.1 Chanodichthys erythropterus
CGTGATAATAAACACGAAACACACGTGATCGTTGTCATGCGGTGAATCCGGCCAATCATGAAACAGCTGTGTCGTCATCAGCGCTCGTGCAGCTCCTCTTGAGAAACTGCGCTGGCTAACTCAGGCGGCTGATCTCGAATCGCTCTCGCGGTACTTTAAAGCCACACGTCACAGTCACATGATGTCAGCGCTGTCTCAAGTCGGACAACATTTCTTACCGGCATGCACTGCTTCAAGCCAGCCGCCGATCGGTCTTTGCGGCGCTGCATCAAGTCGAACAAGCCTTAAGGCTTGGTTGAGATGAGCAAATTCTGCGCAGAACCGATCACCGGTGATCACCGCGAGATGCATGCCGGTTAGAAATTTGTCCGAGGGTGGGCCGCCTTGCTCTGATGTCATGCTGACGTATGTCAAAAACCTCTCGGGAGGGCGAGGCGGCCTCATCGGATTCTGCCGTCCATCAAAACCACAAATGGCATAAATGAGCCAGTCCAGGACAGCAAAACTAAGAAAGCATCGGCGTTCATGCATCAGGGCCACCTACAACACATCAGTGTCCAAATACACATCAATACACCATCACATTAATTCTATCCTATCATTTGCATAAATTACAATGGTATTAACATTACATTAACTTTTTTTATAGTACTTGGAGTACCATTATTCAGTACTATAATGCATATCGAAGTAAAATCTGATACCATAGCTGTACCACAGTCCTTTTTGTAAAAGAAATGGAATTAAAGTTATACATGCTGATCTACAACATTACTCACCTCATGCCAAGTCTTAGTTCCATCCATCCATTTTCTTCCACTTATCCGGGGCCAGCAGCCTAAGCAGAGACACCCAGACTTCCCTCTCCCCGACACTTCCTCCAGCTCTTCTGGGGGAATTCCAAGGCGTTCCCAGACCAGCTGAGAGACATAGTCCCTCCAGTGTGTCCTAGGTCTTCCCCGTGGCCTCCTCCCGGTGGGACATGCCCCGAACACCTCCCCAGCGAGTCGTCCAGGAGGCATCTGAAACAGATGCCCGAGCCACCTCAGCTGGCTCCTCTCGATGTGGAGGAGCAGTGGCCCTACTCTGAGCTCCTCCCGAGTGACAGAGCTCCTCATCCTATCTCTGAGGGAGCGCCCAGCCACCCTGCGGAGGAAACTCATTTGGATCAAGTCTTAGTTATAAGACCGTCAAAAAAAAAAAAAAACCGACCAACACAGTAAACAAACTGCTGCACCACGATAGGCTCTGGGAAGCTCATTCTCTTGAGTCACACTGACCCAGCGGTCTGCCTTTGAATCATATGCCTCAGTCACACCGGTGATATTGTTGCCGCTCCATCCTCCGATGGCCAGTAGTATTGCAGAAGGCAAATGTGGACGTCTCAGTTGACGTACGAGTTCTGAACTGATGGGTTCATCCGTGTCGAAGTCAAACAAAGTCTTCATGGCACTGATGATAAAAAAATGTATTAAGTTTCAAAATAAATAACCTATTAAGTCTTTAGGTATTTGGTCTGCGGTCTGGGGTGATGGGATGGGGGGCTTCTATGATATTAGACTGCGTAGCCTATAATAAAAGATAATGAATTTCAAACCTGAACCAAACATATTTTTATTCAAAGATCAACAGTCTGTCATTAGTCTTTAGTCTGCCACAAAAAAACAACAACATTAAAATCATTTGTTGGTCTGTACTATCGCGGTATTGTCAGTGAAAACAAAAGAGAGAATTTAAGCAAACAGAATGTTTGATTGGAGAAACAGATTGAATTGGGGCAGGGTCTCTAAACTTCTATTAACTGTGATTAGAATTTGTTTTATTTTTATTTGATTAAATATAAATTCGAATCGGATTACTTTGAGTTAAATTGGAATGGAAAGACATGCATGCATAAAACATTAATCTAAATTTGTGTTTAATCTCAGTCAACATGATATCTGTTAAGCAGAGTTAAGCGATATAAACTGTCTTCTTATGGATACGCTTCCTTTTTCCTGATAAATACATTGTGTGCTGCAGTTCCTCTTTTGTTCTAGGGAGGGCGCAGTTTGCAAAATAATGCAGACTGCAATGACCATAGTTTACAGGCCACAAGTATTAAAATGTGTAGTCCATGTTAAATGAACACAGTCAAATCCACTGTGTGTGCCAAATGTGTCATCTACACATTTTCAAAATCCTTCTGTTTTCACGTGTATAGCAACAACGAGTGTTACATGTTGCTAGTGATTCAGAAATTAATTCCCTTTTGGGTTGTGCCTAATGTATTTGCATGACATCATTCATTAATTTTTAAATATACTAACACCAAAATCCATTAGGTTACTAATGATATTCACATGCAGAAAGCTAGTTAGTATAGCTAGATAGTAATACTTAAAGGAATAGTTCACCTAAAAATGAATATTCTATCATCATTTACTCACCCTCCATCTGTTCTAAACCTGTATGAATTTCTTTCTTCTGTTGAACACAAAAGAAGCCATTTTAAAGAATGTCAGTAACCAAACAGTTGATGGGCCCCATTGACTTCCATAGTATATATATTTTTCCCTATACTATGGACGTCAATGGGGCCCGTAAACTGTTTGGTTACCCATATTTTCCAAAATATCTTATTCAGTGTTTAGCAGCAGAAATTTATACAGGTTTGGAAGAACTCAAGGGTGAGTAAATAATGACAGAATTTTCATTTTGGGTGAGATTACATCCCTGCTGATTTTACTAATATTGTGTGGTATATGTTCTCAGTGGCTGCTCAGCCTATAGTTCACATGAATAAACTACTGCTAATGTGTGACTGTAAATTGTAAATGTATGATGTATAAGTGTCATCTCACAGTTCTTTGCACAGCATACTGCTAAACTCTGAAACTTGATGCTTCATGGGCAGCGATGTTACTGAAACAGGAAGGAGTGGCACATTTACACATTTTGTGGGTATGGGTGGAGAATAGATTATCTATATGGATGATATTATCTCACAGTACACTCACACACATGCATTTAAAAAAAGCAAAAAGCATCTAAGACTTCTGTTATATATATAATATATTTTTAAAATAGGAGCTTTACAGAAAAGCTTATATGTATATTGTCATATTTATTTAGATGATAATATCATCATAATGATATCAAATTACATCGCAAAATGGTTTTGGTGTAGGAACTGCAAAACCATAACATAAAATTCTAAGTGCTATAAAACATCTTACAGCAACAGGAAATGCCATCTAATACTAATGAGGTCAGATCATTAGTGGTTACTGTAATGAGAGAGTTAGAGAATTTTTCTGGGCTTTTACTCTGCTCCATTTACTGGAAATGTGTAGTGTTTGATATCCAAGGGGGGAAATGCTGATCTTATTAGACTTTGTTTCGATTTTCCATTAAAATTACAATGTTTTAGAGCTTAACAACAAATTGATGTTTAAAAATTGACAGAGGGCCTTTTTTTCAGTAACGAAGATTTCGTCCTGTTTGATTAGTGGGCTGAGGCGTTGTAGACATCTCCCTGTGTCAATAAGGATATGAGTAACAAACTGTAGGTAAAGCTTGAGGATCCTTAGATCATGTGCCTTAAGTGAGCATAGCATGCTTAAAATAAACACTCACACTTCCTATAGTGCTCACACTTTTTTTTGTCTTTGCTATTCTCAGCTGTTATTTGTTTTATTGGTGAATATTTGAATTATGCAGTCATTTTCAGCTTGTGCACGTTTCCTCAGACTCACTGTCTGTTGAGTCATTAATATGTCGTCAAACAAAATCTGTCTATGACCTTGCCCATATAGGGAGATTTGACCTAAAAGCAAGATTTAACAAGTCAATGGAGCCTGTAAAATACTGGGCTTGAAGATAATGTGAATAAAAGAATATATCCATATGAGGCCATAACTAAGGCTTGAAAATCAAACCTTCTATGGTGTGAGAGATTTTGTTGTGGTTGCATGTAATGCATTCATTGACTGAAGTGCTAATTAGAAAAGAGTCATCCTCACCTTTGTTTACTTGTATTGCATTTTAAATAACTGTAAAGTTAAAAGCTTTGCTAATGTGAAAAGTGGATGAATCCTGATTTAAGAAGGTGCTGCTCTGATTCTTTGGCTACAGAAACTCATTTGTCTAAAAACCATTGTGTGCCTACATTCCCAGAATGCAGCAGTAGTTACTTGAGTAGCGTTTTCACATTTTAATCAGAAATATGAGGAGAGAGCGTGGGGATGTCATAATAAACTTCTAATTGACTTTCAGTACCAGCCCGCAATGCAAATCCAGCCACAATTGCATCCCTACTTTCCTGAAGCTTGATTTGAATGCAAATTTGCCTAGACATCCATTTTTGAATGCGTAGAAACTCAGCTAGACATTTAGAGCTAGTACATGGGCACAGATGTGATTTTGCATATCGCAGATTTGTGCACACCTTTTCTTACTGATGCTGGCATTTCCATGGCTCCTTTTTGTGATTAATGGTTTTATATACCAACTTGGCATGTTGTGACCTTGTTTTCAAGCATAAATAAATGGAAAGATTGATTGCACCTTTCTCAGCTGTGAATCTAAAACCTCTCATCATAAACCCAGTGCTTCCCACACATAGACTTTACCTGGGCGGGCCGTGCATGCGCGTGTTTGTGTGATCATGTTCGTTACACATTGCATTTATAATAGCAGTTGGCCACATCCAGAAAAATTAATGGATCTCTATGGGTCCTCTGCTGGATGTACATGGTAATGGTAATTGCACTTTAAAAAAAATGTATTTCCTACAGATTTCTCTAACCAGCAGATGGCATAATTCTTCCCCGAACAGATCAATATCCAGAAACAACTAACTTTAATTTTGAGCAAGTGTTTTTTCATAAAAATGTAATATACGCATGCTAAAGGTGTAGTTGAGGAATTTTGCAGTAAATGGATAAAAAGTACTTCATATCCCCCAAAACACAGCATAATATGTATCAAAATGAATTTTGAGTGAAAACAGTGAACGGTGGGCGGCATGCATGTAAGCGAGTAAATACAGGAGAAATATGGCAGTCATTTTGACATGCCACACTTCGTGTTTCCAACAGGTGACTATAACTGAATATTGCCATGTAGTTGTGTTTAGGCCAGGGGCCTTATTCACAAAACATTTTATTTTACCACTAAGAGTTCTCCTAAATAGTAGTAAAAGTTCTTAGCTGAGAGTTTTCTCTTAAAACCTATTCACAAAGCTGCTGAGACAAACTTTTACTAAGGAATCGACTGAAGTCTTAAAGGTGCCCTAGATTCAAAAATTGAATATACCTCAGTATAATTGAATAACAAGAGTTCAGTATGGAAATGACATACAGTGAGTCTCAAACTCCATTGTTTCCTCCTTCTTATATAAATCTCATTTGTTTAAACGACCTCTGAGGAACAGGCGAGTCTCAACACCGACTTTTACGTAACAGTCGGGGTGTACGCCCCCAATATTTGCATATGCCAGCCCATGTTCAATGCATTACACAAGGGCAAAACGTCTGGATCTGTGCACAGCTGAATCATCAGACTAGGTAAACAAGCAAGGACAATAGCGAAAAATGGCAGATGGAGCAATAATAACTGACATGATCCATGATAACATGATATTTTTAGTGGTGTTTGTAAATTGTCTTTCGTTAATTGTTTCGTTAGCATGTTGCTAATGTACTGTTAAATGTGGTTAAAGTTACCATTGTTTATTACTGTATTCACGAAGGCAAGACTGTCGTTATTTTCATTTTTTAAACACTTGCAGTCTGTATAATGCATAACACAACTTCATTCTTTATAAATCTCTCCAACAGTGTGTAATGTTAGCTTTAGCTACAGAGCACTATCAAACGCATTCAGAATCAAATGTAAACATCCAAATAAATACTATACTTACGCGATTAGACATGTTGCATGACGAACACTTTGTAAAGATCCATTTTGAGGGTTATATTAGCTGTGTGAACTTTGTTTATGGTGTTTAAGGCAAGCGCGAGCTCTTGAGGCGTGGAGCACGAGATTTAAAGGGGCCACACACCCTGAATCGGTGCATTTATAATGATAGGCAGTTAAAAAAATTAATAAAAAAAAAAAGACTATGGGGTATTTTGAGCTGAAACTTCACAGACACATTCAGGGGACACTTAAGACTTATATTACATCATTTGAAACCATGTACTTCGGCACCTTTAAGCTAAGAGTAAGGGCGGGGTTGACCTCGTTGCTATGGAGTATTCACACAGTGATTGGCTGATGGGGGAGGAGTCAGCGATTTAATCATAGAAATATTGTAGAATGAGGTGTCATGTTTCCACATTAAAATAAAGGTTTTAAAATACAAATGTTGCCCTATTCAAATAAATATTTTTTAATAAAAATGTTGCCATAGTCAAAATAAAATTTTGCCATATTGTTACCATAAAGGTTTTAAAATGTAGGCACTACACTACAGTGTCACTAACTAAAGTAGTATATACAGTTAACAAGTAGTATGTACAGTGTGTATATATTATAATATATATATATATATATATATATATATATATATATATTTTTTTTTTTTTTTTTTGCTCTATTCAATCATTTGTAAGTGTGAACTCATGAAAACCACTGGCACAGGTAATCAGACAATATTTATTTATTTGTTAAAAGATTTTCTTGGGCATCTCATCATAGATTCAAATCTATAAATCAAAATGTATTGCATTTATGAAGAAAAGGTTCAGCACCCAAGGCTCTATCGCTATTCCCTCAATGGTGTACAGTGTCTTTGGGTGGATTAGGACTGTTTGTGATTTGGTCTTAGTGACTTAGGAGTCCTCTTGACTACTCCTAACGTTTCACAGATTTAGGAGATAGTTTTAGCACTAAAATGCTTTGTGAAATACTCTTAGAGCAAAAATTTAGGAATCCTAAAATTAGGACTGACACGCCCATTATTTTTAAGAGTTTCTCCTAAATCGGCAAGTTAGGAGCTACTTTTAACCTTAAGATGTTTTGTGAATATGGCCCCAGGACTATTATCAAACACATGAAGTTTGGAGCAAATTGGACATTGTGTGCCTGAGTTTCAACAACTTTCCATTTCGTGGCGTTAATCACTTAGCCAAGTGTTGCATGATTTAACATGTTTCTAGCATGTTTGGTTCTTCATGGCATATACAAATGTGTTTCTGGGAGTGAATTACAGTGTAAAGCATGACATTTCCTGTTGCCAGCAGGTGGCACTATGACTGTAACTGAATATTGGCATGTAGATATCTTCAGGCCAGGACTCAGGCAGATCGGACATTGTATGCCTGAGTTACAACGACTTCCTGTTTCATGGCGAAACATCGAATTTTGTCAGGCCACCACTGACGCGCCCTTCAGCAAAACTCTAGATCTTCGCAATTTAACGCTGCAAAGACCTTTAGATTAGACTGACCAAATATGATGTTGATCTGATTAAAGCTCTAAGAGGAGTTTGTTAAGATACAATGTGTGGAAATGGCAAAAACAGCAAAAATTTGGCAGAGAAAATTCAAATATCTCACTTCCAGTTGGGTTTTCAGATTTTGCACCAACAGACTTTTTTGTAGGTATTGAGCTGTTACATCTGTCTACTGAATTTCATACTTGTCCGTGAAATGTAGCGCAAAGGGCGCTTAATTGAAATTTTGTAGGTGGCGCTATCGAGCCATTTTGCCACACCTAATTCTGAAACTCATATTAGATGTAAATTTTCACCACAAAGTTTCATAAGTTTTCGAGCATGTTTACACCCTCAGAAATACGATACATTTCGGAGAAGAAGAATAATTGACCAAGCAAATAGCTCACACCATCGATGCTCTGGCCCTAAAAATATTGTTAAAAGTCACACAGTATTTGTTTTTTGTCACAAGTAGTAAATTATTTTTGTGGGTAATGGGAGGATTTTTCACCTGGCTACAGCAAGTATTTCACACCTGTGGGAAGCACTGATAAACCACACATCAAAGCGTGAAACTCCCTTGTTGCATGTTCATACAGTAACTGCAGTACTACATTTAAGAATATACAGCTAAAGCATTAAATATTGATATTTTATTCATGAAGCTTTTATTGTTATTATGCACAAAGACATACTTGGTGGAACAGATTGATATGACTGAACAATTACTCAGAAGCTGAACTGACCTATCAAAATTATAACAAAATTAGGTTGTGCGTCTATAAGCAGGTGCCTCTTGTATTGTGTTGCTAAATGTGAATGTTTTGTTTTATGAACTGAAACAGGAAATTTAGTCCTGGATTTTTAAAATGAGAGGTTGGGTGGGTCTGTTTTCATAGAGGCCTGTGCCTCTAAATAGTGTTCGCATTTGTTCTGGCACTGTTTCAATTCTTTTCTTTCTTTCTTTCTTTCTTGTTTTATAGTCTATGATATATCTATCTATCTATCTATCTATCTATCTATCTGCTGTTTATTTAACCCCGCAACCACACATTAACCTTCTGGTGCTGTTCGGTCATTTTTGACTGAAATATTTTACATTTCGTTTTTTTAGAATATTTTACTTCATTAGAATGGTACGAAAGTTAGTAAAGGTTTTGGCACTTATGTGAAAACAAAATTATGGAAATGATTTGAAAAAGTTACAATTGTATTGTTCACGGTCAAAAATGACCACACTGGAAATGAATGAGAGATGAATTTCATCTAGTGGAAACGTTTGGTACTGCACCCAAACTAAATCCTCAAACATCCTCAGATTTGGAGCACAACTTGTTTAGATTTATGGCTCACAGTTTTAGAGTAAAACATGTTTTGGAAAATATATATTTCATATAAAATTAATTTAATATTAAATTTTACAGTTTTTTTTTTCAATTGCTAACAAGCGTTCACCAATACATAAAGTACTTTTTCTAAACTCTTAACACAGCAACACACATACATCACACAATTAGCCAAATAGTTAATTTTCTGCCCAAAACCATATTTTGTAAAATAAACCCAAACTCTACATTTCAAAATGCTAAAAACCTTTTTCAACATATACTAACTCCTCTATCAAAATACAGCAAATCTGATTCAAAATCGAGTCATTCTGTCAAAATATTAGCGCTAGTTTTCTATCCAACATGAACATATAGTCAGTCAAAGCGCAATGACTGTCAAAATACTAACAGCTGATGGCATTACAAAAACTGCACTACTTGTCATGTTTCAGTTCTACCTGCAGAAAATATAAGTTTTTATCATTCAGATTCCTTTTACTGCAGTAATAGTAGAATGCTTACATGTAAGCCATTCTAAATTTTTGGTTGAGTGTTGAATGCGTGCATTCTTGGCAACATAAGTGAATGAGTCATTACTTTATAGAATGTGCAGTAGAAAAAAGAAGAAAGTAACAGAATTGCTCAGGGCAGCTACTGGTCAAATGAGTCTCCTTTGCAGAACTTCAGTTGGCCCCCCTTATTTATTTGGATGTTTACATTTGATTCTGAATGAGTTTGATAGTGCTCCGTGGCTAAAGCTAACACACTGTTGGAGAGATTTATAAAGAATGAAGGTGTGTTTATGCATTATACAGACTGCAAGTGTTTAAAAAATGAAAATAACGACAGTTAATAATAATAAAACATTATAGAACTAAAATAGGCTGTCTACATTTATATAATTGAAATAGCCTAGTAAAAAATCAGTCATTTTTGACCGCAACGTGAGCAACACTAGGGGGTTAACTTAAATGAACAAAGCGACAGGCCAGCTCATATTACAATAAATGAAGCTATCGCTCCACCATTCTCATTCATTGCTTTACTTGTGAGTTTTCTCCTTCTGTCAGGTCTCTCGCTTGCAGTGTCGAGAGGGTGTTAGCGAGTCTCATCTGTATTCTTCCACGCGGTGCCCTCCTCCCCTACAGGCGTGTTTTGACTTGACAAAGTTGCGCGTGCTTCCTGGTTTGAAGCACTATGACCTCAGGTACGTCGCAAAACTCCAACAACAACTCACTTCTGCTCGTCGGACCTCTGTGCTTTACATTTCTAGTTGCACATCCAACCAGGGATTACATTTTTGTAGTTTTTTTCCCCTTTGCGTGATTCTCAACTCTACCGAGATGCATTTATACTTCAACTGTGGGTGAAGCGCGTGCCTACACCCGCTTTATCAGGAAGAGTCTGCAAGAAAAGTGTCCGGGCTTCTTAAGACCAAACTGAAGCATCCAGACTGCAGCGTGCTCTAAATAGCAAAGATGTCTGATTCAGCGTCCAGTTTTCTGCATATAGGGGACATTGTCTCGCTGTATGCAGAAGGAACTGTCAATGGTTTTATAAGCACACTGGGGTAAGTCTTTCATTGACTTCTCTGTCTTCCTGCCTTTCTTCAACTCAGCCCAAGACTTTGCACCAAATAGAATTTAATGTTCATTTAAAATGCAGTAAATCATAGCAATCAATGCAAAATTTCACTTCACATCAGTTTATTATTATTTTTTATTAAATAAAATAGGCTTTCTAGTCTTGAGATTGCAAGCTTTGTTCTTTTTCTCTGCTAGTTGGTTGTACTGTGGCTTACTTTTACACTCCGCTTTGATGTGTTTGAGTTTTTGGTTTGCAAAGAGAGAGAGAGAGAGAGAGAGAGAGAGCTGCACACAGGTGTGCTGTTAAGTTACAGAGTAAGTTAACAGCCTGTATGTGTATATTGTGAACATACTGTAAATATGTCTGTATATTTCGCAATATTAGTCAATAGTGAGGACATCTCATAAACTCTTTGGGTTTTATACATGGGTGGTTGACTAGAACTTTTTGCAAAAACATCAGTTCAGTCAGCTTCATTTGATTTCTGTGCTTCTAAATAAAAGCACAATCTTGAATTTACCTGTCATGAAACCAATGAAACCTGTTAGTCACTGTAGAAACCTTTTTGAATGTTATTCTCTTTCATTGAATTTTTCAGCCCAAACTGTATTGTTTTAATGTCAGGAGGAAATTCCACCCCTTTTTTGGATACAGGCCTAATACAAGAACAAAAAGACTAAGACAGTTATCTTAAAAAGCAAATGTTATGCAGGAATGGCTCTCTAAACAGCACACAGAAGCGTCCAAGTTTTTTTTTTTTCCTTGGGCTATTTCAGCTGTTCTATTCACTGAGTGTCTTATTGAACTGGCCTGGCAACCTAAACATGTTTTAACCTGTTCATTAGAAACCCTGAAAGGCTGCTCTAGTCAAATGCAGGTTACCCTAGGGATATTGACAAATATTGGATATATAATATAATTAGACCTTTAAAGCAACTTGGCAGAGCATTTTGGACTTTATAATTTAAAATATTTAGCAGGATGTCCATCACAAGTCTGTAGAAACAAGGGCATTCACACTCCAGGCCAGGAATGAAGCTGTAGAATTTGTGACCCATAATTCTTTATGACCACTGATACTGATGTGCCATTCAAAGACTTTTGAAGAATTGTTTTATTGAGATGACCCTGTGTGTTTACCTTCCCAGGCTGGTGGATGACCGTTGTGTCGTGGAGCCAGCTGGTGGAGATCTAGACAACCCTCCCAAAAAATTCAGAGGTATTTTATCAATTTTAAAATAATCTTTCACATAGCTACATGTACCTCCAGAATAATTATTGCATAGCTAGCTTTTTGGAAGTCTTGATTCTAATTGGACCGTTGCACATATAATCTTGATTGATAGCTTGAAGTTTGAGAGGTCTCCAGAGAGAAGACAGACATGAAAGACAGCTTGTAAAGCTAACTTGTCTGTATAAAAACTTAGATTGCAGATTAATAGTAATGATATATATAAGGCAATATTGTAATATTGTTCCAGTGTTTGTCTTTTTGCTAGGCTAGTTGTTTTGTGCCGGTTTTCCACCAAAATTATCCGGAACAGTTTTTCCCAGGAACTTTTTTCCGCCCAGACCTGTTGCTGTCTGCATTTCCATCGCGGTCTAAAGTACCGTGAAGATTAATTCCGGTGACGTAGGACTGTGCGCAATATTCCAGTCCCCTCTGGATTTCATCCTTCATGTATAAACTTAATAAAGCCTGAACCTTGTCGTCGGTCCATCGGCCATATTTTTCAAACTCCATTGTTGATTCAAATAGCAAACAACTGCACGCACCACAACAGACTTTTAAAAATGATGGTTGAAATAAAATTCTGCATGTGGTCAAGCAATCAGCATGTTCAGCACACAAATAAGTTCATGAACTTAAAAAAATACTACCTATCGAGCAGGTACTTTCTGAGGGGGAAATTTTTACCCAGAACCTCATTTAGACCCTGGTTCTTGTGGTCGAAACGCACCGAGCACCACCCCAGCGTCCCTAGTTCCTGGGGAAAGTTCCTGCGGTGAAAACGTGGCTTATGTTTTCAACTCAAATCAATCAATATTTCATGTATACATTTATTTATTTGGTAGTGGGATAATATTATTATTTTGACATTATTTATAATATAACTTATATTATTGTTTATATTTTTAATTAGCTTTTATTTTTATTTTTTTGGTTTTCATTTTAAGTTTCCTTAAAATAACCCTTTTAGGTTGATACAACTTGTTTCGCAAGCTGCTCTTTATATTAGTGTTGGTTTGTTTGTACTAACGGGGTCAACAATGCAGAGAAATAACCTCAAACCATAAACCCCCAAACCATTAAACCATCATTGATCTGATCTGCAGGTGATTCAAAAGTTTGATTGAGATCAAATGTGAGCGAATACGAAATACTTTTTTTTTTCTTCCTGTTTCCTGTGAAAGCGAAATGTTTCAATATTTCTCTTATTACTTTCCCAAAATTGAGTTTTTTTTTTTTTTTTTTTTCGGGTCTCACAAGAATATTGTCTAGAAAGTATTTTTGGAGATCGAATCACATTCTCCAAAATCAGCCACATAAGAAATTAATTGGCTGATACAAGTGTTATTTAATTGTTCTTTTTGATCTAGACTGCCTCTTTAAGGTTTATCCCATGAACCGATATTCTGCCCAGAAGCAGTTCTGGAAGGCTAAACAGGCAAAGCATGAGAAGGATAAGATTGGAGATATGGTGCTTCTTCAGAAATTACAAGTATGTGACAAAGAATTCTATGGAATTTTAATCATGAAGCAGAACATACCTTTAGTTTTACAGCTTTGAGCAAAGAAGAATTGGAAGTATTCACTAGGTTTGATAGCACGCATTTCATATGCTGACATTTGAGCCTTTGAGAGCTGCTTGCGGTTCTTTGATAATAATTTATTTTGTTTGTTTTGTTTTTTTGTTGTACCAAAGCATGCAGCTAATTTGGAACAAAAACAGAATGAGGCCGAGAACAAAAAGGTCCATGGGGACGTGGTAAAATACGGCAGCGTCATTCAGGTGAGAACTCGCATTTAGTAAAATTATACCTGTTAATTAACAGTCAGTGCGATTTGATGTTTTTACAGGGTGTTTGTCTATAAATACATCTTAGCTGATGTTGATATTTCACATTTCACATTATAAAAGTATGTTTTTCTGCATATTGATACATTTCTTTAGGGCATCATTACCCCATTTAATAGTTATGCTAAAAAATACAAAACCAGGAGTAAAGCTCTATCAAACAGCAGTCTAGTCCAGATTGTCAGACCTATGTGTAAAACCATTTAAGCCCTTTTATAGAGGAGTAGAATGTCAGAAATGTGCACTTATGTGGCATAAACCTTGTTTCTAGAAACAAAAGATTAGGAGTTATCCTAGTTACGCAAAGTAATCATGCATTTCATTCAAGATTCAAGGTGCACCACCAACGACTTTAAAAGGAGTTATGTGACTTTGTAACAACCCCCTCCCGCCCCCCCAAAAAAGTTCAAGTCCACATGCTTCTGTGATATGACACATTTTACAGTGGAAAAATGGTATGGCTGGATTTTAATTTATGGAATTGACTGGATCTTGAAAAGTAGGAGGTCTTTAAAAGAATGAAAATAAAAAAAAGAATTTGGCTGGATATGTATATAAGAGGAGCTGGTTTGGTAACGTCAGTTGGAAATGAAAGTAATTTCGATGAAAGATAAGGAAGACAAACATTTTGTTTCTTTGGAATGCATCATGCATCAATAAGTCTTGCACAGTATGTGTATTATGTCACTTGATTTTATGTTGACAGGCAGAAATGTCGTTTAAAGGCAGAAAAAGTAAAATAACATGCTGAGTTTATTAATGGGGTCACAACTATACCCGCACATCTTTATCGGAGTCAGAAAAGGCAAAAAGAAATGTGTTTCCTCCCTGTTAGTGACGTCAGTTACAGATAATGTGCCTACAGCAGTGCCACACTATAGGAAACAGGGCCTTTTCCTGATACTATAGGGTATCCTAAAATAAAAAAGTGCTTCCCATGCCCTGTGATTCCTATGGGTTACAGCTTCTGCTTAGAAATCCAGCCAAAATGCTTGTCTGTATATATTTAAGTTCGCCGATTTTCAACCTGTTTTGTATTGCCGTGACCAAAGACTATAGATTTAGAAAGACGGTTCACTCCTATTAGTTATGAATGGGAGAAACAGCAACATGCAATATGGCAGAATAACTCCCGCCTTTTAAGTAAAAGAGCCTGAATCTCTGATTGGAAAAGTCATTGCATCACTGCAGCTGCTGTTAGAAGCTCCGGTTCCCATAGAAACCAGAGACTCGCACTTAGGACTGCACATGGGCATTGGTTGGTATATCCTGAAAAATAAGCTTTTTTTTTTTTTTTTTTTCAAGCTATTTGAGCATATAAGAAACAACATTTATGGGACAGTTCATGTCAGATTTTGTTGATGATTTAAAATGTTATTTAATTGTGTGTTTTTGAGGATTTGAGGATTTTTCTTTCCTGCCATTAGCCACTGACTACAACTCTTTGGATCCTTCACTGGAAACCGAAAATAACTAAAGGTCTACTCTTTGAATTCTTGCATCTGGGAACTATACAAGTCGACATTGTGACTAAAAGTTTGCTAAGAAGTATTTCTTACTCCAGCAACAATGCTGTTTTTGAGACTGGTCAAGCATATCCATAGCAAACTGTAAGTGGCCTTGGATGGCAACATACCCAGTTGAAGTTTGCCTACTTATTTCCTACATATTTCCTACATATTTGGCAAAAGGGAGGACAACAGCCCCTTCTCTCCATTTTCTCTAGTTAGGTAGCACAGATTTCAACTTTTTACAACATGGGCAGCCAAGGTTTATTCAAAGACAATTTTGCCAGTGGTGAATTACTCTTTTAAAAATGAAATAACATTGTAGTCATCAGAAAGTGTTAAGTAGTTTAAAGTGATCAGCTCTGTTTACTGGCATTCAGCAGGCACGGTAACACCTCTTCTAACACAGTGACAGAGGAGGTGTTACCATACTGCAGCATACCCATTCAAGATATTTGCAAATCTCTCTCTCTTTTTTTTTTTTTTTTTTTTTCAAAAAGGAAGTACTTTCTTATTAATAAACTTTGTAGTAAGTGCCACAAGAGGCATGACAGTCTTGAGTGACTTGCATTTATAAAAAGTTGGCAACAATATGATTTAAGACACAAATGTTCAGTTTATTCTAATAAATGCTGATGTGTTTTCAGCTCCTGCACATGAAGAGTAACAAGTATTTGACGGTGAATAAGCGCCTCCCAGCATTGCTAGAGAAGAATGCTATGCGTGTCACTCTTGATGGGACGGGGAATGAGGGCTCCTGGCTTTTTATTCAGCCTTTCTGGAAACTCCGAGCTAATGGAGACAATGTAATTAACGCACACCCATACAAACTACTCAACAGTCACACGATATTCACAAGCTATATGGGTGAATCTCATTAAACCTGTCAAGAATATGTCTGGGTCATATTTTACCCCAAAATCAGAATAAAAAACAAAGACATTTGCATAGTTGAAGCCTGTTTTTAAATCCATTAATATTTTTGCATTTTGATGTTATTTCCATTACAATTAAGCACTACCCACCACAGCTGTCTTGACTGTAATGTAACAAATAAAAAAAAAGAAATTATACACATTAAATAATATACCACTATATAAATACCACCATTAAAACTATAAATTATTTAAATTATTAATTCACTGTACATGATGGTAGTATTTTTGTGATTTATGCTGAAATTATTAAACTTACTACTGTAATATTTTTGCTGTAATGCACTAAAAAAACTGTTATATTATAATCAAATGAAATTCTTAGAGAATAATGAGACTCAAAATAAATCGTCTGGATGCCTTTTAATCAGAATTTGAGGGGAATATGTATGTAATTGTCATGAAAATATCACAAATTCAATGCAAAAATTCTCAATGATCTTTTCAAACAAACTACTTTCTTTATGTAAATGTTTCTGTAATTTTGGTTTTCGAGTGCAGTATAACCTTGACAAGATTTTATACCTACATACACAAACACCTATGTTCTTTAAAGGCATACATTTACCTGCACACCTAATTTTACATATTATAGTCTATACAAATATGTGCTCACAGCCCACATACAAACTCACCAAGTTGGTTAAATGCATGCAAATGATCCTCTTACACATTTAAACAGGTTTACCAAGCTAATCTGTGTTTAAATGTTTGTAGATTGCTTCCCCCTTGTGTAAACTGATAGAGATGTACATATTTACTTTTCAGATATCTCTGTTCGTGACAGTCATATTAAGTCCCTCACTGAATTGTTTGTACTCCATTTCAGGTGGTAGTTGGAGATAAGGTGATCCTGAATCCTGTAAATGCTGGACAGCCTCTCCATGCCAGTAGTTATGAGCTTCCTGATCATCCGGGGTGCAAAGAGGTGGGCATGTTCAAGAAAACATGATCGGTTTGCCTTGAAGTTCTTTGTCAACATGAATCTGAAGTAGACAGATGGATTGTGGGTGATTGAAAGTGGTCCAAATGATTATTAGACACATTTACTTGTGGCTTAACTTGAGAACTGTTGTTGCAGCCATCTCCAACATGTGTATCTGAGATTAGTAATGGCTTTTTGAAGAAAAGTGAGCAAAATAAGCTGAAAAAATAAGTGCTGTTTGCCATTGTCTTTAATAACGTAAGACTGCCACCTACAGATCAACTCAGTGAACAGCAACACCAGCTGGAAGATCAATCTGTTTATGATGTTCAGTGACCACAAAGATGAAGTCCTTAAGGGAGTAAGTGCAACAGACATATACAAATCTGTACTGTGTATCATACCAACAAATCCATGCATTTATTTAGCTGTTTTTCAAATAAATGCTATAGCATATTCACACATGTGGGACCTTCAACTTTTGCATACATCATAGCCAGACATTTTTATCAAGTTTTATCATTTTTATAATTTTATTTTTTTTAAGTTTTATGATATATATCCAAAGCCAAGACCGTTATGTTAACATTTCATAATAAAAGTCATGGATGACTGGTATTCTGTTCATGCTTAGGGAGATGTGGTAAGACTCTTCCATGCAGAACAGGAGAAGTTTCTGACCTGTGATGAGTACAAGTCAAAGCTACATGTGTTCCTACGCACAACTCTGCGTCAGTCTGCTACTTCAGCCACCAGCTCCAATGCATTATGGGAGGTGGAGGTAAGAGTATCCTCATACATTGATTTAGCGGATTTTCTGTATTTAATGGTAGGATTTAGATTTGAAACGAGCCAACATATATCACTAAATAAAAATGTATTTATATTTAGAAATGTATTCAAAATAGATTCCTGTTACCGTTTATTATTTTCTTATACTTTTATATATGTATTATGGCATGCAATATGTTATGTGTAGAAGTCTGGATAACACTTTATTTTGTGTCTTTGTTACACTGTTATTATATATTTAAGTACTAAGTAATCTAAAGTAACTACATGTACGGATTAGAGTTTAGGGTTAGTTGCATGTAATTATGCATAATTTATAGTTATTACTATAGTAATTACATGTGACATATGTAACAATGACAAGTGTTACCATATTACATTACAGTATAGTTATTATTATAGTAACTACATGTAACGTGTAACAAGGACACTGTAAAATAGTGTTTCCAAAGCCTGTTATCTCAGTCTTTTATATAATGTGTATTTATATAATAATTGTGTATGTAATAATTATTAAAGAAAATCAAACATTTTTTATTGTGAGGTGGAAAGGTGCTTCCATTTTGACATGATGATGTTTGTTTGCTTGTTTGTTGTAGGTGGTTCACCATGATCCATGTCGTGGAGGAGCAGGACATTGGAACAGCCTCTACCGATTCAAACACTTGGCCACAGGAAACTATCTTGCTGCTGAGGTAAAAACCCTCCACATATATAGAAATCTGTTATATGGTTTAATAATATTAAAATGATTTATGTGATTTATTTGTGTTGCAGGAGAACCCAGGCTACAAAGAAAACATCAGTGATATAGAGGTAGGTTAAATGACTTGTTGCTGTATGTCATGATAACACTGATGAAAAAAGCTTTGTGGTAAAACTTTAATCAGGAGTTGTTAAACATCAGTGTCTCACTGGTACTTTGTCCATAGGTGGACAGTAGCCGTATCAAGAGAAGCCTTGGAGAAAGGATAAAATACAAGCTTGTAGCAGTGCCTCATGGGAATGACATTGCCTCTCTGTTTGAGCTGGACCCCACCACACTGCAGAAGACTGATTCGTTTGTACCAAGGTATTCAATTATCTGCTCTACTTTCTCTCTCTGTTTGTTTCCATTCTGTGGGTCGAAGGACTTCTCTTGATTTACCCACTGAATATTCATCTTCTCTATCGCCAACAGAAATTCTTATGTTCGATTCCGTCATCTGTGCACAAACACTTGGATCCAAAGTACCAACATTCCCATTGACATTGATGAGGAGAGGCCCATTCGATTAATGGTGAAAAACTCTCTCTGTACCGACAGTATAATCTGTTTGACCTTAACTTCTTAATGTCAAGAATTCTTTATATATTTGAAACATTTCATTCTGACTTCATTTATTTGCTCAATTTTAAAACAGTAAGAAATAAAATATAAATTGTATGTTTTACCACAGCACTAATTTTTTACAATAGAAATCAATTGTAACATCATAAATGTTGTTACTGTCACATTTTATCAATTTAATGCATCCTTGATGAATAGAAGTATTCATTTCTTTAAAAAAAAAAATCTTACTGACCCCAAACCTTTGAATGGAAGTGTGTGTGTGTGTGTGTGTTTTATATATGTCCTCTCCTCCTGCTAGCTGGGAACATGTCCCACTAAAGAGGACAAAGAAGCCTTTGCCATCGTCTCTGTGCCGGTCATGGAGATTAGAGATCTAGATTTTGCGAATGATGCCAGCCTCATGTTGAGCACCGTAGTCGACAAGTTCAACTCTGGTTTTCCCAGTCCTAATGACAGAAGGTAGAGTTGACACGAGACATACTGTAAGCACCAAACCAGAGTCTCAGCCTGAGATTTTATACTTTGTTCTGGGTCCTTAATGGCTGCGGATTAACTTTGTAAACATTTGTAAAGTAAACCTATTGTCAGATATTTGTGTGCCCTCTCTGTATGCACAGGTATGCCATTAAACTGCTGGAGGATGTGGTTTTCTTTGTTGTCGATCAGACTAATAATGGCCAGCCTGCCCTGGAGGTGACGATGAGCAAGCCCAACCGAGAGAGACAGAAACTTATGAGAGAGCAGAATATTCTTAAACAGGTCTGATTTTCAACAATTGGAAATGTATGGCGTGTTTACAGTTGAAACGACTTGGTTGGTGAATGATCTAATCTTCATACCCTTCAAACCAATCTTGCTGTCTATTTTTCTGCTTAGATATTTGGGATCATTAAAGCCCCATTTAAACAGAGGGGCACCGAGCCTCCTCTGCTGACATTGGAAGAGCTGTCTGACCAGAAATACGCCCCCTATCAGTACATGCTCAGACTGTGCTACAGGGTGCTGCGTCACTCACAGGATGACTATCGTAAGAATCAGGTACTCCAATCCATACTAACACAGGTGCTTAAGAATGGTTGAGAACATAGTGATATTACGAGAAATCGTGATGTTGAATGTTTACATGGTTTAAATGGCATTCATACTTTCTGTCACACTGGAAACAGCAACTAGACAGCATTCAAAGATGTGGATTTGATCAGTCAATATGATGTTCTGTGTGCCATTTTTCTTTTGTGCCTTATAGGAGCACATAGCCAAGCAATTTGGAATGATGCAGTCACAGATTGGCTATGATATTCTGGCTGAGGACACCATCACAGCCCTGCTACACAACAACCGCAAACTGCTGGAGAAACACATCACTAAAACCGAGGTGGAGACCTTTGTCAGTCTGGTCCGTAAGAACAGGGAACCCAGGTTAGTGTTTCCATCAGATGAAAACTCTTTGTAAGTAATTACTTATTGATGAAACTTAAGATAAACACTGATTGCTGCAACTATGTCAGATATTACACAAATTAGCTATGCGTTTAATACTAATTTAACTGAGATGTTTACATATTAGTGACGGTTGATGGGTGCCTACGCAGACCTGGAAATATCACAGAATTTTAAAATTGTAATTTCCAGGTCTGGAAAAGTAATGAAACGTAATATAATCTTCAAGTCATTTAAATGTATATTAAATGTAATTTTATAGGGTTACGAAATGCTTATTTTGAGTGGAGTGTTAATAACATAATTCTTACAAATCCTTATCTAGCAATTATGAATTGCTGGAAAAGTAATGGAAAATTAATTGGTCAAATTATTTGGTAAATTTTGAAATAGGAAAATGATATGCAGAAAATGTAAAAAAAATATATATTTTTTTACACATCGCACAAAGATAAATAAGAAATGTATAGGTTTAAAAAAAAAAAAAAATCACCTTCTGTAAAACCCTGGATGGCTTTAGAAACGCTTTAGAAGATAAAAATGGCAATGAGAAACAAAATTGTGACTTTTTTTATTGGTATTTACCAAGACAGTACATAATTGTATATTCAGTGAATAGTAAAAATGACACATCCTATATTCAAGGGGGGAAATGGAAAATAAACAAACAAACAAACACATACATACATACATACATACATATAAACAAACACTCTCTCTGGTATGTATCTTTCCTCTTCCCATTAGGTACCATCGAACTTTTTAAATAACCATGTATGATATTACACTTTTAAAGTGCCCCTATTATGCTTTTTTCGAATATTACCTTTCATGCAGTGAGTAATACAGCTGTTTGTGAATGTAAAAGGTCTGCAAAGTTTTAAAGATCAAAGTGCACAACAAATAAAGTTATTATCTCCTAAAAGTAAGAATCGAATCTGAATTGCCGAAATGAGTTGTCAGCAATTTCAGTTTTACTTCCTGTTACATACCTATGTAACAATGTAACAAATTTGCACAATGCCAAAAAGTCTTCATTGCCTGCCCGCTAACAATGTCTACTTTGACCCACCCTTAAACACTGTAGTTGTAGCTAGGCCTAGAAGAGTTTGGTTTGTGTTGTCGACATGTCAAGAAGATGCTATTTTCTGAGCTGTGAATCCTCTTTGCATGCACTTCAAAAGAATGAGGATGCTGGAATTGATAAGAAAAAAATAGGCTCTGTTGTTACTGTTCGTATCACTGTGTACACAAGCGCTGAGGAAGCCTTTGGAGCTGAAATTCAGATATGGTAATGGGCGATTTGTTTTTGACAAACGCTGTAAATGGTAGATCAATCATAACAGACTGGGCCGATCAGAGGAGAGTAGACTCGTGGAAAGTAAGGGGTTTAGAGGGACTGAATCTTCAAACAAACCATTTTTAGACTCTTTCAGAAATTAAGTGATGTGCAGTGTATATTATGATAAAATTAAAATGTTTTTGACCTTTGATGCATGTAAATCTATTGCAGGAAACCTTCAAAACAAAAATAGGAATCTTGAAAATAGTATAATAGGGGCACATGGATGACTAAATGAAGCATTGACCTTTCTTAATCTGATTATCTGTAAATGTCTGTTCCATGTTGTTTGTTTGGTTTCCAGGTTTCTGGACTATCTGTCAGACTTGTGTGTGTCCAATAATGTTGCAATCCCAGTAACTCAAGAGCTGATCTGTAAATGCGTGCTGGATGCCAAGAACCAAGATATTCTCATGAAAACTGAGTAAGTCTACAAAAAACCATGATGTGTGTCTGTTTTGGGTTATGTGCTTGTGTGAATGCATTTTGTGTGTTTGTGAAGGCGACGAGCCGCTAAGGACACACAGCATACCTCTGAGTACATGGAAGAATTTGGAGAGGAGGATGAAGTTTGGCTGATCTGGTCCGAGAAGGAGAATATCCCCCATGAGAAGAGCATTCGACAGCTTGCCCAAGAGGCCCGCCAAGGAAATGTGCATGATGAAAATGTGCTGACATATTACAGGTACTTGAAAATTGTACTATATAAAAATTGACAGCTGTGAAAATAACAAAAAAAGATTTTCAATTATTGCTGGACAATAATTGTTATTAGAAATGTTGTCCTCTTCTTACATCCATACAAATATATTGTTTTAATGTGTTTTTTTTTTTTTTTTTTTTTAAATCCAGGTACCAGCTCAAACTATTTGCACGAATGTGTTTTGATCGTCAGTATCTGGCCATAGATGAGATCTCAAAGCAGCTGGATGTGGAGCTGATTTCCCTCTGCATGATGGACGAGGCTCTTCCCTTTAATCTGCGGGCGTCTTTCTGTAGA
The DNA here is from genome assembly GCF_024489055.1 of Chanodichthys erythropterus. Lineage (NCBI taxonomy): Eukaryota > Metazoa > Chordata > Actinopteri > Cypriniformes > Xenocyprididae > Chanodichthys > Chanodichthys erythropterus. The sequence goes on from NC_090229.1 coordinate 15,456,799, forward strand.
CTCATGCTACATGCACACGTTGACCGTGACCCTCAGGAGCTTGTGACACCCATCAAGTTTGCACGCTTGTGGGCTGAGATCCCCACCTCTATCAGCATCAAAGAGTGTGTTCACATACCCACACAATCATATTATTAAATATTATATATGACTTGCTAAGTCTCTTACGCTTACCAAGATTGCATTTATTTGATCAAAATGACAGTAAAAATCGTAATATTGTGAAATATTAATACAATTTAAAAGAACTGTTTTGTATGTTTAAAATGTGATTTATTTCTGTGATGGTAAAGTCTTTACTCCAGTCTTCAGTGTCACATGATCCTTCAGAAATCATTCTAATATGCTGATTTGATCCTCAAGAAACATGTATTATTTATTATCAATGTTGAAAACAGTAGTGCTGCTTAAGTGGAAACTGATAAAAAACATTTTCAGGAATTTTAAAGAAACAGAAAGTTCAAAAAAACAGCATTTATTTGAAATGGAAATCTTTTGTAGCAATATAAAAGTCTTTTGATCTATTTAATGCATCCTTTCGGAATAAAGCATCAAATTCTTTCAAACTTTTGAACTTTAGTGTATGCAAAGATATTTTTTATATTGCATTATATAGTCATTATTTAAACAATGAAAGGTGTAATCATGGTGTTTGCTGTTTTATGTTGCAGTTATGACTCTCACCTGGACTATTCACGTGACAATAAAAAGAACAAGTTTGCCAATACGATGGCTTTTATGGAAGAGTACCTCAACAACGTTCTCATTGATGACCTGCCTTTTGCCAATGAGGAGAAAAACAAGCTTACATATGAGGTACAGTTGCATATTATTACAGTGAATAGTGGTTCTCACTGCAGTGAAAAATGGATGTAATGAGTGGAGCTTGACCTAATCCAGCTTCACCTCTGTGAACCTAATGAGTGGAGCTTAATCTAACTAGGTTTAGAGATACAGGATACGGTTATGGGTAGGGTTAGGATGTGGCTGGACCTTCAAGCTCCACCCATTATGTTCAGAGAGGGGAAGCTGGACGTCAAGATCTACCCATTGGCTCTACATTCTTTAACATTTTATTATAGAACCACTGGTAGAGCATTGTAGTAGTGATGGGTGCAGTGTATTGTAAGTTACTTTGAATAAAACTTCTGTCAAACATGTAAATGTTACATATTTGACACTAATATTTCCAAATCGCATTCACATATTTGCTTTATTTACATTGTTTGTAGGTGGTGAGCTTGGCGAGACATCTCATCTACTTTGGGTTCTACAGTTTTTTCGAGCTCCTGAGGTTAACTCGTACTCTCCTGGGAATCATAGACTGCACTCCAAGTAATGCTACAGTCAACCCAATGTTTAGTGATGACGGCAGTGGTTAGTATTCAAGAACGAGAAAACAATTAAATATCTTATGTGGTTCAGATGTACATAAGGCTCCAGACGGCAACTAAAATGGTCGCAGTTTCTCGCCTAAAAATAATATAATAATAAAAATAATAAAATTAACCTTAAAAAAAAAATAATTATTAAAAATAATGATTATTAGCTAAAGTGAATTGTTATTGCAGTTATATAATTTGTCTCCTAAAGTTTAATTTTAAGGTCCATATTATTTATTTATTTGTGTATAAATTGATCCGTTGTGTTTTATCCACAATGACAGAACTAAACTTGCTAGAATTCCAGTGTCCAAAATCTTGAATCATTCTTCCTAGGTAAGAACGTCAGGCGCTCTATTCATGGCATGGGGCAGATGATGTCCACCATGGTGCTAAGCAGGAAGCCGTCCCTTTTCTCCACCCCTGGTCGCCCTGGTGTTCTAGACAGCCAGGCTGGCAGTAAAGATAGCATTGACACACAGGACATCACTGTCATGGACACCAAACTGAAGATCCTGGAGATATTACAGGTAGATGTTGTCAAATAAGATGGCAACAGCTTTGTGCTGTCAGTGCTGGCAAGATTTAAAACTTCTGGTTTTGTGCAGTTCATCCTCAGTGTACGCCTGGACTATCGGCTTTCCTTCCTACTCTCCGTCTTCAAGAAGGAGTTTGTGGATGTCTATCCTATGGGTGATGCGGATGCAACACATTATACGGAACATGAGGGTAACTGATGTTAAGAAAAATTTAAAAAATGAAACTGTTGTATGAATGTCAGAACCTACCTGCTAATCAAATAATCAATTAACAATCAATAAAATGACATTATAATCAAATAACAGCATAACAACTATTCTTCTATTCTTCTGTGAACTAATCCCTCTATTCTATTTTTCATATTTGTGTTTGTCCCAGTGCTTCGTTCTGGTGAGAGTGGCAATGTTTCATCATTTCTTGATTCTTAAAATGAATTCCTTAAAGATGAAGTGTGTAATTTTGTTTTTGATGTTAAAATACTTTCTCCTGTGGTCACTTTATATACTTAATGTGCAAGACAACTATTAGTAAGCCATTTATATTTTGGAAAACCTATTTGATTTTGTGTAGTTCCAATTGATGACGCTAGTGGCACAGAAATAACACACTTCACCTTTAATGGAAGAGCATTTTAAATCTTATTAAATTTAGATTAGAAGTAGTGATGCTTGAATTCGTTTTCTGATTGTGTGTACTTATTATTATTATTATTATTATTTTATTTATTTATTTATTTATTTATTTATTTTTAAATATTTAAAATAGCTTCCATCAACCTCCAGCACATTGGAGAGCAGGCCGAGGCCATGTTTGGAATTGGGTATGTTAATGAGCAATTCATTCTATTTCCACATTACTGTTCATCAAAGTTAATACAGTGCTTGTGACATATGACCTTTCTTTGACCTTTCTCTGACCGTACAGTAAAGGAAACAGTATTCTGGAAGTGGATGACGAAGGGGGACGAATGTTTCTGCGTGTTCTGATCCACCTCATTATGCACGACTACCCTCCATTGGTTTCTGGGGCCTTGCAGTTGCTCTTCAAGCATTTCAGTCAAAGACAAGAAGTCCTCCACACTTTCAAACAGGTAGAATGTACAGCCCACTCAAACATATACAAACATCTTGCATTTATTGGTCAAAAGATCAGGTCAGGTCAAACATTTTCAGGTAAAGCACATTCCCATGCAGATCAAACAATTCACATTTTATTGCTCATTTGCATGTAGCAAATCACAATCCCAGTGCCACAGAAGTATAAAAATAAAAAAAAACCTCTTTCAATTGGTTGAAATGCAGTCAGTTTTCAAGATCAAAATTGCTTATGTCAGTTCTTCATCCTGCTGTTTGTTCTGTTCAGGTCCAGCTCCTTATTTCAGCTCAGGATGTTGAAAACTACAAGCACATCAAACAAGATCTGGATCTTCTGCGCACCATGGTGGAGAAGTCTGAGCTTTGGGTTATTAAAAAAGGTAGCTCTGGGGGAGATGGGAAGAAAGAGAAGAAAGACAAAAAAGAGGCTGCACCGGTGAGTCATGCACTGAGGTATGTGGGATTGTGTTTATCAGAATAATTAGGTGAAAGAAGCTCATGTTTCTTTTCTTTTTCATGCAGGTGTCTCCAGAGGAGGAATCAGATACTAAAAAACAGAAGGTTGAAAAGAGCAATGAAAGCTACCAGAATGTCAAAGAGGTGATGTTCTTAGTGTATTTCTTTGTTGTTCAATAATAAATTAATAACAGTGGGAACTAAAAGTCTGAAAAGTTGTATTACACCACCGTTTAAAAATTTGGGGTCAGTAAGAATTTTTTTTTGGAAAGAAATTTATACTTTTATTCAGCAAGGATGCATTAAATTGATCAAAAGTGACAGCAAGTATCTACAATGTTACAAAAGATTTCTATTTCCAATAAATGCTGTTCTTTTGAACTTTCTGTTACTCAAAGAATGCTCGAAAAATGATTTCCACAAAAATATTAAGCAGCACAACTGTTTTCAACATTGATAATGATAATAAGAATCAGCATATTAGATGATTTCGGAAGAATAATGTGAATAAGGCTGGAGTTATGGCTGCTGAAAATTCAGCTTAAATTTAAAATAAATCAAATTTTAAAATGTATTAAAATAGTAGAAAGTTATTTGAAATTGTAATAATATTTCACAATATTACTGTTTTTTTGTTTGTTTCTTTTTTACTGATAAAATAAATGCAACCTTGGTGAGCCTAAGAGACTTCTTTCATAAACATTAAAATAATTTACTGACCCCAAATGTTTTATTATATTATATTATATTATATTATATTATATTATATTATATTATATTATATTATATTATATTATATTATATTATATTATATTATATTATATTATATTATATTATATTATATGAAAGACTTTTGTGTGTGTATGTATATATATATATATATATATATATATTATATATATTGTACTCAATATACAGTAGTATTTATAAATTTGGATGGATAGAAACTTGTTAAATGAACAAACCAATATTTAAATCTTTTCTCTGATCTCCAGATTCTAGAGCGTTTGAATAAAATGTGCAGTTCAGGTGTATTTAAGAAGCAACAGAGGCTGTTGAAGAACATGGGCGCCCACAAAGTTATGCTGGACTTGTTGCAGATCTCCTATGATCGGGTTTGTAGTCTTTGTAAAACAGATCAAATCTGTACTAGATATGAAGCAAGGTCTTGATATTGTATCTAAACTCCTGATTTTTTTTTTTGTTAACAGAATGACACCAAAATGCTGGAGATCATCAAGTACACGCACCTGTTCCTGCAGAAGTTCTGCACAGGGAATCTGGAGAATCAGACACTCCTCCATAAACATCTCAACCTCTTTCTCACACCTGGGGTGAGTGCAAAGCAAGGAGGATAAAAAAAAAAAAAAACATATCTTAAAATAGCATGAAAAAAATATGTTTTTCATTTTTGTTCATTGTGTTCCTGTTTGTTTTTCTCTCTCTCAGCTCCTAGAAGCAGAAACAATGCAGCAAATTTTCAGTAATAATTTCCAGCTCTGTTCTGAGATCAGTGAGTCTGTGCTGCATCATTTTATCCATTGCCTGGCTACACATGGCCGCCACATTCAGTACCTCAACTTTCTGCACACCATCATTAAGGCCGAGGGGAAATATGTGAAGAAATGTCAAGACATGATCATGACTGAGGTTTGTGATTTGTGACTAAAATAAAGCAACCTTGAATTATTGTACAGTATGTATTCAATTTAACCATTTGTTTAACCATTTAACTTAAAATAATAAAAAACAGTACTGAATTAAAATGTACATATATTGGAGACCAATTGTTGTAGGGGATTTTATTTATTTATTTGATGGGTTGGTATCATGTTATATAAGGTGCTTATTGTTATTATGATTTACAATGTATTTTGTTAGATTTATAATTTTATGATATTAATTTTTACATGTTATTATCCTTATTTATGTAATGATTCCAAGGAAATGTCAGTTCAGTTCAACTGGTGGTATATACAGTCAGATGACTTCTCTTTTCACCCTTAGCTTACAAGTGCAGGTGATGATGTGGTCGTCTTCTACAACGATGACACGGCATTCGACACCATGGTGGAACTGATGACACTGTCGCGGGAAGGGGTGAAGGACGACAGCCCTCTGCGGTACCATATTTCTCTGGTAGAGCTGCTGGCTGCATGCGCGGAGGGCAAAAACGTTTACACTGAGATCAAGTGCACATCTCTGCTGCCCCTAGAGGACATGGTGAAAGTAATCACACATGAAGACTGTATCACAGAGGTAAACAGATGATGGCAGACAAATTAATTGATTTATTTACAGTAGCATTTATAGCATTAACATGTTTGCTAACAAAAGCCAAAGCCTGTTGCATATTATGTATCAGAAAGAATCTCCTCTGTGTCGTGCAGGTGAAAATTGCCTATGTAAACTTTGTGAACCACTGCTATGTAGACACAGAAGTGGAGATGAAAGAGATCTATACCAGCAACCACATCTGGAAACTGTTTGACAACTTCACTGTAGATATGGCCAGGGTGAGTCCACTGTAACACTGATGCTGTCTAAGATGTGTTTTACTGAGTGGAGTTTAATTTAACTTAGTTTAATTTGAATTTCAGGTGTGCTCCAACCGTGAGAAACGCATGTCGGACCCTGTGCTAGAGAAGTATGTGATTCAGGTGGTTTTAGACACTGTAAATGCCTTCTTCAGCTCTCCCTTTTCAGAGAACAGCACCAGCACAGAGGTGAGACATCATTCGTAGTCTAATTTCTGTTCTCTGCCACATCTGCTTTTATTCACTGTGAGTACCATAGATTATTAGGGCCCAAGCACTGAAAGTGAAAGTGATTCTGTCATGCATTCTTTAAAATGCATTTTAAAAATTTAGTGCAACAAATTAAACTGCTAAAACTAAATTTTTTGGTCAAAGAATAATGGCATAAAATATCTCAAATATGCCCAGAACTAATCACACTTAATTATAGAATGTTTCAGGTTTCCCATTTTAAAAATTAATGATATTCTAAAGTTATAATATAGGGTATATTCTATTCTAAAATAAACTAATTTTTTTCTGAAATAACCAGAAACTTTTTAGAAACACAAAAATGTTGCAACACTTTTTTCAGAGAGAAACCTCACCCACAGAAATTGCATAACCTTAAGTTTATCTTTTGCTTTTACAAACTTGTGAATGAGTCTATATTTTACTGCAGAATATTTTCTGTTATAGTTACTGTCAGTGTGTCACAGATGCTGTGGACAATGTTTAACACAGAATATTCCTTTGTGAAAATAACCTCCTGTTCAAAGGTTTGCGGTCAGTAAGATGTTTTTAAAGAAATCCTTTATGCTTATTAAGGTTACATTTATTTGATCAAAAATACAGTAAAAACAGTAATATTGTGAAACATTCTTACAATGTAAAATAACAGTTTTTCTATTTTAATATATTACAAAATGTATTTAATTCTGGTAAAAGCTGAATTTTCAGCAGCCATTCAGCATCCAGTCTTCAGTATCACGTGATCCTTCAGAAATCATTCTAACACTGATTTGGAGGACAAGAAACATTTCTAATTATTATCAATGTTGAAAACCATCGTGCTGCTTAATTTTTTTATTTTAATAGACAGTTCAAAAGAACAGCATTTATTTGAAATGGAAATAAAGATTGTAAATTTCTTTACTGTCACTTTTGATTAATTTAATGCATCTTTTCTGAAAAGTATTCATTTATTTTTAAAAATCTTACTGACCCTAAACTTTTGAACAGCATTATAAATTTGACTGTATGCGAGTTATTTTTAGAGAAGTAGATACATTTATTGAAGTACTAATAAGATAAACATGACAGCTGAAATATTATGTCACATAAAAATTACTTTCCGATTTCATCATGTCACATTTAAAGGTGCCCTAGAACTTTTTTTTTAAATGTAATATAAGTCTAAGGTGTCCCCTGAATGTGTCTGTGAAGTTTCAGCTCAAAATACCCCATAGATTTTTTTTAAATTCATTTTTTTAACTGCCTATTTTGGGGCATAATTAGAAATGAGCTGATTCAGGGTGTGTGGCCCTTTAAATCTTGTGCTCCACGCCCCAAGAGCTCACGCTTGCCTTAAACAACATAAAAAAAGTTCAAACAGCTAATATAACCCTCAAAATGGATCTTTACAAAGTGTTCGTCATGCAGCATGTCTAATCGCGTAAGTACAGTATTTATTTGGATGTTTACATTTGATTCTGAATGAATTTGAGGCTGTGCTCCGTGGCTAACGGCTAATGCTACACTGTTGGAGAGATTTATAAAGAATGAAGTTGTGTTTTTATGCATTATACAGACTGCAAGTGTTTAAAAATGAAAATAGCGACGGCTTTCTTGTCTCTATGAATACAGTAAGAAACGATAGTAACTTTAACCACATTTAACAGTACATTAGCAACATGTTAATGAAACATTTAGAAAGACAATTTACAAATATCACTAAAAATATCATGTAATCATAGATCATGTCAGTTATTATCGCTCCATCTGCCATTTTTTGGCTATTGTTCTTGCTTGCTTACCTAGTCTGATGATTCAGCTGTGCACATCCAGACGTTCTGCCCTTGTCTAATGCCTTTCATAATGTTGGGAACATGGGCTGGCATATGCAAATATTGGGGGCGTACACCCCGACTGTTACGTAACAGTTGGTGTTATGTTGAGATTCGCCTGTTCTTCTGAGGTCTTTTAAACAAATGAGATTTATATAAGAAGGAGGAAACAATGGAGTTTGAGACTCACTGTATGTCATTTCCATGTACTAAACTCTTGTTATTCAACTATGCCAAGGTAAATTCAATTTTTTAATCTAGGGCACCTTTAATTCTTCTCATTTCTTTCTCTTTCTTATTTTCTCTTTCTTTTGTCTCATTCAGGCTCATCACACCACTGTAAAACAGCTGCTACAGTCTACTATGCGTCTGTTAGATTGTCCCTGGTTACAGCCACAACAAAAAGCCCAAGTAGAGTTATGCATACGAACTCTGGCAATGACGAGTATGTCAACCTGCTCTCTAAGAGAATAAATCAATCCTAAGGGATTTTTAAATTATTTTACAAGCCTAAAATGTGGCAGGAGTTTCAGTTCTTATACAGTTTTTGAAGTATGATGAGACAACTTATTTGTTTCCCTGACTGTCCACACAGTAAAGAGTCGCTCCATTCCTCTGCCAGTGGAGTTGGAAGCTCATGTCAACATGATGTTGACTCACAGTAACGCCCTCTCACTGTCCCGCTCCGGCCACAGCAACAAAACCCTGTCACGCCTCACACGGGCTGCTGCTCCCACCAATCCCTGGGACTACAAAAACATCATTGAGAAACTACAGGTACCTGTGTGTCTTTGTGTATGTCTGATCATGCCCATTCAAGCTACTTCAGATTTTGGAAACAGGTGACTTCCAAAATAAATTATTTTAATCGTTAGAAAATTAAGTTGCTAGATAGATAAAAAAAAAAAGTTTCTAAAAAAAATACTGAGATCTTGCCTAGGGCACCAAGTTAGCGCCCTCAAAAAAGGTGCAGGACACCCCTGGACTGTAAAGCATTCAACACAATTCATGCTTGAATAGATTCTTTGGGTCATATTTCTATCAATAAAAATGTATTCATGTTTCTGTAACACTGCTGTTAGGATATCATTAACACACTTGAGGAGCGTGTGATGCCATTAGTTAATGCAGAGCTGTCAGTGCTGGTGGATGTGCTGCACCAGCCTGAGCTGTTGTTCCTGGAAGGCACGGATGCTCGAGCTCGCTGTGAATCAGGAGGCTTCATATCTAAGTGAGTCCCTAAACTATAAACTAGATCAGCCAAAAAACAGAGATTAAATGGCATCAATGCAATATTACTGTTTGTGAGTATGTGTCTTCATCATCTCACTCCTTTTACTCTGTCCAGATTGATCCAACACACAAAGGCCCTCATGAATTCAGATGAGAAGCTCTGTATCAAAGTCCTCAGAACCCTACAGGAAATGCTCATTCGTGATCTGGATTTTGATGAGAAGGTGAGATTATATAATAAGGTAACACTTTACAATAATGTTTCATTAGTTAACTACATTAGTTAAGACCAACAATGCTTTTGCAACATTTATTAATCTTAATGTTAATCTCAATTAATTTTTAAGATCAAAAGTTATATCTGTTAAAATTGCACTGTGAACTAACATGAACATTTTTATTAACTGACATTACCATAGTTTAATAAATGTTGTAATAATATATTGCTCATTGCTGGTTTGTCAATGCATTAATGTATGTTACAAATGAGGCCTTATTGTAAATTGTTACTGATAATATCAATAATAATATCTTAATGTAATCAAATAATTTCTCATACAAATGTAAATGATCAAATTAACTATTATGAACTTGAAATTTAAAAAAAAGAATGTATACATTCTAAATATTTATTTATTTGATTATTTAAATTTGTAAAGTATTAAACTTTATATTCTAAATGTATATTTTAAATATTAAATATTAAGTGTAATAGTATGAATTAGGATATAATGTATATTCTAAGTAAGCTAAACATCACCTACAGGAATTGCATAACTTGAAGTTCATCTTTTGCTTTTGCAAATTGAGGAATGAGTTGAAATTATTTTCTGTATTAATTGAAAGTGCACTGAAAAAAAATTGGTGTAGAAACAATTTTCACTCAGAAATTGTTGGTAAACTACATAATTAATTACAAAGGAACAGCAAGTAATGCATTTAAATGTGACATTTTGAAGTAGAAAGACTAAAGTAGTATTTTCTTGCCAAACTTACTTCAATAATCTTTGTTTTATTTACAACTTTGAAAAATCTTTCTTTACAGTGTTTATCTCAGATGCTGCGGACAGATTTTAACCAAGAATATTCATTTGTGCTATTTCCAGAGGTTAGCAAAAAAACAACAACAAAAAGAAACAAAACAAAACAACAAAACAAAAAAAAAAACAAAAAAAACTATTGTTTCTGACTATAATTGGTTTAATTTTACAAGTCAAAGGGAAATCACTGTTTAGATGAGTAAAGGTGTGTGTGAACAGTGAACATCTATTAAATCAATGTTGTCTTTTGCAGGGCTTTGCCTTAAGAAAGGTGTTACTCCAGAACTACCTCTACAACAACAAAAAGAACATAAAAGCAGAGCTTGTTGAGCATGGAGGAGGTAATTTTAAATACTTATATATAAATTATATATTTATATAAAAATATAAACCATATATAAAGTTTACAACTTTTTTTAAAGAAAGTAAACAAATGAATGAAAAATGGATAGAATTAAGAAATATCACATGAGCAAGAGTGGCGACTTTTGACTGGTAGTGTAATTGGATCAGCAAAAAACATTCTTTGTGGACTTGCATACATTTTGTGTAAAATGGTGGTGTCTGTGTATGTGAAGGTGTAGAGGGAGAGAGAGACTGGCTGGCAGTTGCAGCATTACAGTGTCGTCTGGACAAAGAAGGTGGCACCAAACTTTTCACAGACCTTATAACCAGCAGTAAGAATGAGAAGATCTTCCAGGAGAGCATTCAGCTTGCCATCTGTCTGCTAGAAGGAGGCAACACAGAGATCCAGGTAGGGAAGCCGCTGTCATAACAATATTTAGCTATAGTCATAAATTTTATACCCATTATTCTATATAAATGTTTTCCTGTGCATATTTATAACAGAACTCCTTCTACAAACTCATGATGGGAGACAACAAGTCAGAGAAATTTTTTAAAGTGCTGAATGACCGCATGAAGAATGCACAGATGGACGTCAAATCCACCATCTCTGTCAATGTGGGGGAAATGACCAATAAAGCCAAAGATGAAAAAGATCTAGAGACAGGTAATTAAAAATTACATTTTCAATATGCATTTCTAATAAATGAAACAAATGAGTCTATGTACATTGCTGGCTCTAACAATGGTTTCCTTCAGGTGTAGTACCTTCCTTTGGCCAATATGAGCAGCAATTTCAAGCTGAGCAGCAGGAAGTAGAAACAGAAATGGGCCCCTCTGTCACCATCATGAAACCCATCCTGCGCTTTCTACAGCTGCTTTGTGAGAACCACAATCAGGACCTTCAGGTCTGAAAAACCCCAGATTAACAATAAATTTAGAATCAGATCCAATGATCATGTCATCTAGGATGATTTGAGAATGATCCAAAGAGCATCTTGTGCTTCAATGTAATCTGGAAATTGGACCTTTAGAATAAAGTAGTTCACATGCTCAGTCACAAATTGTTTTTAGTCGCCTAGAAATAGTGAATAATTTAAAATATTTCAGATTTTTGCTCTATAATGTTTTCACAGTCCTAGATCTTTGTTTATTCTCAGGTTTAGACAGAAAAATAATCCCAAATTTTCAGTGTAGTCCAAAGACTATAGAATAACACAAGACATGTCACTTGTATTGTTTGGAATGGGAGAAAGTGCAACGCGTAATATGTCGGAATAAGTCCCGCCTTCTAAATAAGAGCCAATCGCCGATTGGTAAAGTCATCGCGTCACTGCAGCTGCCGTTAGAAGCTCCGGTTCCTATAGAAACAGTCAGACACGTGCCTCCGAAATGAGACACAAGTCACACACTTAAGACTGCGCATATGCATTAGCTTGATCCAGCTTGAAAAATACAGTTTTTATTTTTGTCATGATTCGAGCTTTTAGAAACAAAATTTATGAGACAGTTGTCAGATTTCATTGGTGATTTCAAATATGAAATTTAATTGAAAGCTTGGCGAACAGCTTTGGAGAAATGTATGTTTCCCCATTCAAAGAGATAGGAGCTGCACTTGCATGCCTGAGAGGCGTTTCAAAGATGGCCGCCGAGTGAAATGACTTGTCTTAAAGGGACTTTGGTGTAGTTTCAGGCTGTTGGACCCAACTTTACATAAATTATTAACCCCATTCTATGGAGTATCTTTTTAGTATTAAGTTTTACTTACAAAATAATACTAAATGATTTATTATGTCATTTAAATGTTCTGTTTGTTCAATTTAAAAAAAATCCTCATTCTTTGCTCTAGAATTTTCTTCGCTGTCAGAACAACAAAACAAATTATAACCTGGTGTGTGAGACACTCCAATTTCTGGACATTATGTGTGGGAGTACGACAGGTGGGCTGGGTCTGCTGGGTCTTTACATCAATGAGAACAATGTGGAGCTGATCACACAGACCCTGGAGACCCTCACAGAATACTGCCAGGGACCATGCCAAGAGAACCAGGTGAGATTATCAATTGCTAATACTAGTATTATTTTATATAAAAACATTTTTGGCCATAGATGCTTTTATTAATCCATGGCTGAGAAGTTGCTTAATTAGTACTTGAAGGGATAGTTCACCCTAAAGTGAAAATTAAGTCATCATTTACTAACCCTGCTGTTGTTCTAATGCTGTATATATTCTTTTTTGAAACACAAAAGGAGAAATCCTGACCTTGACCATTGGTCCTCTGTGCACGGCTATGAGACATGCACGTTTGTGAGACTATTATTGGCTCCAACTCACCCCAAAAAGCTTGTGAGACAAATGTGACATGAAATACAATCCATTTACTTTCTTCTCTGACTGTCATCTGACAATCTGAGTTTCTCTCTGGAGATATTTAACTCGGTGAAGAAAATACACAGATTTCTAGGCATTGTATTTCATGTCATGTTTTACAATACAATGCCACAGAAGACAAGTGGCCAAGGTCAGGATTTTGGTTAAAATATTACATTTCGTTTTTTATTTTTTAAAAAAAAAATTTTTTATACCAAACCCCATTGTATATGCCAAGAATACTTGGAATATACAGCATGTGCTGCATGGTATAATTCTGATACTTTTGTGTCTTTTTAAAAAGCTTGATTCTGGTTGCTATTGACTGCCATTCAGAAAAAATACTTAGAATTCATAAAACCTTTTTTTTTTTTTCTCTCTCTCTCTAAAGACATGCATTGTCTCTCACGAGTGCAATGGCATTGACATCATCACTGCCTTGATTCTGAATGATATCAGTCCTCTCTGTCGTTACCGTATGGAGTTGGTGCTGCAGCTCAAGGTAAAGATGAAGTCATGATGCACAACACAGGCTCTGCTTTAATCATAAAAATCATTTTCATCACTCTTTATAACTAATATGTGATTATTGTCAGGACAATGCCTCTAAGCTGCTCCTCGCTTTGATGGAAAGTCGCCATGACAGTGAGAATGCAGAGAGGATCCTGTTTAACCTTCGACCCCGCGAACTGGTCAGTTTGGCTGTGTCATGTGTATTAGGTGTATGAAGTTTAAAAGTAATATTTTAACAGTACTGTGTTGCATGTCTTTAGGTGGAGGTGATAAAAAAGGCTTACCAGCAAGAGACTGAATGTGAGGAGGGAGAAGTGTCACCAAGGGAAGTTGGACACAACATCTACATCCTGGCACTACAGGTGGACCACTGCATCATAATGACATACTGTTTGCTTTTATATATATATATATATATATCAGTCAAACCAATAACTATACAGACACTAGATATATTTTTTTTACCAGTGGGTGCAGGACACCATAATTCATTTATGTAAGTGAGGATAGCAAAATAAACTGTGACATATTATACCCAAGCATTCTTCATACAGTGGACTACCTGTAAAATTGATAAAAATTTGGGACCAAAAATTATTCAGACACTTTGACCTGACCGTGATTTGCTTAAGTGTTACCTTACAATTATGATTAATTTTTTCTGACACAGTTTAACTCTGAGATCTTGTAATATTTTATAACATTTTTTTTTAAACTATAATGAATAAACTGTAAAAATGAATTAAATGTTCAAGGTGTCTGAAAAAACATCAAAATCGAATTGTGAAATTTAACTGTTTCTTTATGAATTATTTAATATTACTTTGGCTGGCAGTTGTAAAGACCATAAAGTTTCAATGTTGCTTTTTTTGCAGCTTGCCCGACACAATAAATCACTCATCACATTGCTTAAACCACCAAAGAAGACAAAAGAGGAAGAAGAGGAAAGCATCTCATCTATGGTAACTTATGGACTGTACTTTTTATGAAGCAATTTTTTAATATTTTCCAAAAAAATACATTTGCGAAACATCTCAAGTCTGTCATTTTCTGTTTTTGAGTTTTTGCTTGTTTCTATTGCAGCTCAACTTGAACAAGCAGCAGCAGGAGGAGCAACAGGAGGATCCATTAGAGCACTATGACCATCAAACTGCTCAGATTGAGGTAATTGGAAAAAAAGATATGTGTATTATATATTAAGGGTGTAACATTTAAATTTCTCACGGTTCGGTTGTATCAAGAATAAATAAAGGTTTTCTTTGGTTATTTGGGTGGAGAAATTGAATAAATTACATTTGAAATAACACTGCATAGTCTTCGCTGTATAAATTAAATACAGATTAATCCTTATTAAAATTTCAAAAGTTATTCAGTCAAGAGCTGTGAGTGATTTCTTAGTCTTTTGTTGTTTGATTAACATTAAAAACAGACAGCAGCAGGAATATTAGGCTGTAATCACTAAAACATAATGCATGGATCCCAATACTGTATAGTATTGTACATTTATAAATACTGTACACATTCGTTGTCTTTCTTGAATGTTTACGTCAGTTGCATTGAGTGAACGAGACCCAATTTCGCGTGACAGTGTGCACTGCATTTTTTTTTTAAACTTGTTCTCCCCTTCCAGCTAGGCAAAAGTATAAACAAGGCTTGAGACGCGGCTTTCCTTGTGTGCTCTTCGGATTTGTGTGCATACAAATCTTCTCACACAGCCTGTGCGAGTTCTCTTTCGTGTCTTTTTGCACTTGAATGCTTAAATTGGCAAGGCTTAAAAATGCACAAATAATCAACTTTTGCAATGATGCAATGCAACACTGGCCCAATTGGGACTGTGACATTTCTGTCAACTCTCCAGAGTTTCTTTTAAGCTAGCCCCGGGCCATTGGGCAGTTCTTATTGACAAACCCCCCCTGCCCAGCACTTTCATTATTGTTTTGTGTCTGTCCGAATTAGTACTGAGTGTCTGTTTAAACACAGAAGACAATGTGTGCTGTTTCAGTCTCACCTCAGTCAACACCCGGGTGATGCCGGCATAAGTGACTGGTCATGTAGGAGCATACGGCTCTCGCATCAAACAAAGTTTACAAAGAGTTTGTCCACGTTTTTGACCATCGCTGTTATAACACATTGGGAAGTCAGAATGCTCTCAAACAGGAGATTTATATGATGCAGGCAGTGGTTGTGAAATAATTTTCATTTTCATCATCATGCAGATCGTGCGGGAGGACCGCAGCATGGAGCAGATTGTGTTTCCTGTTCACCCCATCTGCGAGTTCCTGACGGAGGAATCAAAGTTCCGTGTGTTTACCACCACAGAGCAGGACGAGCAAGGCAGCAAGGTCACACACTTCTTCGAGCAGACCTCCTTCCTGCACAACGAGATGGAATGGCAGAAAAAACTTCGCAGTGAGTATTTGGCCTGGTGTGATGTGGCTTAGTGTCTAAAGAGCTGACACCCAAAAATGATGGCAGTACAAATTTCTACAAGTATGTGCTTGAGCAAGGAGCTTTACACCAGGTCTGATGTTTGTGTGTTTTAGGCATGCCAGTGCTGTACTGGTTCTCTCGCCGAATGTCTCTCTGGGGCACCATATCGTTCAATCTGGCTGTGTTCATCAATCTTATTATTGCTTTGTTCTACCCACATGACTCTGGTCGCTCTGGTATGTATACGTGTGCATTACCTGTTGGTAGCTACGGACTATTGATTGTATTATATTAATAAATGCTACATTTTTGCATTAGTTTCAAAGCACTCAATTATTGGACCAACAGCTTTTCCATGTAGTTTTAACAGTCTCTTGTGTCTCCAGGCAGCATAGACTCTTCGTTGCTGATCATGCTGTTCTGGTGTTTCGCTGGATTGGCTGTTTTGGGCCTGTTGTTCAAGCGTTATGTGTTCCATTCCCTCACCGTCGCCATCACCCTGCGCTGCATTTATCACTTCGGCATTGGGCCAAGTCTTATCCTGCTGGGTGCTCTAAATGTAAGTGTTAGGTAACCATAATACTGTATGTTTGCTTAAATAAAAATTAATTGTTTTAATTAATTTAATTCGCCTCTTTCCCTTTTTAACCAGCTCATCAATAAGATAGTGTTTGTGGTGAGCTTTGTGGGTAACAATGGCACCTTCATCATGGGCTACAAAGCCATGGTGATGGATGTAGAGTTCCTGTACCACTTGGCCTATGTGTTAACTAGCACACTGGGGCTGTTCGTCCACGAGCTCTTCTACAGCATATTGGTGGGTGCCTCAAAACCTATTTTATCACTCATACACCACCGTTCAAAATCTTTTTTTTTTTTTTTTTTTAAAGAAATTAATCATGGTTTCCACAAAATATAAAGCAGCATATTTACTTTCAACTGTGATAATAATAAGAAAATATTCTTAGGCACCAAATCAGCATATTAAAATGACTTCGAAAGAATCATGTGACACTGAAGACCGGATTCTGAATGGCTGCTGAAATTTCAGCTTTGCCATCAGAGGAATTATCGACATTTTTAAAATATATTTAAATGAAAAACATTATTTAAAAAAATAATTTAAATGGTAATAATATTTCACAATATTACTGTTTTTTTTGTTTTTGTTTTTGTGACCAGATAAATGCAGCCTTGCTAAGCATTTCGCTTGAATTTCTTTCTAAATCATTTAAAAATCTTACCAACTCTAAGCTTTTGAAAGGTATTATAAACTGTAGCTTCTTTATTTGTTTGCTTTTTGCATTGCTGATTGCCATAAAACTCTTTCCAAACACCAAATGCAATTACTTGGTGAATAAATAAAACTGAGATACTGTACATGCCAGTTGAAACATAATACATGGTTTCAAGCAAATTGTGAAACTGTGATGTGATAATTTACGACTGAAAGACATACTATCTACTAATCATCTACTTCATCTTCTTCTTTTACCTCCTTCAGTTGTTTGATCTGATCTACCGTGAGGAGACTCTCTTTAATGTCATCAAGAGTGTGACACGTAACGGCCGCTCTATTCTCCTCACTGCTGTTTTGGCCATCATCCTGGTCTACCTGTTCTCCATCGTGGGCTTTCTCTTCCTCAGGAATGACTTCATCATGGAAGTGGACCGGCTTGCTAGCCCAGATACAGGTAAATTGCATACACCTCCATCTGAATAGTTTTTCGCCCAACAGTTGTTGCAGAGAAGGATCAAATCCAGCGTTTATGATGAATTTAACTAAAATATGCCATTTATTATTCACTGATGCCACTTTGACGGACTTGGTGTAATTTGTCCTCTCAGCAGATTCGGATAACTCTATAAGCAGCTGCAGTGCAGATGGATTGAACTGCACAGAGGAAACTGGGATGGTTGCACCATCAGAGGGTGAGTAGAACATTACAAACAAACCATACTTAATATCATCGAACTTAGCTGTTAATTTTTTTTTAATGGCTGTGCAGAAGATGAAGACAACACAGAGAGAGCATGTGACACTCTTCTCATGTGTATCGTTACGGTGCTGAATCATGGGCTGAGGAATGGAGGAGGTGTGGGAGATGTCCTGCGCAAACCCTCTAAGAATGTATGGAGACCCACGATTATATAAAGACGTGCACATTTCAATACAAAATCTAAACAAACAATCTAACCAAACAACCGAACAATGTTGTTCATCTCACAGGAGCCTTTGTTCCCTGCTCGTGTGGTGTATGACCTTCTCTTCTACTTCATTGTCATCATCATTGTTCTCAACTTGATATTTGGTGTAATTATTGACACCTTCGCTGACCTGCGTAGTGAAAAACAGAAGAAAGAGGAGATACTGAAGACCACCTGTTTCATTTGTGGTAAGAAATCAGCGGATAAGTTATGTTATTGCTACAACCTGATAATGTGACTGCTTGTCTGAGAGAGAAAAAAGAATCAGCCATTACTTCAGTCTACAGTCACATGACACTATCTGATTTGGTTCCTATGTTGAAAACAGTCGTGTTTCTTAATATTTTTGTGGAAACTGAATTAATGCATCCTTGCTGAATAAAAGTTATTAAAATAAATAAATAAAAGATCTTACTGAACCAAAACCCAAAAGATTTTTTTTTTTTTTTGCATTGTGACATTATTTTTATGAAAATTATGCACATTGTTTCACTATATTTTTGCATAATTACTGTACTTTTTGTAATGATATGAATTTGCAAAAGCATTATACATTATAATGAAGAGAATGTGGGGGTAAAATATGCTAAATTGTCCTGAAATCAATGTCATGATTCACTAAAAAAACTCAAATTAATGTATGCTTATTCTTATTTTCTTTATACAAAACAGTTTCTTAATTAATTTTTTTTAAATATGACCCTAGTATTTCTTGACAGGCTTTATAAAAGTCACCTAAATATAAATAATTTGAAATCAGAGGACATTACATAAAGGAATTGCTCTATATTTGTATTTCAACAGGTCTTGAGAGGGACAAGTTTGATAACAAGACAGTGTCATTCGAGGAACACATCAAATTGGAGCACAACATCTGGAACTACCTCTACTTCATAGTGCTGATACGGGAGAAAAACAAAACGGATTACACTGGCCCGGAGAGCTACGTGGCCCATATGATTAAGGTACATTTTAAAAATGAAAAGTTCCAGCTGATTGGACACTACCAGCTATTATCAGCGTCATTTTAGTAGTATTTGTAACCATTTATTAATACTTTGGCTTTTAGTTTTGGTTATTTTATGTGCTTTTGTCCTTTTTGTTAGTTTTTAATGTAGCTTTAATTGATTTGATTAATTCTTGCTTCCCCTTGCAATGGTTTTGATTCAGTCTTGTTGTCGCCTCCTGTTAGAATAAGAACCTGGATTGGTTCCCACGCATGCAGGCCATGTCTCTGGTTGTAACGGAGGGAGATGGAGAACAGAATGAGATGAGGAACCTGCAGGATCGGCTCTCTTCCACCATGAAAGTGGTCACGCAACTCACAAGCCAGTTAATAGAGCTAAAAGAACAGGTATATTTCTCAATGTATATAATGAACTGTGTGTTTGCCCAGCATTAATAATGTTGGTACACTGGAATTAATTAATTTCTCAGATTCTATATTCAAGTGTATAAAATAATGGTTGTGTATCTGTTCATTTAGATGACAGAGCAGAGGAAGAGAAGGCAGAGGATGGGTTTTGTGGACGTTCAGTCTGGCTCAAACCCTGGGATGCCTTTGCCTCCTAGCGCTGCTGGAGGAAATCATCAGGTCTACAAGACCTAATTCCTCCATCTAACATTGCATTGACTTTATAGAAGCAATAATGTAATCCTGTGATGCCGGTGTACTTCTCAATGTGGAAAAGTTACGTTCAACTGTTAAAACGGATTGGATCTACACACCCAAAAAAGCACTACTTGACTCAATAGTCATTCTTTGAGGGCTGATTATGTAAAGTTCTTATTATGCACAAATTTTATATATTTAAAATATAAGTTTTTCTTTTCTTTTCTTTTTCTTTTTAAAGAGCATCTTTTGCTTAAGATGTTTGATAGCTTATCTTTAAAAAATATTGTTGGATGTATGGATAAATGTAGCATTACTGTAAGTGAGGCTGATGTGTTTTTAGATAATGAATAATTGTAGGCTAATATAGTCAAATTGTTTATTTTAATGTGCGCTGATGAGATTGCACATGCTGTATTTATAGGGATGAGCATCATGTGCCTGGCTTGATGAGATGATTTGGGGAATATCATGATCTGTCTTAACCACTTTATGATGAATGGGAAATGCTACTATAGATGAATCTGAGGTGTATAACTGGTATAATGTATAGAGCCGTGGTTAAAGTTCAGCTTTAATTTTAAAGTCAAAGTGCCTAAAAATGACTCAAAAAGAACATAACTTTTGCTCAGGAAAATAACAAATTCTTATTTATCTTATCTGTCATTAAAAAACACAGTTTTGAGAACATCCTAATGGTTTTAATAGACATACTGGATGTATACCTATGTATTTCTCTATTTAATTATTGTGTGACAAGTCACGTGCATTTTTATGGCCACAAAAAGAATGCTGGAACATACTTGTATTTTGGCCTTATTAACAGTCAGCGTGTAATTAAACTATTTGATGTCATAATTCTCATTTTGTTGCTAATATTGTTTATGCTGGTATGAAGAGCCTCACCAAGTTTGCACAAAATAAAGCATTTGGCCATTTCACCTCTTGTCTTGTGTCTCAAGATTTTTAAACCGTAAAGGACTGAAAAAGAAAACAATTAGACACAATACTACGAGTTTACTAGAATAATTCGTTACATAAATCAATAGAAACATTGTTCACAATTACATTTTTTATTCTTTTCACAACAAAATTAATGAGGTCTTCTAAATGAAACAAAGTAAAAGTAATCGGTAACTCGGTAATTAGTGCAGTTCTGTCCGTGGATTCGACGTGTGTGAGATAACGTCCGTCTGTCACGCACAGTTCGCAGTATTAGGGTGTGAGCAGAGTGGCTGATGGGCTCAATTCCTTCGCTGTTCGTTTGAGCGTCGGTGCGTTCAGAAGTTCGTCCTCAGTGCAGGTCAACAGGTAGGATAATGTTTTATAGTAATATAGCAAGTGTTTCTTTTTTGATTATTTGATGCTGTCAAGTGATGTTGAGTGAAACCTCAGACCACAGGAATAGTCAACAGAGAAACTACATTTTAATTGTTTCTACCACAACTATAGCCTACCTATGAAAGATAAATAGGTAAAAGGAAAAAGTGTGTGTGGTTTTGTAATATAATTGTATCATATAATATACTAGTAAATTATTATTATAAGCCTATTATGATTATTAACCTATTACTTTACCGATTATTATATTAACAACAATGCCATTATTTTTATCATTATTATTATTATTATAATTAATGTAAAGTAATATGAGTGAAAATAGTTTGTTTACGCTTTCGCAAGTTTTTTTTTTTTTTTTTTTTTCTTTTACTTTATTTTTGTTGTTGTTGTTTTTGGCCATTGTAATAATAACCTACTTCGTTTTATAGGGTTGAAAATTCTCGGTAAGTATAATCTAGCCTTTATCAATATATATGACGTCAGTTTTAAACTCTTAGAACGGGGTGATGTGGAAAGCCCGAGTCTGCGCGTTCCAGATAAGGAGCGCTATCGGCCCCGCCCAGGTGCCCGGCACGCCCACACCTCCACTGCTCGAAATTTGGAATAGGGTCATTTGAGGGTTTATAAGGCACTTTATTATTATTATGTAGCCTAATCATTATTATTATTATTATTATTATTATTATTATTATTATCTGGGTCTCTTTCCTTTGAATCTGTTAATGTTGTTACATTATGAAAAAAGTAATTTTGAAAATACTCACCCCACTGACCAACATTTCCATTGTTTACAGCTGTTAAAATCATGTCTGCTTTTCTGCATCACTGCCCATTCCTGAAGTCCACTCCAGGCCCTTCTCTAAGGAACGTGGCAGCATACCTCGGCTTGGCTGACAGATGTCCAATCATTGTCCGCCAGATATCTGTAAAAGCCACTCAATCCTTTGAGGGAAATGGTAATGCTGTTGTTTTCTATATTTTCTATAGTGTATCATTGTAAGGTTTACTATACCAGACACAATAATGACTATAATATTCAAATTTTTCATACGAATCTCATTAACACTGGCCAAGTACACTCTAAAAAATAAAACATTGGTTCAACAAATCAAAATATGTTAATGTTTTCCACTAGAATTTTTAACTTAAGCCAATTGGGAGAATTACATTTACTCAAAGCAATATTTTGAGTTGATCCAACATAATGTTTTAAGTAAAATTAAGAAGTTTTTTTAGCCACAATAAAAACATTTCTAAGTAACATGAATGCTACTCTTTAAGATCATCCAACATAATGTTTTAAGAAACATTTGGACACAATAAAATACATTTCTAAGTAACATGAACTTACCAAGCACCGCTTGTCACCATGATGGTAACCCTCCAAAAACCCACATTAACAGAAACTCTTCTAAATTAGCATAACAAAACACTAATTACTAGGCTAAATCTCCCTTACCATTAATCTTGTGCAAAAAACATTATATAACACTTAATTTTAGCATTTACTCTCCCATTCAAGTGCCATGGGCAAAGCATGATGGGAAATATAAATCCCAGCCCAGTTTCACGTCTAAATTAAAAGTGTTCATACAACTCAAACAATGAAACACGTTTACACGTCATCAGATTGTATTTTACATGAACAGAACTTAAAATTAAATACATTTTTGATTAACTGAAAATGTTAAACTATGACAAGTCATGATAATATATCGCATCAATAGGCATAATTTGTGTGTCATCCAAGCTCAATAAAATAACAATTACAAGTAAAAAGTCTAACAGCATTTCAGAACTTGATTTTTTATTTCACAACAATACATATATTTAAGTAATGACTAAAGGTCCTCTGAATTAGTTTTTAGAGTGTAGGCTTATTCTAAATCATTTGCTTATATTCATCTACTTATGTGTTCAGGTCTGCTCCCTCACAAGGAGCCAAAGCGACAGCTGGCTACTACAGCGACTCAGGTGGCAATCTCCATGTCCCAAAGCTGTCCTTTTGTTTCCTCTAAGATTGGACTGGTTAAAGCAAGTCCACAAGTGCAGGAGGATGTCCAGCCGAGTCTTGAGAATCAAGACACCTCAGGTAAAAAAAGAACTGTGTGTGATAGATTCATGGCCTGTGGATATGTGTATAAACAGTGCTAGATGTAAGTGTTTATATTGCTTAAAAAGCAGATATCATCTAGCTGACTGGCTGATATATCTTGAAGCATCTGATTGCCTGTATATCTCTTTTTGCCACCACAGTATAATTAGTTCACTGCTGAAGAGGCTCTTTTGTCTAAGCAGTGTATCATGCAGGGGTTGGTTGCATTTTTCATAATAAGACTCATTTTGGAGAGCATTCTCCTCTCTGCAATTTGCACCATTTAACTCCAATTTAAGAGACTCCTCAGCTGTAAATAGTAAGTAGATGATGACTCAGACTGCTGATGTAACAAAAGCTAGTCTTTAGACAATCACATTACAGATGAAACTTCACACAGCCGCATATGTACGAGAAAATAATATCTAATTGGAAAATTGTTGTTGTTTTTTTTTTTTGAAGCATGGTGCATAGTTCATAGCCTGTAATTTAAAGAAATATAAGACATAAACAGTGGCGTTAAATACAAAACACTTAGTTTTGGGGATGCAATTAAATGTTAAAGTCGATGCCTTTTTTTCTCCAGGCTTGATGAGCTCGATTTTCAGTGGCTTGCAAAGTCATCAGTCCACTGGTCCTACACACCTTCTTCAGGACAATTTTGGTAAATTTAAATGATTAACAGTACAATAATATACTATATATATCTATTCTGTGAACAGTATGCATATTCAACATCTAATTTTTGACTCATTATTTGATTGGACTGCCAAAAGGTACATTTATAAATAAAAAAAATCTGTTACTGAAATTAAATAACTGAACTAAAGGAGTAATGAAATAACAATGTGACATAATGTGGAATAAGCGATGGTGAGTAAAGGGTAAGTTATCGAATTGATCCAAGACGGTTTTATTTAGTATTTAATACTGTATATTCTGCTGCACTTTGTAGTATCA
This sequence comes from Chanodichthys erythropterus, assembly GCF_024489055.1. Taxonomy (NCBI): domain Eukaryota; kingdom Metazoa; phylum Chordata; class Actinopteri; order Cypriniformes; family Xenocyprididae; genus Chanodichthys; species Chanodichthys erythropterus. Next base: position 15,481,001 of record NC_090229.1, read on the forward strand.
ATCTTCTTTCATTCCTGCCTTTCCCTCCTCACTTATTGACTGTGGTGATTATCTGTAATTTAGCCAGAGCCAGTTTCAACTACGATGACTTCTTCACTCAGAAGATTGTGGAAAAGAAGACTGACCATACCTACCGCATCTTTAAGACGGTGAACCGTTTTGCAGAGGTTTTCCCTTTTGCTGAGGACTACTCCATCCCTGGACGCTTGGGCTCCCAGGTGTCTGTATGGTGCAGTAATGATTACCTGGGCATGAGTCGACATCCCCGAGTTGTCAAGGCCATAAGGTCAGTACATAAAACAGACAATGAAACAAATGTTTGCCATCATCTGTTATTATACGTAGAGAAGAACAAATGAGGGTGCAGCAAAGTACATTAACTTATACTCTACTGTGGGATTGTAGTTTTGCTAAATAAGACTGTATGCAAATTTTATAAAACTGTGAAGTCCTTTCCTTTGCTTTTGGATACACATATAGCTGCTAAATCTAACTGAGCAATCACAACTTTCATTGTTTCTTAGAGAGGCTTTAGAGAAGCATGGTGCTGGAGCAGGTGGAACCCGAAATATCTCTGGGACGAGTAACTATCATGTGGCCTTGGAGAGTGAGCTGGCCCGTCTACACCAGAAAGATGGAGCGCTGGTCTTTTCTTCCTGCTTTGTAGCCAATGATTCCACCCTCTTTACGTTGGCTAAAATGCTCCCAGGTATCAAACTAAACAGAATGCCTTTGGTTAATGAATGAATGAATTTAGGTTTTATATTGACTATATTTCAAAACAAAACAATTTTTTTTTACTCACCCCCAACTTTTGAATGGTAGTGTATCATCTGAAATTCCTCTAAAAATGTCTTTTCTCTGCAAAGGCTGTGAGATATACTCAGACATGGGCAATCATGCCTCCATGATCCAGGGCATCAGGAACAGTGGGGCTAAACGCTTCATCTTCCGACACAATGATGCCAGTCACCTGGAGGAACTACTTAGCCGCTCGGATCCACTCACGCCCAAAATCGTGGCCTTTGAGACTGTGCATTCAATGGATGGTGAGTAGAAGATATCACATAATTGATTCAAAAGAGTTTGTTTTCTAGTATCAAAATAGATATTAAAATCACATTCAATTATGAATTCTGCATCTGTCATGAAAATTATAGGCTACTTCCAATTCAAAATAGCAAGATTTGACAAAAAAACATTGCCAATGTCGTAGGTTTGATTCCCAGGGAAAACATGGACTGATATGCCTTACGTAGAGTGGGTCACCTCATTGGGGCGGCCATTTTGAGATCCCGTGACGAGCCAAATACTAATCACTTTATCTTCTCAACCACCCTTGTATCAGATGCTTTGGCTTGTGGAATAAATGAATCATGGCCAGCTGATAATAGTGCATTTCTACTCTGCTTCTGTAACTGAAAACTATTGCTTTTGCATGATGTTGCATCAGTCAATAATACTGAATCAGCTAAATACAGCTACAGTAAATGAATGACAATCTCAATTTCAATGTTTCTCAGGTGCAATTTGCCCTCTAGAAGAACTGTGCGATGTAGCACACAAATATGGAGCTCTGACTTTTGTGGATGAAGTCCATGCTGTAGGACTGTATGGGGCTCATGGAGCAGGTGTAGGAGAGAGAGACAACGTCATGCACAAGATCGATATTGTCTCTGGAACTCTGGGTAAGAGAGATATGTCAAGTGCATGATTTTATCCAGTAGTCAGTGTCATTTCATCGGTGTTCTTGCCCTAATCATTTTAATTAAGATGGTTACATTGTTTGAAATATCTGTAGGCAAGGCATTTGGCTGTGTGGGTGGTTATATAGCCAGCACCGCCGCCCTGGTGGACACTGTGCGCTCCTACGCTGCTGGGTTTATATTCACTACCTCCTTGCCTCCCATGGTGCTGGCGGGGGCTCTGGAATCGGTGCGAGTGCTGAAGAGTGCAGAAGGCCAGGCCTTGCGCAGAGCCCATCAGAGAAACGTCAAACACATGAGACAGCTGCTGCTGGACGCTGGGCTGCCTGTGGTCAACTGCCCCAGCCACATAATTCCTATACGGGTCAGTGTTTACAACTGTAGTGTTAATAATTATGGACAGTAATGGGCGAGTTATTGGATTGTTCTGTAATTGCAATGATAAGTGTGTAATGTACATTTAATATGCAAGACTGTAACCGTCTTGAACACACTGGGGAAACATACAAATTCTATGTAGTGGTTTTTTTTTTTAAAGGAATACTCCACTTTTTTTGAAAATAACTCTAGAAGAGTTGGAAAATGAGTTTAAACAGTTGAGTTTTACCATTTTCGAATCCATTCAGCTGATCTCTGGGTCTGACAGTACCACTTTTAGCATAGCTTAGCATAGTTCATTGAATCTGATTAGACCGTTAGCATCTCACTCAAAAATGACCAAAGACTTTTGATATTTCTCCTATTTAAAACTTGATTCTTCTGCATCGTGTACTAAGACTGATGGAAAATGAAAAGTTGAGAATGAGGAATGAGAATATAGTTCCTAGCCATATCGGCCTAGAAAATCGCAACTTTTCATTTTCTGTCGGTCTTAGTACACAGTGTAACTACAGAAAGGTCAAGTTTTAAACAGGAAAAATATTGAAACTCTTTGGTCATTTTTGAGTGAGATGATAACGGTCTTATCAGATTCAATGAACTATGCTAAGCTATGCTAAAAGTGGTACCGCCAGACCCGGAGATAGGCTGAATGTATTCGAAAATGGTAAAACTCAACTGTTTAACTCTAGGGAGTTGGAAAATGAGCCTATTTTTTTAAAAAAAGTGGAGTGCTCCTTTAATACAATGTGAATTATAAGAAAAAAATGAAACTACAGTTTATTTTACAGTAATGTTGCAATGTGTAAAGTATAATGGTTTGAACTTTAAATCTTACATTTCAGGTTGGAGATGCAGCGAAAAACTCCAAGGTGTGTGATGTTCTGTTGGAGAAACACAACATCTATGTGCAGGCCATAAATTACCCAACAGTGCCTCGCGGGGAGGAGCTACTGCGGTTGGCTCCTTCTCCTTTCCACAACCCCATTATGATGAACTACTTTGTAGGTGAGTGGTCATGCAATTGGGCAAACTCTATTACTTTACAGTTTAAAGGTGAAGAGCTTAATTTCTGTAATGCTAGTGTCACTACACAGAATAGCAGTTTAGTTTTCAAACAGGTTTTTGCAACATTCTGAATTTAATTTAATTTGTTTCATGACATCTGCCACTGCCATATGAATATCCCCAGAGTTGAGAAAATGAGATCTGGTTACATTTTACACTGATAATGATTTGTATCTGTATTTTTAATAATATTTTATGTTGGATAGAGAAACTGTTGGATGTCTGGCAGGAGGTTGGACTACCGCTGAATGGACCGGCTATGGCCTCATGCACCTTCTGTGATCGGCCTCTCCATTTTGACCTCATGAGTGAGTGGGAGAAGTCCTACTTTGGTAACATGGAGCCGAGGTACATTACTGTGGCTGCACAGTGAGTGAGTTTCAGCGGATCAAGATGAAGATCTAATTTATCATTTTTTACTGAGTCTTCAAAAATTCCTCTCCCAATCCAGAATATTGTCATGGTATCTAAGATAAATGTAGAGGGTGCTCAAAATGTCCTAAATCAATTAAAGCAATGTTTGTGGCAAAAATAGTGTTTCTGTATTGTTTGCTGTGACTGTTAATGATGCAAGAAGAATTTGTTTTCACATGTACCACTAAAACTAGATAATTAATTTTAATGTGTGTCCCCTCTGCATGACAACAAACCTGCACATGGGCACTTTTTGGTAATATATATTATTGAATATATGAATCTCGGTCATTGTTTTCAATAATAAATCAAGATGTTATTGTATGTAGGCTATACATACACATGAAATATCATGTTTAATAACAGCTTACACTGAGACTATGCCACATGTCCTGTTTCTGTTTTGGACTGTTTTATTCTTTTGCAAATTGATGAATTTCTAAATTCAATAAATATGGTCAGTTCCAATAAAATGCCTTTGGTAATTTCTTACAACCACTTGGTTACAAATACAAATACCAGCAGTGGATATTTGTACTCTGAATCTGATGTATTTAATTTTAAAGTGAGAGACTGGAAATGCCAGAAGAGCATTTGCAAAACACTAACAAATGATGGTCAATTGCAACTTAAAATTGAAACCATGAAATTGACTTACTGAGCTACGAGATCTCATAATTTTGACTAGCACCACTAACAACTTAGGTCTCCTATGTGTCATAAGTGCATTTCAATCGTGTATTTATAATGTTGTAAATAATGAAAAATAAATTAATGTATAGTGCAAATACATTTACACATTTTCTGTTTGATCTTTAATAGCAGGCTATGTTCTGTAAGAGATTAGAAAGGGAAAAGATTTTCAATAGTATTGCTGTATTTTCCATAATGACAAACACAATCCAAAATGACATTAGCATGTTTGTTAATATAAAACACTTACCTTGCTGATCCAGTCAATGTAGCCACTCAAATGAGTGAAACCGGTGGGCTTCTTGGAATAGTTGCAGCTCAGGCCTGAACCAAAGCTCACAATACCATGGACCTCCCAAGTGCCGTCACTATCAGCACAATTCAGGGGGCCACCAGCGTCGCCCTGTGTTGTTTTTATTAGCCTATTGTTGTTGTTTCCATCATAGTTTTTGTCTTTTGATGAAAATATCCAAAGATTTTTTTTTTTTTTATCTTCAGACTGATTCCATTTGGGCAGAGGATATCAAAAAAATATTGAGCCGATTTTAGAGCACTGTTTTCATCTGCCATTTGCTTCCAAGCCAGAATGCACGTTTCTGCATATGTTCAGAATGACGTGAAAGGTTGTGAAATTTTAAAATCTGTTCAGATTTTGTGTAGTGTATTCAAGCTTTATTGAGCCTTCTGAACTTGCTTTCATTTTGGAATGCAACAAAGTGCAAAGATGATCTTGCCTGAAGTAGCCTATGTTTAAAGAATTATTGTACACCATTTCAAGTTAATTGTAATTAAAGATTACAAGTCACTTTTTTTGATAAAAAAATGATATATAAGTCAGTAGTATCTCCTTACATTACATCCAGCAACAACACCATCAACTGACAACACAGTGACAACATAGTAAAAGCAGGAAGAGAAACATTTAATGTTAAATGTTAATCTTGAAAAACCAAGAGCCCATCTAAAGCAAACGCTCAACTCCATAACGGTGACTTCAATTATTTTCTATAAAACACCCACATAGAAGGCGTTGTTCTCGGGACCTGGCGCAACATTCCCTAAAAGTTCTCTAAATGTGATGAAAATTCTGAACCTTTACAGAACATTGGTGATGTTCCTAAAACTTCCTCTTTTGGTAATGAAAGTGCTGGAGTTCAAGGTTCCTTATATGACTTTAGGGGGACGTTCCATTTTCGTTATTTTATGGTGAAATCTCGTAACGGGATCAAAACCTACCATCACTGAGATCTCATGACCACCAAAACCGACTGTCATTGAGATCTCGTGACCCACCAAAACCTACCATCACTGAGATATCATGACCCACCAAAACCAAATGTCATTTGAATCTTGTAACTCACCAAAACCTACCATTGCTGAGATCTCGTGACCCACCAAAACCAAATGTCATTGACGTCTCGTGACCCACCAAAACCTACCATCACTGAGATATCATGACCCACCAAAACCAAACATCATTGAGATCTTGTAACCCAGCAAAACCTGTCATCTCTAAGATCTTGTAACCCGCCAAAACTGAAAAATCGTCATTGAAAAATCGTAAAGAAAAAAAGTCGACCATCACTGAGATATCGTGACCCACCAAAACCTACCATCACTGAGATCTCAGGACTGCCAAAACTGACTGTCATTGAGATCTCATGACCCACCAAAACCTATCCTCAGTGAGATCTCATAACTACCAAAACCAACTGTCATTGAGATCTCCTGACCCAACAAAACCTACCATCACTGAGATCTCATGATTACCAAAACTGACTTTCATTGAGATCTTGTGAACTACCAAAACCTACAATCACTGTAATCTCGTAATGGTATCAAAACCTACCATCACTGAGATATCATGACCCACCAAAACCAAACGTCGTTGAGATCTCGTAACCCACCAAAACCTACCATCACTGAGATCTCGTAACCCACCATCACTGAGATATCATGACCCACCAAAACCAAACGTCATTGAGATCTCGTAACCCACCAAACCCTGCAATAGCTGAAATCTCATTGAGATCTTGTAACCCAGCAATACCTACCATCACTGAGATCTCATAACCCACCAAACCCTGCAATAGCTGAAATCTCTTTGAAATCTCGAAATCTACCAAAACCTACCATTGCTGAAATCTCGTAACGGAATCAAAACCTAACATCACTGAGATCTCGTGACCCACCAAAACTTACCATCACTGAGATCTCATGACTACCGACTGTAATTGAGATCCTGTGACCCACCAAAGCCTACCATAACTGAGATGTCATGACCCACCAAAACCAAATGTTATTGAGATTTCGTAATGCAAAAAAAGACTAACATTAAAATCTACCATCTTTGAAATCTCGTGAACCACCAAAACCTACCATCACTGAAATTTCATAACCCAGCAAAACCGACTGTCATTGAGATCTCGTAACCCACCAAAACCTACCATCACTGAGAACTTGTGACCCACCAAATCCGACTGTCATTGAGATCTCATAACCCACCAAAACCTACCATCACTGAGATCTCGTGACCCACCAAATCCAACTGTCATTGAGAGCTCATGACCCACCAAAACCAAACATCATTGAGATCTCGTAACCTGCAAAAACTGACCGCCATTGAAAAATCGTGAAGAAAAAAGTCAACCATCTTTGAAATCTCGTAAAACCTACCATCGCTAAAATCTCGTAACGGGATCAAAACCTACCATCAATGAGATCTTGTGTCCCACCAAAACTTACCATCACTTAGATCTCATGACTACCAAAACCGACTGTCACTGAGATCTTGTGATCCAACAAAACCAAATGTCATTGGAAACTTGTGATGAAATAAAACCGACTGTCTTTGAAAACTTATAACGAAAAAATGTCTGACACTGAAAATCACTGTCATTGAGATCTCATACCCACTAAAACCTACCATCACTGAGATCTTGTGACCCACCAACACGACTGTCATTGAGATCTCATAACCCACCAAAACTTACCATCACTGAGATCTCGTGACCCACCCAAAACCGATTGTCATTGAGATCTCGTAACCAACCAAAACTGACCGTCATTGAAAAATCCTTAGAAAAAAAGTCGAATCAAGGGTTAGGAGACCAACTAAAGCAAGTGCTTATCTCCGTAACGGTGACATTTATAAATTTTGATAAAACATCAACAGCTTATTAAGAAGACTTGTATGAAAGAAACAAAGTCAGAGTGGTTTGTAATAAGTGAAGATGCAGAGATATCTCGAGATCTGTTAGTTTTTAATGTTCTGTTTCTGTTATCTGAGATTTGTGAGGTTACCATTGTGCTCTACTCTCGAGCCTGTGCTTCAGGCAGTGATGTTCCAGAAACATTGACGTTTTGCTGCATGTTGCTTTATTTAAAGGCAGTAACTGTGTAGTTGTTATTTTATGTCTTTTATTAGCTTTTTGTGATGTGTATAGCAGTTTAGTTTTCAAACAGGTCTCTGCAACATTTTGATTTTAGTTTAATTCGTTACACAACATCTGCCATTGTTATAGAGAAGTTGAGAAAATGAGATCTGGTTACATTTTACACCAATTATGTTTACAGTGCCGCTTAAAAGTTTGTGAACCCCTAGCAGAAACTGTGAAAATGTGAAAAATTTTGACACAATAAGAGAGATCATACAAAATGCATGTAATTTTTTTATTTAGTACTGTCCTGGTTAAGACATTTTACATAAAAGATGTTTACATATAATTCACAAGACAAAAAATATCTGAATTTATTAAAATTACCCTGTTCAAAAGTATGTGAACCATTGATTCTTAATACTGTGTGTTGTTACCTGGATGATCTACGGCTGTTTTTTTGTTTTGATGGTTGTTCATGAGTCCTTTGTTTGTTCTGAGCAGTTAAACTGAGCATCTTTTCCAGCATCTTTTGCATATTTGAACCCTTTCCAGCAGTGGCTGTATGTTTTTGAGATCTATCTTGTCACACTGAGGACAACTGAGGGTCACAACTATTAAAAAAAGGTTCAAACATTCACTGATGCTCCAGAAGGAAACACGATGCATTAAGAGCCGGGGGGTGAAAACTTTTATAATTTGAAGATAAAGGTGAATTGTACTTCTGTCTTCTGGGAAACATGAAAGTATCTTCTGTTGCTTCCGAAGAGCAGTACTAAATGAAAAAAAAAAACAAACAAACAAACAACAACTGATATTTAAACAAAATAAGAAAAATTTGGACTTCTTCATCCTGCATTGAGCATTGGTGTAATGTAACGAAGTAATAATACTTCGTTACAGTACTTAAGTATTTTTTGGGAGAATCTGTACTTTACTTGAGTTTTTATATTTCTGTCAACTTTTACTTTTACTCCACTACATTTCCTAAATAAATTATATACTTTTACTCCGATACATTTTCCCAAAGCATTTTCGTTACTTACTACAAAATAAAGTCGGAAGAACACAGACTGCAAGCAAGCATGTGCAAACAAGTGCTCGCACAACCGCGGTTGATTTAATTTTCCGGGTTGCGTCCATTGCTGGAGCGGCTGAGAAGTGCGCTGTCATTACGAGCATAGATTATGAGACATTACGAGAGCGGCCTCTAGAGGCGAAATAAAAACTATCACTGATGCCTCGTATGGTTTCTTTTGACACGTGATGTGAGGCTGCGCGCTGCACAGAGCGGGTCACTTCAAAACGATTTAAAACGGACAACAAAACGGTATGTTATACAATGTACACTACAGTACATGTTTTCATATCACTATAAAGTAATTAGTTTGTTGACTAGATGCTGCATTAGTGGAGAACAGTATGTTTGTCGTCGAGGCTGAGACATTAGTAGTAACCTCAAGCGGTTAAAACAATGTGACCAAAAAAAAACACCAACTGTATGCCACGATTGTTACCATTCATTTGCATTAGTTTATAACTATTTGTTCGCTGTTATGCATTCATTATCCGGCGAAGTTGCATATTTAAACTGTATTCTCATACAGCGACAGAAGCTTAACAAATCAGAAATGTAGCCTATTCAATTTCAGTTTTTATCGGCACTGTAACACATATTTTGATTAGATAATCATCAATTTTTCTAAAATAGAGCCAAATAATGTGTGAAAGTACACATATAATAGACCCATGCTATGCCTTTGTGTGACTGTTTTATTTATATGAAATAGTAACATTTTACAATAAGAGTACATTTGTAACATTAAATAAGGTTAATAAAAGTATTGTTCATTTTTAATTTCATCATTTACATTTTAACATTTTAAAGTTGTCTCTTGCATTAGTTATAATGCACTATAAATTAACATGAACGAATCATCAATGTATAATTAATATATTAGTATTTTTTATGTATAAAAATTACAATAAACCTTTAGCCAATTTAAAGAAACAAAATGTAAGAGAGTTAAAACTGAACACAATCTTGCTGCTCAAACTGTGTATAGAAAATTTTTTAATATTTTTTTGCTCCTTTTGTATTTTACATTTACTTGTATTTTTACTTTCAATACTTAAGTACATTTAATATATAAAAAAAATACTTTTCATACTTAAGTGCAAAAAATATCACATACTTTAAAACTTTTACTCAAGTAACATTCTGAACAGCAACTTTAACTTCTACCAAAGTCATTTTCTGGCAAGATATCTATACTTTTACTCAAGTATGGTTTTCAAGTACTTTATACACCACTGTGTTTTAGTCCCTCAATTGTCATCAGTGTGAACAGATGGATCTCAAAATCATACAGTCATTGTTGGAAAGGATACAAATACACAGAAGATGCTGGAAAATCAAAGATTCTGCAGGACCTGGAGGATTTTCTGAAGAACATTTGGCAGTTTAACTGTTCAGAACAAACAAGGGACTCATGAACAACCATCACAAAACAAAAAACAGCCATAGATCATCCAGGTATCCACACACAGTATTAAGAATCAATGGTTCACATACTTTTGAACAGGGTAATTTTAATAAATTCAGCTATTTTTTTGTCTTGTGAATTATATGTAAACATCTTTTATGTAAAATATCTTACTCAGGACAGTACTAAATAAAAAACAACATGCATTTTGTATGATCTCTTATTTTTTTTCACATTTTCAGATTCTTAAAGTAGTTCACAAACTTTTTCTTGCAACTGTATTTGTATCTGTATATTTTATAATATTTTATGTTGGACAGAGAACCTGTTGGATGTCTGGCAGGAGGTTGGACTACCGCTGAATGGACCGGCTATGGCCTCATGCACCTTCTGTGATCAGCCTCTCCATTTTGACCTCATAAGCAAGTGAAGGTTTCAGCAGATCAAGACCAAGATCTGATTTATCATGTTCAACTGAGTCTTCAAAAAATCCTCTTCAAAAATACAGAATATGGTCATATATCTATGATAAATGTAGAGGGTGCTCAAAATGTCCTAAATCAATTAAAGCAATGTTTGTGGCAAAAATAGTGTTTCTGTATTGTTTTCTGTGACTATTAATGATGCAAGAAGAATTTGTTTTCACATATTCATGTAAGTGTACCACTAAAATTAGATATTAAGATTTGGCTAAATCCCAAATTGATTGTGTCCCCTCTGCATGACAACAAACCTGCACATGGGCACTTTTTGGTAGTTTACTATTATTGAATATATGTATCTCATTCATTGTTTTCAATAATACATCAAGATGTTATTGTATGTAGGCTATACATACACATGAAAAATTATGTTTAATAACAGTTTATACTGAGACTATGCCACATGTCCCATAGCTGTTTTGGACTGTTTTATTCTTTAGCAATAAATTCATTAATTTATAAATTCAAAAAATACGGCCAGTTCCAACAAAAATGCCTTTGGTAACTTTTTACAACCACTTGGTTACAAATACCAACCAAAGCAGTGGATATTTGTACTCTGAATCTGATGTATTTAATTTTAAAGTGAGAGACTGGAAATGCCAGAAGAATATTTGCAAAACACTAACAAACATCAACTGTGACTTAAAATTAAAACCATAAAATTGGCTTACTGAGCTACAAGATCTCATAATTTTGACTAATACCACTAACAACTTGGCACAAATATTACTAAATCATGTGTCATAAGAGCATTTCAATCTTATATTTATAATTTTGTAAATAATGAAAAAATAAATTAATGTATAGTGCAAATACATTTACACAACTTATGTGTTGTATAATATTTTTATTGTTCAAGGCATTGATGATACAAAACCCATTTTTCGATTTGATCTTTAATAGCTGGCCATGTTCTGTAAGAGATTAGAAAGGGAAAAGATTTTCAATAGTATCACAGTATTTTCCATAATGACAAACACTATCCAAAATGACATTTGCAGGTTATTTAGCATGTTTGTTAATATAAAACACTTACTTTGCTGATCCAGTCAATGTAGCCACTCACACGAGTGAAAACGGTGGGCTTCTTGGAATAGTTGCAGCTCAGGCCTGAACCAAAGCTCACAATACCATGGACCTCCCAAGCGCCGTCGCTACCAGCACAATTCAGGGGGCCACCAGAGTCGCCCTGTGTTGTGTGACAGGGGCAGTTTTAATTAGCCTATTGTTGTTGTTTCCATCATAGTTTTTGTCTTTTGACAAAAATATCCTTTACATTTATTAAACATTTCGTCATGTCTTTCACTTTTTATTTGACATGAAAGGCTGGAATACACTACACAACTTTTGCTCAGATTTTAGCCCTGATTTAGTCTGGACGTGTTGCTGATAGTTGCCGAAAATCAGAGGCAGTCTGCAGGTTTGAGTCAACAGATTTAATAGACAATTATGTAGTGTATGATGGGTAAAAGCTCAGATTATAATTTTTTTCTTCAGATTGATTCCATCCGGGCGGAGGATATTGGATATCATGATCCGATTTCAGAACACATATTGTTTTATCTGCTATTTGTCTCCTAGCCAGGAGGCAGAGGTCAGAAGTCCAGGGGTCAGAGAGTAAAAGTCCTGCCATGTTTTTACTCCACCCACTGAAGCATTAATGAGATAAATAAGTGTTTAATTGAGTGATGATTGACCATTATTGAAGACACCTGATGATAAGCAGAATCGCCAAAGGAGAAAATCACTATTTTTAAGTTACCATCATCGAGGTCAGGATTTGTTTTAGTTGAGCTCTTGACCCCTGACTTTTTAATATTAGATTTTGTTTGGTCAGTTTTAACTGCATTAAAACCGATCTGACAAGCAAAGTTAAAAGATGATCAAGTGGTGTTGGTTATGTTTTCACATAATAATTATTTGATCTGAACTCATTTAGAACCCAATCTTAGTTAGGTTTACAATATTGATTACAGCAGCACTGTGATTCTACAGCAGAAGATCAACTTTTACAATACAAAAACAATTTTTTCTTAAAAGTTCTGATTAAAAAAATAAATGTTCATTTAAACACACAGACATCAAGAATCAGTCTGTGCATCTCAACAGTGGTGAAAGTAATAAAGCATGTTGCAATGCATTCTGGGTGCCACCAATCAAAATTCATCCATGCCTCCCATCATGCATTGCTGAATGAATAAATTATGAGCTGAATTGTCTTAGTAATTTTCTTTATTCTCACTATTTCAATTTTGCTGTTTTTCTGTGACTTTTTAGCAGCTTGTTTTCTAATGTTCAGAGTTGATCTGTTTATCAGAACATGTTGCTTGTCACCGTCATTGAGATTCATATGCTGATTCTTGATGTCTGTGCGTGCCTAAAATAAATATTTTTTTGTGATAAGGACAACTTTCAAAAAAAATAATTTGTATTGTAAAAGTTGATCTTCTGCTGTAGAATCACAGTGCTGCTGTAATCAATAACGTAAATCTAACTAAGATTGGGCTATAAATGAGTTCAGATCAAATAATGATTATGTGAAAACATAACCAACACCACCTGATCATCTTTTAACTTTGTTTGTCTGGTTGGTTTTAACGCAGTTAAATCTGCCCAAACAAAACCTAATACTAAAAAGGCAAGGGTCAAGAGCTCAACTAAAACAAACCCTGACCTCGATGATGGTAACTTTAAAATAGTGATTTTCTCCTTTGGTGATTCTGCTTGTTATCATCAGGTGTCTTCAATAATGCTCAATCATCACTCAATTAAACACTTAATTATCTTATTAATGCTTCAGTGGGTGGAATAAAAATATGGCAGGACTTTTACTCTCTGACCCCTGGACTTCCCACCTCTACCCCGAAGTGCATGTTTCTGCATGACTATGTTCAGAACAAACAGAAATTCTGATAGGGTGTGATCCTCAGTGTCAAAGTATGATGCCCAGTTTTTCTCTTTACAAAGTTGTCAAGTGCATGATACCTAGCATTTTAAAACCTGTTCAGATTTCACATAGTGTATTCCAGCCTATTATTGTATGCAAATTAAAGTTATTTTTACTTAAGGATTACAAGTCACATTTTTTTGATATGTAAGTCAGTAGTATCTCCTTACATTACATCCAGCAACAACACCATCTCCACCGGCGCAGACCATGTTTTGTGTGACCTGAGAGCCCCACCAGTCAGACTTAGAGCAGGTGGCGTAATCCACTACAGGCAGGAGAGCCTGCTGCAGGATATCAGCAAGGGGTCCATTGGCTAATAATTAACAATGAAAAATTTGGATGAGAAGAACAGAAGAAAAAATGTCTGAAATGTGGAAATTTTCTGTGATTGTGTTGCCTGTCTCAGTCAGTTGAGTTCGAAATCACAACTTGATCCATACCCATCAGCATTACTTACTGTAGAGACGTCCCCATCCAGTGACGTAGCAGGGAGCATCGTGGGGCAGAACAAGACCATTTGCAGGAAGACATGCAGGTGTGATCTTGTCACTAGTGGTGACAGGACTCTCCAGTTTGATCAGGGCGATGTCATTACTGTGGTCCAGAGACAATATTAAAACTAAATTTCATTGCACAAGTGTTTACAATACGAATCTCTGTTCTCCGTGAGGAGTCTTTTGGCCCCTGTACCGGATAGTGAAGGAATTCCAGCCCTCATGGACAATGATCTTGCTCGTGGAGATGGCGAGAGATCCGTTCTCCTCCTCCTTCAGGTTATGTTTTCCCAGATACACCCTGTAAGTTCTGCTTTTGCTGCAAGGCCACAAGAGAAAGACAAAGCATTTCAGAAACGTTTACAAGTGCTATCAAATGGTAAGTAATACCATGGTACTTTGATATATGCCATGTAAATAAATTGTATAGTAATATTAAAATAGTACTTTTTTATTACTAGGGCTTTGTTTAAAATCCTCAGCCTTCAGACTAACCTGATGCAGTGAGCAGCAGTCAGAACCCACTCATTGGAAATAAGGCTGCCTCCACAAGTGTGGTACCAGCTACTACCACTCTTGTACTGGAGGGAGATCTGGATGAAGAACAGAGCAGGGGTCAGTTGACTTCCTTGTGTCCTTTTGTATTTTACATATATATGAAAATTTATATGAACGCTTCAAATTTCGAAGGCTTCTAAATGATCAACATGATCAAAACTTTGCTGAAAAACATGTTGGACACAATCTACTATATGCCTTCTGTTTACTGATTGATAGTTTATACTTTTTTAGTAAGCAAAAGGCCTTTTAGTATCATTCTAAAAAGATCCCTCTTCAGGTCAAGTAAATGTAGGAATAACTTCTATATTGTTAGTAATATTTCAAGATGAACACTCACTGGACTGAAGCACCTTAGGTTTACTTGATTATATAAATTTGTTCATCTCTCAATCATCATTGTCAATGTTTCAATGTCAAATGAAACATCTGACATTGAAACAATAAATGATTTTTCATGATTTTATCATTAAAATAAGCATTTAAATATAACCTATTTAGAGAGTGACAAGTGAGTGACGAGTGACAAGCCTCTTAATAAAATTTTTAGTCCTCCAGTATGAGCTTCATAATCTCCAGTATCATAACATATGAGCCATAAAAAGCTTGATGCTTGATGTCTCATATAATTAAGAGCTGATTTACTCAAAACGTCACATTATGCTATTCTGGTGAGCTTTAATAATAATAATAATAATAATAATAATAATAATTATTATTATTATTATGATATATATGGCGGGAGCAACAATGTGCTGACTATGTTTTGCATTTTTAAATATGAAAATAAAAAAACAAAATTGCATCCTTTTTTTGTTTTTAGATTTTTGAACTGTTTTGTCTAAAGGTTCAATAAACTTTTCCATTTCAAAAATGAATGGAATGTGCATTTACCTGCCAGGGCCAGCTGTTAGGGCGGACATCCACACCCCCCACAACCCTCGTCACAATAGGAGGGTAGGTGGGCAGCCCACATCCGTAAGCTGAGGTCAAATATAACACATCATGCTTTTTTAAATAAAAATAATAATTAGGCATTTTAAAAGAAATATATTTGTTAAAACTTTTTAAAACATTATCAATCAATCAATCAATCAATCAATCAATCATTAAATAAAATGTAAAAAATATAAAGTTTTAATCATTTGAATGAAAATTAAGAACCAGACCTTAAATTAGTATATCAGTCTTTAAAGGCTTCTTACCTCCAACGACCAGAACAGCCAAGACCAGAAACTTCATCGTGGTTGTATCTTCAACGTTTGCCCTCTCTACTGTGCCTTATATACTGGCTAGTTCACTTTCAACGTAATGTATGACCAAAGTTAAGTAAACGTTTGGAACAAATGTCCTTGACTGCTTTAGGAAAAACAAATAAAATAGCACCACTTGGTACACTTTGACCTTGATATGTATTTCACAGGGAATAATCTAATCATTTAAAGTAATTTTTGCTGTTGATTAGCATGTTGAACATTTGTTATGTTCTCACATTTAATTTCATTATAGAACTACCTTTTACACAGTTTCCCACTTTTATTTGCACCAGTTCTTTAGATAAATGTATTTAACTGAAGACCAAATCAAAAAGACATGATATTCTGTACATTTTATTTATACAGGCCTCTATTTTTTGTCACAAATTCTTGTTAATAGCTAATTTCCACTCACAAGTTTCAGCTAAAAAAATCAAATATGTTGTTAAAAGTATAGCTTTTTAGTCACTGCTTTGTGCACATGATGTTATTGTTCATATCAGCATGTCATCTGTGCATTTCACAGGCCACATACATAAGTGCCAGAAGATAACTGATCTTTTGGGATGTTTATCTACAAGGTTAACTGGTATTGACAATATTGTTGGTGGACTGCTACATGAGTTGTAACTGGTCTGTTTTGATGTGGTGCATTTTCCAAAGCCAACTATGGTCACAAGATCCATTGTTACCAACAGAGTTCAACAAAGATTGCAACCCCAGTTGGCTAATGATGCTTTTGTGAAACAATCCCCAGGTTAGTTTTATAAATGGTGTAGTAGACTGTAATCAGGCATCATGAAACTTGTAATCTTGGCTTTGCTTATTGCTGGTGGTAAGTTGACTATTTCTTTCTTCTAAACTCTACTCTAAATGAGAGTTCTTGTTCTTTGGTAAATATGAAAATATTAAACCAGAGTTAAATAAAGTGTAAGAAGTACAGCAGTGGGTCTGTTTCTATCTTCGTTGTGCATGTCTGAATCTGATATTTGCACATGTTTTCTCTCTCTCTCTCTCTCTCTACTCAACATTAGTATGTGAAGTAAATGAGAAATGTTAGAAACTTAGATTGTGTCAAAGTGGCCATTTACATGTCTCTGTATCGTCCAAAAAACATTTTGTCTCAAAGGACACAGTCTTTATGTCTATCTCTCCCCAAGTGCTGTCTGCACTAGGTCAGATTGGTGGGGCAGTCTGGTGTGTGCCAGTGAAGACTGAGTTTGAAGATGGAATGTGGGTTTAATGCACACTTGTTATTAATAATAGTCATTGTCCTTGAAATATGTATTTATATTTTGTTAGTTATAGTAAATTGCTGAATGAACATATAATAGATTTAGCAGTATTTATATTAATATCTAAGTTTCTAAAATGTGACTTGACACAAAGTTGTCTTGAGGAACCTGAGGAATGTGACTCTCTCCAAAAAAAACAAACAAACAAAAAAAACACCATACTGCTGCTTGAGCTATAAGACCTCACAACAACAATCAGTTTTATGAATTCTGAATGAAAATAATGAGAAACAAACAAACAAACAAACACACATACACACACACACACTAAATCATACAGGGCAAATGCATTTAAACAGAGTATCGTCTCGGTTACAAAGGTAACCCTCGTTCCCTGAAGGAGGGAACAGAGACGTACGTCGGACAGACCGACGAATAGGAATCTCGCTAGAGAGGCCAATCTACTTCGAGTGTAACTAAACGAGCCAATGCACATTGGCATGCAATCATATGCATCAGCTGCTCGCCTCGCAGCGCGGGTATATAATGAGCAGCAGGTGCGTTGCATCTTCAGGTTTTCGCTGAGGAGCCGAACCGGATAGGCGGCAGCATCAGCGGGGTACAGCGACTGTGGCGACGGGACGTACGTCTCCGTTCCCTCCTTCAGGGAACGAGGGTTACCTTTGTAACCGAGACGTTCCCATTCAGTCGGTCACGTTCGACGTACGTCGGACAGACCGACGAATAGGAATCCCTACCAAAGCGCCACAGGAGCTGCCCCCTTCCAGCGCTCTGTTGCAAGCCACCTGAACCCCCTTGCCTGAGGATGGTGGGACAGGGCTAACACAGAGAGAGTCGATCACTGCTGTTCCCCAAAACCCATTCAGTGAGACTATTGGATAACGCTGGGAAAGTGTACCCTTCGCTGGGAAAGGAACGCTGCGGAAGCCACATCCTTCCCCGAAGGAGTTATGTGGAGAAGTACATATGGACTAACCCTGTAGGGCTGTGCTACATATGGAAGAGCTGGGGTGACTCCAACCCGATGAAGGGTAGGTTCTCCCAGAGGGAAAGACACGGGCTTCGTTTAGGAGCAACCGTGGAACCAACCATATGGGATCCCCGTAGGGTCACACATATGGAACCCAGCCTAAACCCGGTTCTCAAGGATACAACGGAGTATAGGCCTGGCGCCAGACGCTCCGCCACGTCGGCTGCCGAAGGGATATCGGAGGACTCGACAGGGTCTGCCTTGTAGGGACTCTCTGGAGAAAAGAAGCGCATGTAGCGCAGCAAGCCGACACTAAGCCGGGGCCTCTCCGTGCCTCTGACCTGTGGCGAGAACATGGGAGGAGACCGGCTCGACACGAAGGCTATAGTATCTAGCGAACGTGTTAGGTGTCGCCCAGCCCGCAGCTCTACAAATGTCTGTCAGCGAGGCGCCACGAGCCAGCGCCCAGGAGGATGCGACACCTCTCGTGGAGTGAGCATGCAACCTGAGCGGGCAGGGCACACCCTGAGCTTGGTAAGCCAGGGCGATGGCATCCACTATCCAGTGGGCCATCCTCTGCTTGGAGACAGCCTTTCCCTTCTGCTGGCCTCCATAAAAGACAAGAGCTGGTCTGAGGTCCTGAGGCTTTAGGTTCTGTCTATGTACAGTCGCAAAGCGCGGACTGGACAGAGTAAAGCCAGGGCTGGGTCTGCCTCCTCCGAGGGCAGCGCTTGCAGGCTCACCACCTGGTCCCTGAAGGGAGTGGTAGGAACCTTGGGCACATAGCCAGGCCGGGGTCTTAGTACCACGTGGCTATCACCCGGCCCGAACTCCAGGCACGATTCGTCGACCGAAAAAGACTGCAGGTCCCCTACCCTCTTGATGGAGGCCAATGCCACCAGCAGCAAAGTCTTCATAGACAGAATCTTTAAGTCTGCTGACAGCAAAGGCTCAAAGGGAGCAATCTGAAGTGCTCTCAGCACCAGAGTGAGGTCCCAAGAGGGTATGGAGAGGGGACGAGAAGGATTTAACCGTCTCCCCCCCTAAGGAACCTGATGACCAGGTCGTGCTGACCAACAGATTTGCCATCTAAGTGGTCGTGGTAAGCGGATATAGCAGCAGTATGGACTTTTGAGGGTGGAGGGGGGACAGCCTACGCTCCAACCCTACTGCAAGAAGGAAAGCACGACTCTGATCGAGCATCTTCGGGGGTCTTCCCGGCGAGAAGAGCACCACTCGACGAACAGGTTCCACTTTGGAGGCGTAAGCACGTCTCGTAGACAGTGCACGTGCCGAAGTGATGGTGTTAAGTACCTCAGGGGGTAAGTCACCTAGAACCTCCGCATCCCGTCCAAGGGACCAGACATGGAGTTTCCAGAGGTCTGGACGCGGGTGCCAAAGAGTGCCCCGTCTCTGAGAAAGAAGGTCTTTCCTCAGAGGGATGGGCCAGGGAGGGGCTGTCGCGAGGAGTGAGAGTTCTGGGAACCAGGTCCGGTTGGGCCAGTAAGGCGCAACTAACAAGACCTGCTCCTCGTCCTCCCTGACTTTGCACAGGGTCTGTGCAAGTAGGCTCACTGGGGGAAACGCATATTTGCGCAGGCCCCGGGGCCAGCTGTGAGCCAGTGCATCTGTCCCGAGTGTCCCCTCGGTCAGAGAGTAAAACAACTGGCAGTGGGAGGTTTCTGGTGAGGCAAACAGGTCTACCTGAGCCTTTCCGAATTCTCTCCAGATCAGCTGAACCACCTGGGGGTGGAGTCGCCACTCTCCTGGCAGCGCAGCTCGTGATAGCTCGTCGGCCACACGGTTGAGCACACCGGAGACATGAATGGCGCGAAGCGACCTCAGATGCTTCCGACTCCACAGGAGGAGATGGCGGGCGAGTTGTGACATGCGACGGGAGCGTAGACCACCTTGACGGCTGATGTACGCAACGGTCGCAGTGTTGTCCATACGGACCAGTACATGCTTGCCCTGAAGCAGGCCTTTGAGGCGGCTCAGAGCAAGGCGTACTGCCAGCAACTCGAGGCAATTGATGTGCCAATGCAGATGGGGTCCCGTCCAAACCCCTGAGACTGCATGCCCGTATTACGTGGCACCCCAGCCGGTGGCAGAAGCATCTGTGAACACCACAGCATGCCGGGACACCTGTTCTAGGGGCACTCCTGCCCGAAGAAACAAGGGGTCCGACCACGGACTGAAGGTTCGGCGGCACTCCTGAGTGATTGGCACCCGGAATGTGCCGCGCTGCCACGCCCATCTCGGGACTCGGCCGTGAAGCCAGTGCTGAAGCGGTCTCATATGAAGCAGACCGAGCGGTGTTACAGCCGCAGCAGCCGCCATATGCCCCAGGAGCCTCTGAAAGAACTTCAGTGGGACCGCTGTCCTGCCATTGAATGTATTCAGGCAGTTCAACACTGACCGAGCACGTTCCTCTGTGAGGCGTGCTATCTGCTCGACCGAATCCAACTCCATACCGAGAAAAGAGATCCTCTGCACCGGGGCGAGTTTGCTCTTTTCCCAGTTGACCTGAAGCCCCAACTGGCTGAGGTGTCTGAGCACCAAATCCCTGTGTTTGCACAACTGATCCCGGGACTGTGCTAGAATGAGCCAGTCGTCGAGATAGTTGAGAATGCGAACACCCCGTTCTCTCATGGGAACAAGGGCTCCCTCCACGACTTTCGTGAAGACGCGGGGAGACAGGGCCAGCCCGAAGGGTAGGACTCTGTACTGATATGCTCGACCTTCGAACGCGAATCTCAGGAATGGCCTGTGTCGCGGAAGAATTGAAACATGGAAGTACGCGTCCTTCAGGTCAATCGCTGCAAACCAATCTCGGGGACGGATGCACTCGAAAATGCGTTTCTGCGTGAGCATTTTGAATGGTAGCTTGTGGAGGCTCCGATTCAAAACTCGCAGGTCCAAGATCGGTCGTAACCCGCCGCTTTTCCTGGGTACAATGAAGTAGGGGCTGTAGAACCCCGACCTCAAATCGGCTGGAGGGACCGGCTCTATCGCGTCCTTCGCCAGTAGGACTGCGATCTCCGCACGCAGGACAGGGGCATCGGCATCTTTCACTGTAGTGAAGAGGACGTCCCTGAACTTGGGGGGGGGGAGCCGGGCGAACTGAATCGCAAAGCCGACCCTGATGGTCCGAAGGAGCCAGCGAGACGGACTAGGGAGCGCTAACCCGGCTCGCAGAGACCGTACAAGCAGGACCAAAGGGACCACCGGTGTACCCGCAGCAGGGCAGCGAGGTGGAACACAGGGACGCGGCTCGGGGGCTCTCTTTGTGAGGCGGCCCGAAGCGGCGTCACAGTGTGCTAGGCAACACTTACCTGGCTCCACGGATGGACAGAGGGAGCAGTCGAGGCTTTGGCTGCCCGCTGCTCGCTGCTGTCCGCTGGCGACAGAAGAGGGGGATGAGAGTGGTGAGGTTTTTCTCCTCCCACTGCTCTCCAAACCCTCTTCAGACCTGGAAATGGAGGAACTGCTCTTTAAAATTTGGGTACCGCTGCCTCTTGGGTCAGTGGCGGAACAGAAACAAACCCAATAAAGGATTTACCACCTGGCCCTCCTCCAGGGGTGGAAGAGCAGCCCCACCCATCTCTGGGTCGCCCGTCTCAGGGGTGATTCTCACCAACCAGTTAAACAGCTGCAGAGACGGGAGGCGTCATCTCCCCGCAATGGATACAGCAGAGCCTGCTGGGCCGGAGTTTCTTGCAGGGGACGACACCCTTGGCGATGAGCAGACTGAGGGGCGGCCCAAGAGGAACTCAATGGTTTGTCATGGGAAGCTCCCCTATCCGCTACTAACTGAGGAGAACCGCTGGGCTCAGTCCTCGACAGTGTCACCGAAAGGCCACCTCGTAAGATGGGAGCATTGAGAAAGCATTTAGCTTGACAACCTCTCACACCTCACAAGGTAAGCCAGGGGGCACTTCTGGACCACGGAGGTGGACATCGTCTGGCTGAGGGCCTGCGCCGTGACTTTGATCACGGTTAGTCAACAAGCGCAGCTCAACCCCAGCACAGAACTACCCTCATGCAAAAAGAGTGCCTTGGCCTCACATGCAGGGTGGGTGTGGTCTGTGTACAGCCACCCCATCCAAGAGGGTAGTGAGAGAGGAAAAACTTATGCAGATTGGCACCTTTGGCATTCCATATTTATGGCACCAATATACCCCCATACTGCCAAGTTTTCCATGCACATCTGGAAGACCCAGGAAAGCATGGCTGTAAACTCTGAATCTGAGTCAGCATAAGCACACACCATTACAGTGGGCAGCGTCACCCTCATTTCCAGAGCATAACAGCACTCTCTCCGATGCTGCAATCGACGTCTGTCCCTCAGCTGGTGCTCTGAATGAAATGCTAGGTTCCCCTATGAAAAGGACCAGCAATCCAATCCAGAAACTGCACAGCTTGCAATGCGCTAGAGAGGGAGGGGCCCTAGGGGGTTGGTTCCCCGAAGGAACCCCTCAACCTCATGTCACCCAAGCCATATCAGCAAAGTAGACCTCTTCTGGTGCACCAGAGAGGGCGCTACAATGGAGATTACGCAAGGGAACCGCGCATCTAGAGCGCCGAGCGAGCGCTGGGTTGCCGTGACAACCCGCGCTGCAGCCCG
The DNA here is from genome assembly GCF_024489055.1 of Chanodichthys erythropterus. Taxonomy (NCBI): domain Eukaryota; kingdom Metazoa; phylum Chordata; class Actinopteri; order Cypriniformes; family Xenocyprididae; genus Chanodichthys; species Chanodichthys erythropterus. Next base: position 15,503,719 of record NC_090229.1, read on the forward strand.
GCAGCTCGACGGCACACGACACGCAGAGGAGCGAGAGGTTTGCTCTCGCTGATCTCCGCGGTCTCCCAGAGTGTCGGGCAGAGCCGCGGCTGTGCTTTTACACACAAGCGGCAGCTGGCCAACAACAGAGGGGACTCAAGCTTCCCGGAGAAAGAAGAGTCACGACCGGCGTGTCGACGTGATCATGTTCTCATATGAAAACATGAACACCCACGAACATCATTTCAGCACGCGCCCAGACATGCGAAACGGTGATCGTGGCCGTCAGTGAGGACAGGAACGATCGCATCCAGAAACACAAGTAGGATGTCGTCTTTAAAAAGACGCGAATCTACTTGTGTAAGCTCTTTCAGGGACTTTAATCTTTTAGAAGTGCTGAAGCACGCAGGGGAACGGCCACCGCAACACAGACAGGGATTGCAGACACTCGCTTGCAGAGAACAGGAACAACACCGTTCGGCTCCGAAGCGAAAAGCTGAAGATGCAACGCACCTGCTGCTCATTATATACCCGCGCTGCGAGGCGAGCAGCTGATGCATATGATTGCATGCCAATGTGCATTGGCTCGTTTAGTTACACTCGAAGTAGATTGGCCTCTCTAGCGAGATTCCTATTCGTCGGTCTGTCCGACGTACGTCGAACGTGACCGACTGAATGGGAACTATGATGTTAAGCTGAATAAAAACCTTTTTTTTTTTTTGGATAATTTTATTGTTCAGGCCATGAATGATACAAAATTCAGTTTGCGCTTTAGTAGCTGGCCATGCTCTGTAAGAGATTAGAAATGGAAAAAATAGCATTTGTTTCCATAATAACAAAATGACATGAAGCTTAATTCAGGGTTTCTTTACATGAAAATGTGCGCCTTGAATTCATTCAGTCGTGTTCGACAATCATTAAATGATCTTTGCAATGAAAATACTCTAAGGGCAATAGTCTGGAAACAATTTTTTTTCCATAATTACCCAGACCTGAAAATTACTCAAATCAAATTCCAGACTTTTCCAAACTGTGTAGGAACCCAGTTAAATGTGCAATATGTAATATTTTGTGTCCGCTAGAGGCCTATTCAAAACAAAGGCGTAGCTTGACGACACCAACCCTGTGTCTCAATCAGCTCCCTAGTTCAGTAGTCAAGGCACTGACCAGGGAGTCGGCCATTTTAAGGGCTGTCTCAATCGCAGAATCCTTTCAGGGCACTGAAACGTTCGCTCCCTGAAAAGTCCCACAATGCACCATGAAAACCAGGGAGCATCGATGCTCACTATGCTCCCTTAACGGAAGTTCTGAAGCGCGAAACTTGAATCATGTTAGCCAAATCACTACACATAACGATACGTGATAGATGTTTTTAAAAATACAAACTGTTATTTTATTATATTTCAGCATAAACATACATCGCTCGACAGGTAATGATCATAATCTAGCTAACATTTATAATTTATTCACGGCTGAAATGTTGCACGTATATGTAACAAGCAAATAATTAACCATAATGTACTTTAAATAACATTACAAGTAATGTCAGAAAATATCAGCTCTGTTGTTGTTCATAAATACCAGTAGTGATGTTGTACAATGAGGACATTGTCACGTCGCCGGAAATAGAGTCATAAGTGTCTCAATGTGTAGTGAACCAGTATCTTTTACTGTCCTTACCAGTGCCCGAATTCGTGTACACGATATACTGATTCACGAGCTCGGGAGCTAGGGAACTGATTGAGACACACCCAAAGTTTGAGTGCAGAATCTTGGGACATGTGGTCTTCACCTCAACGACCGGTGGAAAAGAACTAGGATAGGACTTGGGAAGAAATCATGTTCATGGATGCAATAATTAACATTACTGTGGTATGAAGTAGAGTATGACTGAGTGTTGTGGGAGCTGAACGAGGCCGCTGGAGCGATTGCGCAACACACGCAGCGAGCAGCGGAACTTTTATTATGCCACAGTCGCCGGCACTGCTTCTGCTTTTCCGGTCACGAGTATGAGGTAACGCAGCTCTGTTTATCATATTAGATACATTTGAGCGTGTTGAAAATTATGTTATAATGTTACTCTGCGTGTTCACTTGGTGGCTGCTGTTAGAAATTTGTTGCACACTGCAGTAAGCTAGATCGATTTTAGTATATCATATTAAATGCTGGATGGCTTGTGTTGATCAATGGCATGCAATTAATTTTAAAACGTATTGTATGATGGAGAAAATGCTGTATTGTTACTAAAAATAAGCTGCACCTGATTATGCTATGTTAGCTACTTCACAAAATAAACGTTTTTCATAAAAGTTTTTCTCTGTGGCATTGTAAAGCATGGTATTCACAAAAAGAAAATCAAGAAAATTAGATTTAAACAATAAGACTAAATGTGTTGACCTATATAACATTAATTAGTTTTCTGTTTATAAACATGTCAAAAGCGATGTTCCCTTGCCTATTAAAACATGTAATATATTAAAGTGTCTTTGGTGTTTCCATGGTTTCTACAAAATAAAACCAGAAACCGAGGGTAACACAGGTATGATGCAATTGACAGGCGACTCCTCAAACGTCCCGGAGCCTTGGTTAAAATGGCAATTTTCTCAAGATTTACGAATAGTTGCAAACATTTGGGATGTTGTAAGTACTGAAGTGAACATATAACACTGGCCTAGTGGTTTTTGGATATTTTACTGCAAAATTCTTACATATTGCACCTTTAATTTGTTGTTTGCTGTCATAAAACACTAACCTTGCTGATCCAGTCAATGTAGGCGCTCACACGAGTGAAAATGTTGGGCTTCCGGACATAGTTGCAGATCAGGCCAGAACTAAAGGACAAAACACCATGGACTTCCCAAGTGCCATCACTGCCCGCACAATTCAGGGGGCCTCCAGAGTCACCCTGTGTTGTGACAGAGGGTCAGAATTTACATTTATTCATTTGTCAATGCAAAGTAAAACAATACGTCATTACGTTCACACCAAGGACGACAACTATAACAACAACGATAAAGATACAGTTTTAAAAATAGTTCTAAATGTAGAGTCCATACTTGCTTGCGGTTGTCCATCGAATCCGATGATGACGTCCACTTCTGTCTTTTAACGGTGAGTTTTCTGATGGCTGAATAATCCAATCCTGGATCCACAGGTTCTCTTGCAAGTGGGGCATATATACATGCTATTGGTGTTAGTGGTATTTATGGGTGTGTTTCTCCTGAGCCTTCGTTGTTGTCTCCTAACTATCCTTTCCTCCTCCAGTGCTTGGGTCCCATCTAGACACAGCTGCCGCCAGATGTTACGGTCAGTAGCCATGCTCTCCAAGTCCCCAGGTTTTATTTTGCACCTCTTAAGCATTGTTTTCATTTGGTCTTTAAAGCGTCTCTTCTGGCCTCCAGCAGAGCGCTGGCCTAGTTGTAGCTGGCCATATAGCACTCTGCGGGGCAGACGGTTGTAGGGCATTCTTATGACATGCCCCAGCCAGTGCAATTGGTGCTGGGTGATTGTGGCCTCAATACTCTTGCAGCCTGTTCTCCTCAGGATCTCAGTGTGAGGCACTCTATCACACCAAGTGATTCCCAGGATGCGCTGGAGGCAACAAATGTGGAAGTGTTCCAGGGACTTGATGTGGCGGCTGTAAGTAACCCATGCTTCACAACTGTAGAGGAGGGTGGTGATGCAGACTGCTTGGTAGACGCATATTTTTGTGTTGAGATGAAGGTTCTTGTTCTGAAAAACCCGCCGCCGGAGTCTCCCAAAGGCAGCTGATGCTTGTTTGATTCTGTTCTGGACCTCATTGTCAATGCTATTATTTTCAGAGATAATACTCCCCAGGTATTTGAATGAAGGCACAATTGATAGTTTTTCGTCTACAGCATAGAAGGTGGGTGGTGCGGGTGGGATGTTGGCACTCCACTGGCAGATTACCACTGTTTTGGCGGTATTGATGTTCAGCCCCATCCTGCTATATGCCCTCACTGCTGCATCTAGGACAGACTGGAGGCCTTGTGAAGAGTGAGATACGAGAGCACAGTCATCTGCATACTGCAGCTCAAGTATTCTCACTCTGTGCAGTTTGGTGGTTGATTGCAATCTCCTGATATTAAAGAGGTTACCATCCAGCCTGTACACTACTATCACTCCGCTGTTGTCTTGAATTTCCTTGTGGAGAAGCTGGGTGACACAAATGAGGAAGATGTTAAAAAGCACTGGTGCCAGTACACATCCCTGCCTTACCCCTGTGCGTACAGGGAAAGGGCTAGACTGTTGCCCTCCTATTGTCACCCTAGCAGTCATTCCATCATGAAACTGACGGAGGATGTTGACAAACTTAGTGGGGCATCCAAACCGGAGGAGGACTTCCCATAAGAGATCTCTCTGCACAGTGTCGAAGGCTTTGGAGAGGTCGACAAAAGCCATAAACAGGTCTTTATGTTGCTCCCTGCACTTTTCCTGAAGTTGCCGGGTTGTAAAGACCATGTCGACTGTGCTCCTGTTCTTTCTAAACCCACACTGTGACTCGGGTAGCATAGACTCTGTGATGTTATTAATCAGTCTTTGTAACATCACCTTGGCCAGGACCTTGCCTGCCACAGCAAGAAGTGATATGCCCCTATAGTTGTCACAAATGGCCCTATCCCCTTTGTTCATATATATGGTGTCAATACTAGCATCTCTCCATTGCTGTGGGATGCTTTCATCAGCCCAGGCCTTGGTGATGTAATGATGTAGTGTTCTTGTGCAGAGATACCCTCCCTGTTTTAGCAGTTCTGCAGGAATATTGTCAGAGCCAGGAGACTTGTTGCACTTCAGGGAGCGGACAGCTGACAGAACCTCCAAGAAGGATGGAGGTTGGCTAAGGTTGTCAATAGGGGGAAATTCCGGCAATTCATTCAGGATGGTATAGTCAGCATCCGAGTCCTGATTTAGTAAGGTATTAAAATGTTCAGCCCACCTCTCCAGGATGCTATTCTGGTCTTTCAGGACTTTGAGCCCATCTGCTGTTTTCAGGGGAGTGATGCGATGACTTATTGGGCCGTAAATAGATTTGACTGCATTATAAAAGTTGTGCATGTCATTTCTATCAGCGAATGACTGAATTTCATAAGCCTTCTCCATCCACCACTTGTTCTGTAGGGTCCGCAGAGTTCTCTGGACTTCCCGACGAGCTTTTTGCCAATGCTGTTTGGCGGTGCTGGATAAGGGTTTTCTTAGGGGAGTCCATACTACAACTATAACGATAACGGCACAGGGAAATGGTATCGTTGGAATCACGTTTTTCTTCCCAACTAAAAAACGATAAAAACATTGACAGCCAATCACAATCCATTATGAGTAACAGATACAGAATTGCAGCATGCTTATAATAAAAGGAACAATATCGTGCATTAGTGTGGATGCTAATATAGTTATCGTTCTTGCTGTCAACGGCCTTTAGACAATACAAGTACGATTCAAAATAATCATCAGAGGACTCCTTTGATTGAACTAAAACATTGATTCAACCAGGGCTTTCCTTAGGGTGGTGCTACTGGTGTGACCACACCATGGCCCATGCTTTAGGGGGCGAGGGGGGGCCTCGCTTCCTCTAACTAGCACTGGGCCCCGCCCCATGCTTGGGATGGCCCTGGATCAAACACTCTCCTTTTGAAAAAATTCAGTGTTTAAACATGAGAATATTGGTCTAATCTTGAATGCACGCTTCTACACTTTAATTGTAATCAATGGTTAAATATTAGACATAAACCACTTTCAGAATTCACATTCTCAAAACATTTAGTCAGTAGAATTTCCTTACATTACATCCAGCGGCAACACCATCTCCACCAGCGCAGATCATTTTTTCTGTGACCCGAGAGCCCCACCAGTCTGGCCTAGAGCAAGTGGCGTAATCCACCACAGGCAGCAGAGCCTGCTGCAGTGCACCAGTAGTTGGGCCAACGACAAGTTCTTGATATTGGAAAAAATGGCTGAGAAGAAATACTGAGAAAAGTCTAAAAAACAGTGTATGAACATTTATTCATAATCATTATAATTACTTACTGTACTGACGTCCCCAACCAGTGACATAGCAGAGAGCATTGTGAGGCAGAATATACCCATCCGTGGGGAGACATGCAGGCATGATAGTGTCACTTTGGGTGACGGGACTCTGCAGTTTGATCAGGGCGATGTCATTACTATCATGACATAAAATGAGGATAAATAAGTAAATTCACTGCACAAGTGTTCAAGACACTGGTGTTGAATAAATTACAGTAGGAGGATGTATCCCGCTCACTTTTAATAAAAATAATTGATCCCCATTTTCATGTTGCAAATATATTTACATTCTTTAGGTTATTACAAAAAATCTTCCCTGCAAAATTCTGGGAATGTTATTTTATGGTTAAACAATAAAACCTGATTGTACAATTGTGTATGTGTAAATGCAGATGTTCAATTCAGTGGTTTAATATCGAGATTGAAGGCTCAAACACAAATGTACACTTTTAGTTTTTATTGTATAATATTTCTTTAGGGAAATTTTATAGTTTTTATTTTTTAGTTTAAAGGTGCCATCGAACGTTTTTTTCACAAGATGTAATATAAGTCTAAGGTGTCCCCTGAATGTGTCTGTGAAGTTTCAGCTCAAAATTCCCCATAGATTTTTTTTTATTAATTTTTTTAACTATCTATTTTGGGGCATCATTAATTATGAGCCGATTTATGCTATGCGGCCCCTTTAAATCTCGTGCTCTCCGCCCACGGAGCTTGCGCTTGCCTTAAACAGTGCCTAAACAAAGTTTACACAACTAATATAACCCTCAAATGGATCTTTACAAAGTGTTCGTCATGCATGTGGCATGCATGCGTCGGATTATGTGAGTATTGTATACTGTTATATTGTTTACATTTGATTCTGAATGGATTTGAGGCTGTGCTCTGTGGCTAACAGCTAATGCTACACTGTTGGAGAGATTTATAAAGAATGAAGTTGTGTTTATGCATTATACAGACTGCAAGTGTTTAATAATGAAAATAGCGACGGCTCTTGTCTCCGTGAATACAGTAAGAAACGATGGTAACTTTAACCACATTTAACAGTACATTAGCACCATGCTAACGAAACATTTAGAAAGACAATTTACAAATATCACTAAAAATATCATGTTATCATGGATCATGTCAGTTATTATTGCTCCATCTGCCATTTTTCGGTATTGTTCTTGCTTGCTTACCTAGTCTGATGATTCAGCTGTGCACATCCAGACGTTAACACTGGCTGCCCTTGTCTAATGCCTTTCATAATGTTGGGAACATGGGCTGGCATATGCAAATATTGGGGGCGTACACCCCGACTGTTATGTAACAGTTGTTGTTATGTTGAGATTCGCCTGTTCCTCAGGAGGTCTTTTAAACAAATTAGATTTATATAAGAAGGAGGAAACAATGGAGTTTGAGACTCACTGTATGTCATTTCCATGTACTAAACTCTTGTTATTTAACTATGCCAAGAGAAATTCAATTTTTCATTTGAGGGCACCTTTAAAAAAATTTATTTTATCAGAAGACCCTGATATATAAGCTGTTGTTTTCATTTCCTTAATTTTATTTTTTTTTGTGTATTTCTGCTTTGTTATTTGGATTCTCTTTATGTTTTGATGTCATGTTGTGGCCTTCGCACTTTACAACTCTCTGGAGCAAAGCTAAATTTTAGACTACAAATGTCTAATTTAACAAGAATTCAACCACAGGTGAGTCTAATTATTCATTACACAGGTGTCCACAGGTGTCCAGCGACCCCCTATAGTGTGCTAAGATAATATCCCCCACACCTTTACACCACCAGCAGCAGCCTGAACCGTTGATACAAGGCAGGATGGATCTGACCCTACCATCTAAACGTCGCAGCAGAAATCAAGACTCATCAGATTAGGCAATGTTTTCCAATCATCTATTATCCAATTTTGGTGAGAAATTTTTGCGAACTGTAGCCTCAGTTTCCTGTTCTCTGACAGGAGTGGCACCCGGTGTGGTCTCCTGCTGCTGTAGCCCATCTGCTTCAAGGTTCAACGTGTTGTGTGTTCAGATTCTCTTCTGCATACCTCGGTTGTAACAAGTGCTTATTTGACTATTTCACTGTTGCCTTTCTATCAGCTTGAACCTGTCTAGCCATTCTTTGACCTCAAGGCATTTTCTCCCATAGAACTGCCCCTCACTGGATACTCTCTCTTTTTTGGACCGTTCACTGTAGACACTAGAACTTTGAAATTTAACAGATCGCCTTGACCATGTCTACATGCCTAAATGCATTGAGTTTCTATCATGTGATTGGCTGATTAGATATTTGCGTTAACAAGCAGGTTTAACTAATATAGTGACAGGTGAGTGATTATAATGAGTGAATTTGTTCTCTCCTTTTGGAAATTTGAGACCATAATTCGTGACCACAATTTACTAGTTCATCCACTCATTTATTTAAATTGTGGTTATGAATTAAGAATTTGTTCCCATAACTTATTAATTCATGGTTGTGGCTACGTTGAACTACTTTTTTTCTCATTTTGATTTAATTAAAACAAGCGAACAAATTATTACAACTTGGCCATGATTTCCCTGCTAGAAATGTTACATTCCCAGAACATTCTCAGAATGTCCCCACTGGTGTTAAGGACATTTTATAGTAACGTTCCCAGAACATTCACAGATGGTCACAATGTGGAGTTCTTTTAAGGTTTGGGGGACGTTATTTGGTGGACCTTCACAGAACATTCAGGACGTTCTCTGAACGTTTAGGGAACCATATTTTATTTGGAAAAGTTCTCAGAACATCCCTGTTGCCCTTGTCAAAAAATTGACTGAAAATTAGAGCTAAACTGACTAACCTACAAAAGTGGCTGTTCAAACAAAAAACTATTTTTTCTTTAATGTCTTACAGAAAAAAAGCCCCTATTATTTCCTGGATTATTGTTATGAAACATCTTCTTTAAAATGCAAATCTTTTGCAGTAAGTCATTAGCTGACAACAGCACATGCATGAGCTAATGTAACTGCTGCATCACTGCATCAGCAACTACACAGTTACTGTCTTTAAATAAAGCAACATGCAACCCCCCAAGGTAAAGGGGGTAACCCCCCCAATATTCAAAGCCATCAGTTACAACCCCCGCCAAAGTTGAAACCAAATCTACGCCCTTGTCCCTGATTAATTTCTGTTTAAAATTCTCTTTGGCCATACCGTAAAGTGTTAGAATCCCAGCCTTTATGGATAATGATCTTGCTAGGGGAGATGGCGACAGATCCACTCTCGTTCTCCATCATGTAATGTTTTCCCAGATACACTCTGTAACTTCTGCCACTGCTGCAAGGCCACAAAAGGAAAGACAAAACAGTCCAGAAACACTCCAAGTATGAAAAATTTACTTATAAAAAGTACTGTGGTGATACCACTGTGTAGTAATGGTATCATCAAGTGATAACCACACTTTTCTATAAAGAACCTTAAAGGGTTCTGTCAGGCGCTTCTTATACAGAACCTTTTAGGGGTCCTCATCATGGGATCATTTTATAGATTTAGATTTAATTAATAAATTCAGCTTTAATTCATTTTCAAATTTAATTCAATTTTATGAATTAAACAGCATATAAACATACATTATCAGTAGAAAAAATGAAATAACCTATTAAACATGAATGTGTTATGGAAACATTTATGACATTTTATATAGAACATTTTTGGCATAAAGTGTTCTTTAAAAGTGAGTCAAGAAGAACCCCACTGAACCTTTTTTAATGAAAGTGTGGTACTTTGGTATATACCATGATACTAAATGATTACCATATTCATATATTTTTATATTTACATGGCACTTACAAGTCACTTCAAAGAATACAATATAATGTTATTTTATTTTTAACTAGGGCTGGCTTTTAAGATTCTCAACCTATTCCACTACCTTGCATCAGACAAAATATGACAACTCTGGCCCACAAAGCAAGACTTACCTGATGCAGTGAGCAGCAGTTAGGACCCACTCATTGGAAATAAGGCTGCCTCCACAAGTGTGGTACCAGCCACTACCACTCCTGTACTGGAGGGAGATCTGGGTATAATAAAATAACAAGAATTCCTTTTGTTTGTAAGTGGGCAAATATTACGTTTATTGTACAATATTTTAAGTGATGTCATTGAAATAAAGATATATGCATCTACCTGCCAAGGCCAGCTGTGTGAACGTGCGTCCTTACCCCCCACCACCCTTGTCAGAACAGGAGGGTAGGTGGGCAGCCCACATCCATTAACTGAGGTAAAAAATATTATTTTTGTGTGGTCCTCTGTCATGTGTTTGTTATAAAAACAATAAATATTTATTTTTGTTAAAAAATACTATATATGCTAAGCCAAAAACCCCTAAAAATGGATGTTCTGCCCTACCTACAAATTTATAAAAAAAAAAAAATTCACACTTACTATAACTAGCATAAAAAAATAAAAAATAAAATAAAAATTCAGTATTAAAATTCTATTTTTTTTTCTTCGGGGGAAGGGGGTTACAAAGTAAAAAAATTGAAGGGTGATGCAATTGTCCTGATATAGTAAAGAAAAAAAATAGTTCATTATATTTGTAAAAAATACATTTTACATAGAAAAATATAATTTTGCACCATGAGTCATTCAATTTAAACATTTAAAAAAAGGGTCCCACTTTATATATTAGATGGCCTTATGTACTTACATTTAAATTAATCATTTGATACAATGCACTTATTGTGTAAATACATGTTTTTACATTGTACTTATATTTTTAAAAATACCTGCAAATACTGTTGACCCTTACACCTTAACCCACCCTTAAACCTGCCCATACCACCAAACCTGTCCCTAACATTACCCGTATCCACCTCAATAGCAGCAAAAGCAATACAAAATGAACACAATAAGTACATTGTATTTTTTTAATGTAAGTACATAGAAGTTAAGGCCACCTAATATAAAGTGGGAACAAAGAATGAATACAATGAGTGCATTTCTAAGAACTTCACACATGTTCTACATTAAATTTTAGTTTAAAATTTCCTTTAAAAAGATTCCCTTTCATGCACTCTTTGTCATTGACCCATATACATTTTATGATAATTAATACTACTCTCCATATGGTTACTATAATAAAATAAAAATATTAATCAGACTATATTATCAGTCTTTAAGACTTCTTACCTCCAACAACCAGAACAGCCAAGAGCACAAACTTCATTTTTTATATACTGGTCAATTCACACTCAATTCGTCTTTTGAAACAAATGGTTGCTTTAGAGAAAAACTAGTCAGAAAAAGTAGTTTTCTGGTGCACCTTGAACTTAATATTTCACAGGGTATAATCTAATCAGTTAAAAGTCATTTTGCTGTTGATTAACATGTTGAAGGTTTGTTCTCACATTTAGTTTGACTGCTATTTTTTTATAGTTTTTTTTCTCTTCCTTTAATTTTCACCAGTTGTATATTTTAAGTACTGTTTTTCAATCAAGACCCAATCCAAAAGACATGACAGTTTTTGTCACAAATGTATATTAATAGTTAAATCCCCCCAAAAAACAAAGACAAAAAAAAACAACAAAAAAAAAAAACACCTTAAATATGCAGTGTTTGTGAAGCACAAAGGCCATCTGGCTTTGGCAAGGGATTACTGTTCATATCAGCATGTCATCTGTGCATTTCACAGGCTGCATTTATAAAACCTGTAAGATAACTGATATTTTGGGATGTTTATCTACAAGGCTAAATGGTACTTGGAATGCTATCGGTGCATTGCTACCAGAATTGTAACTGCCTGTAGTGCTGTCCAGGTTAGTTGCTGTCAGGGTTACCAGGTCTGCATAAAAAACTAGTCTAATGGCCAATCAAAAGTAGCCAAACACTAGTCCAATGATCCTATCCCAAATATCAAAACTCAAAATATGCCACTCACATACCTAAAATACATAGTTTACAGTCACTGTGTGCCCTTCCTCGCAAAACATCATACATAGCACAGATGTATCATTGTTAGAAGTGTAAAATGGGTAAAATATTTCAATACAAGCATTGCATTTCAATCAAATAAACCTTTAACCCACTGGGGGGAAAAAATCAACCTGTGGCATCAGATTAAAAATAGCCCAATCCTGCAGTAAAACCATGGACTTGGCAACCCTGGTTACTGTATATAAGTGATGGATGTTTGCTTGTAGCCACTCCAAACAGGCGTCATGAAACTGTTGATCTTGGTTCTGTTCATTGCTGGCGGTAAGATGATAATTTGCCTACTCTAAACTCTAAAAAGTGTTCAGAAATTCTCTTTGGTTCCTGAGGATCGGAATGAGAAGAGATACCTTTCACATTCACAGCAGCTAAAGAACCTGAGCAGACATGTAATTTATCATTTGTGTTGTCTTGAAACAGCCTACGGATGTGGGCAGCCCACCTATAAACCTCTCGTCTCAAGGGTGGTGGGTGGAACTGATGTTAAACCAAACAGCTGGCCATGGCAGGTTTGTGAAAGCTATAGTTCATTAATCTTATCCTAAAACACTCTGCCATCAAATAGTAATTACAAACACAGCAATGCTATTTTTGAAATAATTTTGACTGTATAACTAAATGCACTGAAAGGAGCTCCAGCTCAACACTCTTTACCTCCTCAATATTTCAGGTGTCTCTCCAGTACAAGAGTGGCTCCAACTTTTATCACACCTGTGGTGCCACCCTGATCTCCAAGGACTGGGTCTTGACTGCTGCTCACTGCATTGGGTAAATTGCTCCTTCTGTCATGAAACATATTCTGCACTGTTCTCTTTGGCATAAAAAGGATGCAATGAATGTTTCCTTAATTTGAATTGTGAGATGGACTAAAACTATGTCTTTAACTTTTGCCAAGCAGCAGCCGAACTTACAGAGTCTACCTGGGCAAGCACAACCTGGCCCTCAGCAGTGAGTCCGGCTCTCTCGCCATCTCTCCTTCCAGGATTATCGTGCATGAGAACTGGGACTCCTATAATATCCGGTTGGTCTTCCTCATTAGTTTTAATGTATACTAGTGGTCAGTAGATCTTTTTTTTAACGTTTTTGAGTCTCTTATGCTCACAAAGGCTGCATTTAATTTATCAACAATACAATAAAAAAACTGTAATATTGTGAGATGTTTAAAATAACTGAGATTATTCAAATTATTTTTTATTTTTTAATATATTTTAACATGTAACTTATTCATGTGGTGGCAAAGCTAAATTTTTATTGCATTTATTTAAAATCTTTCGGAACTTTATAAATGTTTTAACTGTCACTTTTGATAAATGTAATATGTTCTTGCTGAATAAAAGTATTCATTTCTTTCTTACCCCAAACTTTGAATGGTAGTGTATAACAGTTTCCACAAAAATATTAAGCAGCAACAACTGTTTTCAATATTGATAATACTAAGAAATGTTTCTTGAGCACCAAATCAGCATATTAGATTGATTTCTGAAGGATCATGTGAAGACTGGAATAATGACGCTGAAAATTCAATTTTGCCATCACAGGAATAATAATTAAAAAAAAAAAAAATACATTTTAATTTGTAATAATATTTCACAATATTACTGTTTTTACTGTATTTTTGATCAAATAAATGCATCCTTGGTGAGCATAAGAGACTGCTTGCAACATTAAAAAAATCTAAGTAATTAAAAAAAAAACTTGACTGGTAGTGTAGGGGAGTTTTTGATGCATTTGTGTGTTTCTCAGCAATGACATTGCCCTGATCAAGCTGTCGACTTCAGTGACTTTCACTGACAAGATCTCACCTGCTTGCCTGCCTGATTCTGGCAGCATTCTGCCTCACAACTACTCCTGTTACGTCACTGGATGGGGACGCCTCTGGAGTAAGTGCATTTTCAATGCAATGCTATTTACTTATTTTCAAGCAAAAAAGCAAAGCAAAACCTTTTTGCTTTTTCTTTCTTCAGCTAATGGTCCCATTGCTGATATCCTGCAGCAGGCTCTGCTCCCTGTTGTGGACTACGCTACCTGCACTAGGTCTGACTGGTGGGGCAACCTCGTGACCAACCTCATGGTGTGCGCTGGAGGAGATGGAGTTGTGTCCAGCTGCAATGTGCGTTTGATGCACACGTTTTATTTATAGTGTTTTTCATTGTCCCTAATGAGTGTGTATATTTTTATTTTCATTATTAATAACCAGCATGTGTGAACATGCACCCAAATTATGTAATCTTACTCACTGGTGCAGGGTGATTCTGGTGGCCCTCTGAACTGCCAGAGAAGTGACGGCACCTGGGATGTTCACGGCATTGTGAGTTTTGGCTCCAGCTTGGGCTGCAACTACTCCAAGAAGCCCTCCGTCTTCACCCGTGTGTCTGGCTACATTTCCTGGATCAATAGAGTGAGTACACTTTACAAAACTGTTGGTCTTTTTCTGAGCACACACCATCTTTTTGTTGACATAAATTTAAGACGTATTAGATATTTAAACTGGCCTCTTATATTTCAGGTGATGACCTCTTATTAAAGTGCGGAAGGTGTGGTTACTTCAAATTCATCATCATCATCATCATCATCATCATCATTATCAACAACAACGAAATGTGGAATCAATAAATTTCTCTTAAAAAAATCTTTCTTTTGACTCTTGGCTTTAAGTAAAAAAGCATTAAAAAGCATTATTTAATCCTCTTCTTGTTGTGGTTATGTTATTATTGGCCTAATCAATACATTTTTCCAACTAAAATATCTAATTTAGATAATTCATCAGCTAAATGTGCTGTGGGTCAAGGTTAGCAGATTATAACGTTAGAACTGCGGAGGAAACCATAGTTTAAGCAGGTCACCGTGATTTTGCCAAGTAAGACATGTTCCTGGATCAACATTTTGTAGATCCTAGAACAACATTCCTGTCTGAAAATTTAGTCTTAACCCTATTCCTACCCCTAAAACTAATCCCACCCATAAATTATTCCTAAAATCAGAGGGGAAAGATAAATGAATAACATTAATATAGAAGCACCGAACCCTGGCTGCATATGGAGGACCACAAGTGTCACGGAAATAGTAATAAAGCATATCATTAATTAATAACCAATTGTACAATAGAAATTTGCATTAGTAAATGTGTTTACAAATTAATTAATTAATCTAAAAATAAATAGATTAAATTGCAAAGTAATTCATTATTTTATTTTTTAATGGGCAATAAAAGCAGTAATTATAAAAATAATTTATAAATTAAATATTAAACCATCAATAAATGGTTCAAATTAAAAATGGATTTACATAAACAGTCAATAAATACATCATTTAAAAATACATTTATGAATTCATAACTAAATAGTGGAATTTCAAAGTTAGTTCATCCAAAAATTGCTCCCAGAAGCCATTGATACTAGGGAGCAATGACACTTCCTCTCTCAAGATCCATAAAGGTACTAAAAACATATTTAAATCGGTTCATGTGAGTACAGTGGTTCAATATTAATTTTATAAAGCGACAAGAATATTTTTGGAGTGCCAAAAAACAAAACAAAATAACGACTTATTTAGTCATGTCCGATTTCAAAAGACTGCTTCAGGAAGATTCGGAGCACAAATGAATCAGTGTATCGAATCTGCTGTTCGGAGCGCCAAAGTCATGTGATTTCAGCCGTTGGCAGTTTGACACACGATCTGAATCATTATTCGATACACTGATTAATTTGTGCTCCGAATCTTCCTGAAGCAGTGTTTTGAAATCGGCCATCACTAAATAAGTCGTTATTTTGTTTTTTTTGGCGCACCAAAAATATTCTCGTCGCTTTATAACATTAATATTGAACCACTGTACTCACATGAACCGACTTAACTAGTACCTTTATGGATCTTGAGAGAGGAAGTGGCATTGCTCCCTATGGAGGCCTCAAGGAGCCATCAGATTTCAACTAAAATATCTTAATTTGTGTTCCGAAGATTAACTGTGGTTTTACGGGTGTGGAATGGCATGAGGGTAAGTAATGACAGAATTTTCATTTTTGGGTGAACAAACCCTTTAAAAAGAGAAATAGTTAATTGGATTCAGAAATTGAATTACAAATATAGGTTCTAATCATCCATTAAAAAGGGCAGTTCAATTAACCATTTGCCTGCTGTTTTTCCTTTTTATATTAGCTATTCGATTTGCTTAAAGGGATAGTTCACCCAAAAATTAAAATTTGATGTTTATCTGCTTACCCCCAGTACATCCAAGATGTAGGTGACATTTTTTCTTCAGTCGATCACAAATGATGATTTTTAACTGCAACCGCTGCCCTCTGTCATTCAAATAATGGCGGTTGATGGGAACTTCATCTATAAGAGTGAATAAACCTTGCTTAGACAAATCCAAATGAAACCCTGCGGCTCATGACGACACATTAATGTCCTAAGACACGAAACGATCGGTTTGTGCGAGAAACCGAACAGTATTTATATCATTTTTTACCTCTAATACACCACTATGTTCAACTCCGTTCAGGACTCCTTTAGTGATGTCTGATCGCGCTCTGACAACGGCAGTGATGTCTGACACTCATTGAAGTATATGCGCGAGACATCACTGCCGTTGACAGAACTATCCCTTGAACTATCCCTTTAACAATTTAGCTACACCTTTTAGCCTCTCCGATTAGCATTTCAATGACACTATCCCTGCGTTCCAATGTCCATACTATCCATCCTAAATAGTATGTGAGATTAAAATAAGTGTGTCCCAAAGCATAGTATGTTGAAAAGAGTATGCCAAAAGTCCCCGGATGGTCTACTATTTCCGGTAGATTTTTGAAGTGTGGATCCGTGCACACTATAAAGGCTAATATTGCCCACAACCCATTGCGCATTGGACGAGGATTCAGTTCAGAACTACAAACACGAGTAAAAAGTGTTAAAAAACTACAAAACATGGCGGATACGCGCGATCGACGCTGAGAGATTTGAGTGACTAATAATCAGTTTAACCTGATAGAAAATATATATTTAATGTTACCCGTGTTATTTTTCATCTGCAAATACCAATGTGGACTTTTATAAAGATCCGAATGGCCATTAACTTTTAAATGCATCATTATGCATTAATATGAGGAGAGTTCTCCTCATGAAAGACCCGCGACTGCAGATCAACGTGCTGTATTTCTCTACGATACGGTAGGAAATTAACTAAATGAAATGTGGAGGATGTAAGATGATTGACAGGGCAATTTACGGTGACTGGATGCGACAGAGAGAATTGACGCGATTGTATGACGTGTTAGTATGTCCCAAAGCTTGTCTACTCTTTTGCTACACACTCAAAAGTAAGTACTTTTTGTTCACAGAAAGAGTACATACTTTTAGGGCGTAGTATAAGTAGGCGAATTGGAACGCAGCATATGGGTGCTTCTCAATTCTTATTTGTGCATCCTCGTTTCCTTTCCTTGCTTCCTTTCCTCGCGTCTTAGCTCCACCCCTTCAGGATGCGAGGGAAGGAAGCAAGGAAAAGATGCGAGGACCTATGAATTGAATCAAGTGAAATGATGGCTGCGTCCGAAAACTGAAAAAGGCTGGTAAGAAGGCATCAAGGCACGTCCGAATCCAATGTTAGCTTCACTTCCTCTCTCATGAGATACCTTCATCTGATCGATTTTTGAAGGAAGTATCCTTAGCTGCCTTTGATATCCCACAATCCTGTGCTTTCCATTCTGTGACAGTTGAGCTAGAAAAATAAAGATGGCGTCCGAAGGTTGCGTTTGCTGCTCAGTTTGTGTATAAATGTACGATTTTGATCAACATATTTAAATTTTGATATAATTTCTATCGAGAAATTACTAATGTAGTAATTAAATATTTGTTTAGTTCTCACCAAAGCTCGCGCTATATTGCTGTAGATCATTAAACTGTTATGCTGCCTCAGAAGTCTGTCCGAAATCAATTTCGTGAGGTACCTTCATGCACAAACGCTGCCGTACAAGTCATTCTCTTATAAGATAGCGAGGCAGCAAGACAGCTAACGTTAGGTTTTCGGACGCAGCCATTATATCCTCACTCCCTTTAGCGTCACTTCAAAGCATCATCAGCTGCGCACGAGGGATACCCACATGTTGATAAAGTTTTATTTTTTAAAGAAATATATAATAAATATTAATAAAGCAAGATGCCCCGTTGAAATATATTAGGTATAAAGTTTATTTAAATTTAAATTATTGTGACAGATATAAAGGGGGAGGACAATTTATGCGTGCGTCACGTTTCTCGATGGCAAAGACTTCCGCAAAGGATGCACCTCTGTATCCTCGCCGATCCTCGCTCATGACTCCTCAGGAAGCTTCCTCACTCCTCGATCCTCGCCTCCTCACGGTGCAATTAGAGATGTCCTTCAAGATGGCTGAGCTCGATCGTTTTCCGGGTCATCATAGGATGGAGGACGGAGGAGCGAGGAGACGAGGAGGGATATAGACCTTTTTCACACTTCCGGGTTTTTGGCTTCCGGAATGAGCCACGCAGTGTAAAAGATTTTCCGGTTACAGTGATAGATAGCCTCGATCAAACCCAGTTCGGGAATCAAAGTCGTTTTACGAATTAAATGTCTTGAAAATGTTTGAACGGCCTTGGTGAATTATTGGTGAGACTACAGAGCTCGCATTAAGATCTACATTTAATAAATAATTTGAAGTGATGGCGGTTAAACTGGTTATATTCTTCGTGTATGTTTGGCGCGGCTGTGCATTATCGCGCTCCATGTGCTGTACAGACAGTGTCTGTGTCTAAACGTGCATACTATACATCCTAAATAGTAGACTATGTGACATTAGTAATATTCAGTACTGTTTAGGTTGGATATGCACATTGGGATGTACGCTATATAGATTGTTTTTAGTGACGTGCTGGGGAAATTATCAGCTGGCAGCTCCCTTATCACACAAGCCTGATCCTCTGATTCATGAAACAGGACCGCTCGCACCCTGATATTTCTGGATATAAACACTTCAGTCTCTCACTCGTATTTTCCTGTCGTCATCATCATAAAGTGTGTATTATGCACAGTGTTGTGCTGTTTCAACATTAATGCAAAGACTGATAGTTGTAAAGTGTGGTGTTGGAAATTAATTATGTCTTAGTTTAATCATTTTAATCGATCAGTATTAATTATAACATAATGCTTGAATGTGGGATGTGATGCCATATGAGATTATATGCTATATATTTTTAAAACATATTAAACGACAATATTATGTATCTCGACTTTATATCCCCTAGCCTATTGTGATTTTTTTATTATTATTATTAATTAATTATATAAATAATGGTCGTCGTAAGTGATACGATCGGGGAAATTGCTGAATGAGTAGCTGTGTAGCCTTTACTGTATGACAGCTGGTGATATAAATCCACCTGCCGGTAAATACGAGCAACGGTCTGAGTGGCCGTATAAGCTACAAACCAGTAGAAAATAATTTATTTGTAGATTATACAACAGCAGGTTGGAAAACAGAAAAGGTAAGAAGCGATATTTGAGAAAAAGCATATCAATCTAATAGCCGTAGACGCACAGCGGAACTAACTTTACCCGTCGTCACGTGATTTCCGATTCTTGTGAAAAAGGTCTATTGAGAAGCACCCTTTGGGCCTTGCGCGCGAGATGAGTATAACAAGCTCTCTGATTGGCTATTACCTGGCAAGTTATGTGCAGACGTATGTGGAAAGGAGAGTGATTGTAGAGAACCTAAAATCGAATAAATAATTTCCCGCACACGGGATAACACAATAAATGCCATAATTTCTTTGGCTGACTATATCGACAGTAATGTGCCAGCTGACTATGACTATGCTCTGACAACGTTGCTTCATCTTAAGGAAAATGGAAGCATCCTGTCGGCATTTGGACACCGTTTGATGAGATGAAGCATATAATTCACCAAATGGGAAACATCTCAGAGTTTCGGCCCTCTTGACATACAAAGAGACAAGGTTCCGCAACAAATCTCCCTTGGAATCTGGCGCAGGGAGATAGCAAAACGCTATTTACTATCTGATTATTTGTAAGTGTGAACTCGTGAAATGAACGTTAGTCTGACAGAAATTCCTTAAACAGGTCGAACAAACCCTAAAAGCCAATAAAAAGTAATGTTAGCATAAAACAAGATTCAGAAATAAAATAATAAGTGCATAACATATATATTTTAAAAAGGACTTAAATACAAAAATACTCAATCATTTATTTTGACAACCTACAAGCACCAGACCGTCCCGAATGTTATCACGGTAGAAGATTGACGTCTGCTCGCCCAGAGAGAACTGTTCAACTGACTGCTCGCTGTGTTGAAGGCGGGGCTCCACGGCCCTTGACGTTACCATGACACTCTTACACAACCTAGTCAGAGGCAGCAAGTAATATACCCATGAGCAGCAGGATCGTAGACAGTTTGGACGAATTCAGATGAAAACTCATAGGCCTACTGGTGAGTTGTCAAGACAATCATTGCAATCTACATTATAAAAATGCTGGTGCCTGTTGGTGCACATAACCGAGGTTTTCACGGATACGGAGACATTCAGTAAAGGTTGAATGCCAATTGAAAGTTTTCTCTGCACTTCAGGTTGAAATGAGGGGTTTCCTCAAAACTCTAAACTGGGTATTTAAACTCCAGCCCAAAAGAACTACTATAGGAAGACACAAAGACTCTGACCTCTGTCTACAGGTATTCAACTTTATTTCTTTCCAAGGTGTGTCCACTTAGTATGTCAGTTCACTGGGTTATTGATTTGACTTTTAATTATATTACCTGATGAGATGATGATCTGATAGTGGATATGACATTCTGACTCCTTAGAAAGAACATTTTTTAAGTGTGTCTCATCTCATCTACTCAGAATAGTGGGGTGGATGAGTGTCATGCCACTATTGACTGGTGTGAAGTGGACAGCTGCTATGTTATTTGTGACTTAAACTCTGCCCACGGGACCTACGTCAATGACTGCCGGATACACAACGCCACTGTCCGCCTCTCTGCGGGAGACCAGCTTCACTTTGGCTACGGAGGACCGACCTATGAGCTCTCCATTGACAGCGAGAAATCAGTAAAAAATTTGATGTTTGAACAGATAAGAGAAATTACATTGTGTCTTTTTGTTTATACTGTATGTTTCAGTAGCATTTTATATTACTGACTTAAGTTCACGTTCATAAATCATCATAAATAAAACCTGCAATGTAGGCCCACAGATTCAAGTTTATATTAAACAATGATATAATAAATATCAATCTAATATTTATATAAAATACTTTTTTTTTTTTTTTGTCACTCCTAAACAGTTTCCTCTTCTGGCTGCCCAGTCTCCCATTCCCCAGGCCTGGGTACGAGCTCGGACCCCTTCTGTTTCACCGCACCCTCCCACCAGACCTCGCCCCATGAGTGCTGGGTCTAAACGGGGTCCAAATACACCTGATCGCAAAACTCAGTCTAGCAGACCAGGTAGCAGTTTTCTTTTTTTTTTGTAAGTAAAAAATTAAGTGTTACCTTATTTTTTCATGATCCCAAATAGGAAGACAACAGCCAAAATGAAGCAAAATAAAAATGTTGGTTTGAAAAGATTACATTAGGTAATTATTAGTTCTTAGTTTAGAGACTTTCCTAAATCAGGGTTATTATTATGCTTAACTATTTAAAAAAAAAGTTAATTGAAATAATGCTGAAATAAAATAAATGACTATCTACATAGTAATATTAAAAACAAAAACTAATAAAAATGACAAAAGCACATAACAAATTGACTAAAAATTAAGTTAAAATTAAATTAAAACATAAAAATAAAAACTAATTCAGAATATTAATAAAAGTATAACTACTACTTGTATAACTACCACTAAAATAACACTAGAACCAAACTGATGGGTAAGATTTCAGGCAAGAGTTTATTTCAAAATGAATGCATTTTTTTTTTTTTTGCAGGAAGCTGGAGTGGTAACACAGGGAAAGGATGTTATCTAAGAAGTAAGACACAGCCTCACAATTCTCAAAGCATTAACTCCTTGCCACTGGAGGAGGTGAGCGTAACATCCTGTTAAAAAACACTAGTGTTGCATGCTGAACCATTCATGCCATTGTTATGCTATCTCAAACAGTACTAAAAGGCTTAAGAAATGCACTGATAATGTTCTTTCTAAGGAAGAGAGGTTGCATCGGCTTGGAGAGGGACATCTTCGAGTGTCTGTGTGCTTTGAGGATGAGTCCCAAAGGAAGGATGATGTGATCATGGCCCTGAAGGAGGAAGTGTCAGCTCTCAAGCTCCAGCTGTCTCAGAAGAAGCAGGGTGATCCAGATGTCACACACAGACTTAGCTGCCTGGAGAGTGACATCAAAGAGAAGAAAGATCAGATACAGCAGCTAAAGGAGCAGGTGTCTGCTTTGTTACATTGCACTTTACATTATTTACTGTTTTGCGACTGTGTTGTGTAACGGATAAAGCATCAGCCTCAGGAGCGAGGGATTGTGGCTTCAAGTCCCACCTGGATCATGCCTACCTTGAAGGAGTTTAAGAATAATTTATGAATATTAGCCTTCAAATCAACTAATTGCTAGCAGCATATTCAGTCATATACAAATACAAAGACTGCAGTATTAATTTCATGCTACAAATAAAGTGCCTTTTTCTTGCTGTTTGAGTTACGATTTAATTAATATTGCAGCAAATTTACATTTTCTACATTTATCTTAATCTGGGATTAAGACAAAACAAGAATGTGATTACAGAAAACATCTCATCTCCATCTCAAAAAAGAAATAGGAAATCTCTTATACTGCAATGACCCAGGTGGGACTTGAACTCACAATCTCCACTGCTATATGCTGAGTCTTACCCAGAAGGCCACTGGTCCATGAGAAAGCATGCACTCTGTAGCATAAATACCAATTATTGAATGTAATGTTTCAAGTTTCATTATTTATTTTGTGTTTTAAGATTAATTTAAGAGAGGCCCATTTATTTGATGAAGCTATGTCTTCTCTCTAAAAATCCCATCAAAAATCTTTCATGTGCCATTTAATTATTAACTGCCATGCACTATTGTAAGATTCATCTATTTAATGGATGTAGATGCTGGAACTTCAGAGATGTTCTGGAGAGATGCTCGGACAGGCTGTTACAGAGAGAGACCAGAAGATCAGGAGTCTATCAGAACAGATGAATAAACTGAGGAATGAAAAAAATTCATCTACTGGTACTGTATGATGATGATATTATAGGGGTGACATGTGGATCATTCACTCTACTCTAATGTGAAAAGAATAATGATATAATAATTTTTTTTTATGATATATGATATGATATTATGATATTGTTATATATAATTTGTATGTGTAAAAATGCAATTTTAAGTACATACAATGGTATTATTTTTATACTGTCTTTGATATACACTACTGTTCAGTGCTGTTCTTTTGAACTTTCTATTAATCAAAGAATCCTGAAAAAATGTATCACTTTTCCACACAAATTATTAATCAGCACAATGGTTTTCAACATTAATGATAATAAGAACATTTTCTTGAGCACCAACTCAGCACATTTGAAACATTTCTGGAAGTTTGTGTCACTGAAGACGAGTAATGATGCTGAAAATTCAGCTTTGCCATGACCGGAATAAATTAAAATAATAATAATAATAAAATTTTTTTTGTAATATTACTGTTTTACTTTATTTTTGATTGGGTAAATGACTTTCAAAAATATATAAAAATTCCTCTGATTTGTTATATTGTTCTAGTGAAATTATCAATAACATATTTGTTGTGTAAAGACACCATCCTGTTAGATCTGAGCAGTTAGTCACTCTTTGTTTTATTTCAATTTTTGACTCAGCATTGATTAGCAGTTTGCAGAGAGATGTGTCTGCTCGAGAGAAACAGGCTCTTAAACTAGCAACTGAGGTGGACAAGCTCAGACGAGATGTGAGAGACAAAGAAGCCAAGCTCACAAGCATGATGGACAAGGTTCCTGCATCAGTACTTATGTTTTAATGATGCTGTTTTGATGGTTTACAATTTATTTTTTTAATATAAATAACAATTTCTCTTGTTTCGTGCTATTTTAAGTTGAAAGACACCCAGAAGCATCAGAATGAGCTACTTGCCAGGCAGCGTGAGGCAGAATCCCTCAAGAAAGTGAGTTTTTGGTTTCACTTACACCTAGTACTGAACTCCACACAGTGAGATTAGCGACTTTTCAGACCGTTTTTTTATAAAAATGCTGCTAGCAACAAATCTAGCAACTTTTTTAAATTGCTAGTTAACATGGAGTCAGTCATTATATCATAAATGTTCTGTTGTCTGACAGAAAATTGTGTAAATGAGAACAGCTTTATTGGATATACGGCTATAATATTAAAATTACAGTATGTAAGCATGGCTTAGGAGAGGAAACGGATGTAAACTGCCGATAGTTGGCACATTACATCATCTAGTGACATTTAATGACTTTTTGAGCAGACTTTAGCTACTTTCCATTGAAAATAGTTGGCATGACTGCTTTAGAGGCTGATGTCTTAACCATTAGACCACTGGGCCAGGTAATGCCAGCTTATGAAATCTGATGCCATGTAGCCTGTGTTCATGTGTGATGTGCACTGTAGGAACAGTTTTCTCTGCTGGCAGAGATAGACAGACTGAAGCAGCTTCTTGAGGAGACACAGCAGAGAGAACAAAGAGTATTAGCAGAACTCAAACACACACAGTCAAGGGTAAGTGAACTCAGGACAGGAACAGCCGTCTGGTAAGGCGACTCTGATGTCTATTACAATAATGTATCTGAAATTTCTTCAAAGTTTGACAGTTTTCGTGACCAGATCGTCAAGACTGCACGTGTTTCTGACAAAGAATCAGACCAAAAGGTAAGAATAAAAATATTTCAAGCTAATCAGAAGCCAAATTTCTGTCCAAAGATTTTTTTTTTATTAAAAAATTATTAGCGCATCATGGAAATGCTAATTATCGATACATTTTTGCAAATGTCAACAAAATATTTTTTTAACTTAAATTCTATGGCATAAATTATATATTGATGCTTCAAATGTCATGGTTTGGAAACACTTTTTAATGTGGTGTCACATGACAGTACACATGCATACTCTTACAAAAAAGTTTATTCAAGTGTTCTATAACTTCTTTAAAACTAATCATGAGAAAGTATACTTTCAGTCTACTTTTTATGTACTTCTCAGAAATATACTTAAATACACTTAAATATACTCGACTCATACTGACAGAAAAGTGTAGTGTACTTCAAAATGTACTTTGTAGACTAGAAAATGTGCTACAAGAATTTAACTAGCAAACTATAAGTTCACTTGTGGTATAGTTGCAGTACAAATGAAAAAATGTAGTTGTAAATTAGTTATGTACTCAAAGTTTACTACTGTTAAACTTAAAGTATACATAGCTAAAAACACTTTTTTATACACTAAAAAGTGGGCCAATTTAGTCACAAGTAGTATTGAAATAGTACACTTACAAGTATACTACTTGTATACTGATATTAGTATACTTACTACATGAAGTATACTTAAAATATACTTGAACTTTACTTAAGTACACTTAATAAAATAAACTTATATAAATAGTATACTTATTTTTTGTAAGGGTAGGAATGAAATACAATACATCCAAGAGAAGGATATAATTGAGTCAAGTCAAGTAACCTTTATTTTTGGAGCGCTTTATACAATACTGATTGTTTTAAATACAGCTTTACAATGAACAACAGGAAAATAAAGATTAAGTGATTCAAATATAATTCAATTCGGCTGTAAAGCAGCTCTAAAAAGAAAAAAGTGTCATTTAGAAATGGATATAGTCAAGTAGACCATTTTTTTATGGTGCTTTTTTGAGCTTGACAACTTCAGTCCATATTCTCTGTCATTATGTTGAAGAGCATGACCAGGATTTTGTGTTCCACGGAAGAAATTCATGCAGATTTGGACAGTCATGAGGGTGTGATGTTGTTGGGTGAACTTGTTTATGTTTGATCCCGTTTTTGGAGGTGTTGGACTGTTTATCAGAGCTAATGGAACAGATGGAGATGTACAAAACCAAAGTGCATGACTTTAAAATGAAATTCAAAGAGGAAGCTCACACGCAGAAGAAAATGTTGGATGAGACCCAGAAATTTCAAGCCAGACTGCAAGAGTGTCAGGTATTAGGTGGAAACATTGATTATGCCATGTAATGTTGTATGTTTGTGTTATAGCAATGCATAACATGTTGCACAGATATATAATATCTCTTTGCATTTGTATATAGAGTCTAGTACAAAATGCATGCATTGCGGACACAGTGCAGATGGAAATATCTAGGCTGCAGGATATGAATTTGAGTCCTGCTCTCAGCTGGGTTCAGGAGCATTCGCTGATTATACTGAAGCTCTTGCACACAGTACTGCAAAATGCTGCTCAGATGTTACAGGCAGCAGGGGTTGATGTCTCAGTGAAGTCTGGAGGTAAGACACAGAAAGTTTAGCAGAACTGGGTTTGACAAAATAAGTGATGTTGAATTCACTATATATTATTACAAAATGTTAAAACTTTATTGAATTTTGATGCATTTTACAGAAAAGTAATCTGAATTATTGTTGTCATTTGTTTTGTCTAGGAGTATCAGGTGCCTTACAGATTTTATGCCAGGACCACAAGGACATCCAATCAGAGCTCACAAATCTAAAGGTATTGCAGCAAAATCAGTTAAATAATCAGAGCAATTTCATAATTTTTAAGAAACATGACTGTCTTTCTTTCCTGTACTGAAGTCTGAGATGCAGAAGCTTCAGGAGACAGAGATGCAGAGCAGAGATCTTCACAGCGGGCTGGAGTTCATGCAAAAGCAGTTTGAGTTGGAGAAACTTCAGGTGCTGCTGCCTCTCTCAAAAACACCAAAATGTGCTCTCTGAGGCACAGACCTCTTGAGGAATGGTCTCAATTAGATTGTCATTTAGCTTTTTCAGTTCTCAAACTCATCCCAGTTCCAATGGACATTCATATATTACTGAAAGTGTTTCAGAGAATTGACTCCAAGCTAATGGACTAGATTAATTTAATGAATTGAATTTACTATTAAATTTTGTTTCACTGAAGTCTCTCCTGACCTTTGTCCTTTTTAATAAAGCAGGCAGCTGAGGGACATAGAGAGATGAAAAATGCACTAATGCAACAGTTGGAAGAGGTCAAGGCTGATCTACAGTTAGTGAGACAAACTGAGGTGAGTTAAAAATAAGAATTGAATTTATTCCCTAAAATGAAATAACACACTGACCTCAACTCTCAACACATGCTGCATCTCTATATTTGATCTGGTTTCTGAGACTCTAGTTTCCCAAGTATTTACCCATATGGGTTAGTTCCCAGCATATTGGATATTTGCTTCTCCTCTTGACATAAATTGAAACCCATTTCCACCACATAAAAAATAATAATATCATAATTACATAAATATTGGTTAATCATTGTTATGACAAATTTTATTTACCTTTTATTTAATTTATAATTATGATTTTTTTTAATCTCATAATTTAGACTTTTTAATGTCATAATTATGCTTTCATATCATAATTTTGGTATTTTTTCTAGCACATGACCATATTGGTTTTAATTTTAACTCATAATTAATACTTAAAAAGTTGAAATTGTGAGATATTAAGTCATAATTAGAAGATAAAAATCAATTGTCAATTATATTTTGTTAATTCTGTCAATTATGACAGAAAACATTGAAATTATGAGTTAAAAAGCTCATAATTATTACTTTAAAAAGTCATAATTATAAAATTGCCTTTGATGTCATGGTTATGAGTTTTTGTCATAATTCAGATTTTATTATGACTTAGTATGTCATAATTTTGACTTTTTATCTCATAATTATTACCTGAACGTTTTTTATGTCTCACATGGGACGATGATGATTAAAGGATTAGTCCACTTTCAAATAAAATTTTCCTGTTAATGTCTTTCTTTCTTCGGTCACAAAGAAATGAAGGTTCTTGATGAAAACATTCCAGGATTATTCTCCTTATAGTGGACTTCAATGGTCTCCAAACGGTTGAAGGTCAAAATTGCAGTTTCAGTGCAGCTTCAAAGGGCTTTAAATGATACCAGACGAGGAATAAGGGTCTTATCTAGAGAAACCATCAGTCATTTTCTACAAAAATACAACTGTATATGCTTTATAAACACAAATGATCGCCTTGCACGTGCTTCCGCTTTCCGTATTCTTCGAAAAGCTTACGCTGTATGTCCTACACCTTCCCTATTCAACTTAAGGAACGAACGCAGCGCCACTTCAGGCCATTGAAGTCTATTACAAGTAGAATAATCCTGGAATGTTTTTATCAAAAATCTTAATTTCTTTTTGACCGAAGAAAGAAAGACATGAACGTCTTGGATGATATGGGGGTGAGTAAATTATCAGGAAAATTTTATTTGAAAGTGGACTAATTTCTTTAAGAGAGAAAGCATTTTTGGTAAATTTAAAGATTTAAATTTCAGATTTACTGTTTTCTTATATGATGGAAATAGGCTTTCATATGACAGAACCACACTTAGAAGAAAAAGAAAAAGTAACATGACTATTACTTTATAGAAAAAGTAACATGACTATTACTTTATTGCCTTCCAAGAGTTCCTTGCGCAGGGAGATAGAGACACGCAAGGCTGAGTGGCAAACCAAGATGGAAGAAGCCAAGATACGAGAGGCAGAGTTGAAAGAAACATTACATGAATTACATCTCAAAGTGGAGGAGATGAATGAGAAGATGAAGCAGTGTGAGGAGAGAGAGGCGAAGGCCCTGCAGAGAGGAGCTGAAGAGGAGAGAGAGAAACACAGGGTCGAGGTAGAGGAGTACAGGGAGCAGGTGCGACAGCACGCATACACCATTGTTGCAATGGAAACACAAATAAACAAAGCCCAGCAGAGTGAGAAAAGATGGAGAGAGATGGAGGAGGAGAGAGACTCACTGAAGAACCAACTCAAAGGTGAGCACAGCCTGTTCATAAACTATAAAAAATATTCATAATTTAATTGAAACTCAATTAAAATAAATAAATAAATAAACATTATGATCACCAGATCACTATTTAAAATAAGCAAATTTGTGGCATTTGGACTGTTTGCCTTAGCTCTAGCTCACAGAAACACATTTGTTTTAGATATGCTGCAGTTTTATGTGTTACACATAGAGGGGAGCTACTCAAAAGCCTTAGGTTCCTAATTAGAACTAATTTGTGCAACAGATTTCATGTGTCCTACATGTGCTCTGTGTTCATTATCATGTGTACCTTTGTTGTACTTGTTCCACAGAGGCGCTCGATAGACTGGAGGGCTTTGAAAGCAACATCAAATCTTACACATCAGAAAAACAGGAAAATGAGGAACTGGATCAAACCATAACATCCCTCCGGTATAATAGAGCTCCCATGAATACCATCATTGCATTACCTATAATCCAAAAACTATTTTGTATATTATTATTCTAAGTATTTAGACATTTGGCCTGCCCCGAAACCAGTTGCAACAGCTCTGCGTATGTAAGATTGTAGCTTTAGCCATCTATATATTTCACATTACTTTGTAAACAAATTTCTTTACACTGTTGTCACATTCACTGTGAGCAGGATAATATCCATACAGTGTGCTCTTGTTAATGCATAATGCATGAAGTTCATTATTTATTCATGCATTATTTATGAAACTCTTGCTCAATAACTAATTACAGAGTCCATGTCTCTCTCTTTAAATCATCTCATAGATCAGGGCACTGTTCAATTGTAGAAGCAAATATGTCTCTTTTTCTACTTCCTTCCATTTTTACTATCTAATTACAGTCAAAATCCTAAAATGTTCTAAATAAATTATAATAATAACCACAGACAATATATACATAATTTGTTGTTATTATTATTATTATTTATTCATTAAATATTGTTTTTTTTTTTTAATGAAAAAATTTTCATTAAAGTCATCATGAAATGAAAATTGACAATTCCTATTTTTTTTTTTTTTTTTTTGGGAATATTGCAGTAGTTATTATAAATGATTTATACATGCAAATCATTTTTTTAATTCATGTGCCCTCGTAATCTTTAATCAATATAACTTCCCCTCCCTCTTGCGACATCTCTTCTCTGGTGATGTATTTACTAGCGCGAGGGCGGGACAACCTGTTACTCGCATGACATCATACAGCAATAGCAAACCACAGCAATCCAATCAAATCTCGTTGGACAAAATCAAGTCCCGCCCTACATTTTTTCTTGTTTGAGAAGCCGTTTCACCCGGATACACGTCACAATAGGGAATAAAAGACTGTTGCACGCGCTTCATGCCGACTTTAAACAATCTATACTGTACTCTATACTCATACTCGATCTACTCATATTCTTGTATGTGAGAAATCAATCATGCACATCTAATTTGTCCTGCAGGGCATCTCTGGTCTCATCCCAACATGAAGTCGTCAGTCAGAATGAGATCATCAATGCCTTAAGTCGTGACCTAGCCCAGGCTCATGCTCGGCTCTCTGACATGACAGGTTCCGCAAAAGCACACAATGCGATTTACAACTGCATTCCCTGTGTGTATTAGTGTTTGCGTTTCTGACCGAGTGTTTGTCTGTGCAGGACAACTAAGTGAACAGCAGAAGTTGGAGTTGGAGAGTCATAAAGCTTTAGTTGTAGACCAGAAGATCCAACTGAGCATGCTCACACAGAAGCTTACCATGATGTCACAACTAGTGGAACAGAAAGATGAAGAAACAAAGAAACTGGGAGAAAAACTGAGGTACGACCAAAAAAATTACACATACAATGGCCTCAAACTTATCTTTGCATTATAAAACAAAAAAAATGATCAAAGTAATGTCTGCTAAATGAATCCACAACATGTGAATGTGTTTCTGAGTAGATATTGTTCTATTTTTATTAGACAAACTGAGGAAGACCTGAAAAGTAAAGCAGCAGCATACAGAGAGATGGAGAACACAAGCCTTGTTCCACTTCAAATCCCAAGAAATACTAGAGTGAGATCAGCAACAAACTGGACAAACATTACAAAACTGAAATGATCTATACTTTAGACATGTTTTATGGAAAATCGAAACAAATGAAGATAAAGAAGATATGCTCTGCATAAAATATGCTTTGTTTGAAAATGATTGAATAATACACTAATAACACTGAAACATAATGGCTGAATGAGTCTCATAGAAGCACAGAATATGCCTGATATTAGCCTAAAAAGCACAACCGGATATATTCAAAAGTTTGAGGTCAGTAAGATTATTTTAAAAAAGAAATTAATGCTTTTATTCAACAAGGATGCATTAAATTGATCAAAAGTGACAGTAAAGACATCTGTAATGTTACAAAAATGTTCTATTTTAATTTTGTAACACTGAAGACTGGAGTAGTGGCTGATGAAAATTCAGATTTGCCATCAGAGGAATAAATATAGATATATAATATAATCTATTCAAATAGAGAACCGTTATTTTAAATAGTAATAATATTTCTCAATATTCCCTTTTTTTAATTTACCTTTAAAAATCATACCGACCCCAAACTTGGAATGACTAATAATAAAAAAAAAAGAAGAAGAAGAAGAAGAAGAAAAAAAAGGCAACAAGGAGAATAAGGGGTCATAAATGGACACTTTGCTAACTGTTATATGGATGTTGTTTTCTCAGGATGTGGCACTCATGACAGCTCCTAATGATGTCATCAATCAGGGGTCAAAACATAAAGGTCATCGCCGTGAGGAAGCGATACTTCAACAGCAGGAAGGTTTGCGTGACATGAGGGAGCGAATCAGAGCTCTAGAACAGAAGTGGCCTAGCAGTAAGTCTTACAATCCCTTTTAACTAATGATCAAACCTTTGGATGTGGTGATCCTGATCCGATCTAATTTCAGGCCAAGATTAACCTACATTATCAATTTTCTTCTGTGCGGTTTACAGAGCGTCTGACCCAGCAGGGGGAGCCAGAGAAGCAGGGTTGGATGAAGGCTCAGAGGCTTCAGAGATCTGCAGCTCAGAGAGGATCCATCAGTTCTGTGGTAGTAGTTTCACTGATATATATTTCAGTACTGAATCCAGATCAGTCATGGAAAGTAAAGCGAGAATACTTATAAGATAGTATTCAAGAAATATATGTAAGATTCTGCACCATTTGTAGGTCATTAATCAAATAAACAAATTTGTGACACTGACCATATGAATCATTTTAAACAAAAGATGAAATGTTCTTGATTCCATTGAAGTGCAAAATGCTTTTTGGATCATTCTTAAATCATGCTGGAGAACATAATCATCAGGTTTTAACCAAACTTGTGGAGTTCATGTAGTTCAAGTGCAGCTGTCATTAAAGCAAAAGAAGGACAAATTCTAACATTCTGACTCTGCCATTCATGTTCATTTTGTGTTTTGAGTGTTTAAGTGTGCTTATTTACATGCAGAGTGGTTTTGCATTCCCTGAAGCTCTGACCGAGGCTGCACAAGAGCGTACAGCCAGACTGGACATGTCTGATGCTCTGGAGCTCAGTGAGAAAACAGTGAGTGGCACACGGCATGTACGAATTCAAACTAAATTGTGGGAAAAGCGCATCTGTGGCCCTGAGATAGTGCTCTATTTTGAGTTTGTTTTAGTAAATCATTAATGATTCATTAATTATCATCTTTCATTTAGTACCTGGAGCTAGTGCAAGTGCTGCGTGAGGCTCTTGAGCTCAGTGATGGTGACCTGTCAGGTTGTGCTAGTTTAAAGCACCTACCTCCTGATGAGAGACAGCACATAGTCTCTATGAGACAAACAGACCTGGAGTTTGTGAGAACCCACTTTGAACTACAGAACAGCCAGAGCCAAAAGCAACAACTACTGCTGCAGGAGAACCAGAGAGAGATACACACGCTCAGGTTCAAACAACAGAAAAACACACACTCATGACAAATAATTATCTCTTTCTCAGTATATTTTCAATACATTTAAAAAAAATGTTTGTCAAAAATAAAATAAAATATGTGTCATGGTTTTTGTAAAATTATTAAGCAGCACAACTTGTTTTTATTTATTATTGATGATAGTAAATGTCTTTTTGGCCACCAAATCATCATATTATATGGATGTGACTGGAGTAATGGCTTTATATTATATTATATTATATTATATTATATTATATTATATTATATTATATTATATTATATTATATTATATTATATTATATTATATTATATTATATTATATTATATTATATTAAAATTGTTTTGCATTTGTTTTGTCTGTCTGTGCTGTCTTTCTCTCAGAGAGAGACAAGTGCTGGGGTCCCAGACACAGGCTGAGCTTGAGAGTGTGAAGTCAGAACTGGAGGCTCAAAGACAAGAGACAGACCAGCTTCGCCAGGCTCTACAGGAAAGCATCAACCAGCTGCAGAGAAACCAGCAGGAATGCAGTGTAACCAACAGAAATAATAGGGTATCATACATACAAGCTCACATAGAAAGTGAGAAAGTCTGACTGACACTAACTCTGTGATAGAGAGAAAAAAATAAAACAGCACGTCAAAAAGTTGCTCTTGACCAAACTTACAATATAGCTTGCTGTTGATTACCACAGAAAACAATTCAGATTTTTCCCTAAGTTTGTAAAAACAAACAATCCAACAAATAAAAGCAAGTTAGAAAGTCTGTGGTACCCTGACTCACTGTTGGATGCCTATTTTAATGGGCATTTTCAGCATTTCAGACACACCATCTCTCTCCTGTCTCTATGTAGAGAGCCACCTTTAAGTGGTTTCATAGTTCACCCAAGCGCCGTCTATAATAAATGCTTTCTCTACAGTGCCTTAGTGCAGAGAGAACGGGCAGAAGGAGTGGAAGAGTGGGCCATCACAACTGTATACCAAACGAAAGCTATGAAAAGGTACACTAAATGGCAACAGTGGATTAGTTTTGAATCAGTGACTTGATAAGTGGAGTGTTTGTGTGTGTGTGTGTTTGGTCTTCAGAACATATGTATGGTCTAAATCCATGCTGTCTACCACAGGCTGCCTGGGGTTTTACAAAGAAACTCCACACTGTGCAATTAATAGATTTTTAGCAGCACCAACAAATTTGTTCTTTCCTGAGCTCATAATCTCAGTGCTATAAATGGAGCATGAATCTGCCTGCCTGTTTGCTTCATGTTAGACCTATTAAAAATGAAGAAAAATACAAGAATGCATCTATTTGATACTTTCATCTGCCACAATAATGTAATGCCTTTGAATGATCTTCATTTGGGGGCATTTCTTATATATTGGGGGCATTTCTCAAATATTTACATACTATATTTATACCATATAGGGGCCCTCAGGGGAGATCATTATGGATCCTACAGTCCCCCTTTTTCCCTAATATATATCAGGCATATTGTGTAATTATTTTATTAAAATGCAATCGTTATTTGACAGCCCTAGATTTTACTGTGTGTGTTCACAGGCCCCAGCAGTGAAGAAACGGATCTCACAGATGAAGCTGAAAAAGAGAGAGAGTGAGGTGAATAATCTGAATAAAGAAATGGGACAGAAACAGCAGATCTGTTCAGTGGTCTCTGATTTGGACAGCCCTCTGCAAGCCCCAGAGAGCTCCCAAATCCCTCTGCTCACTGAGGCCCATTGACACGGACACAACTTAAGACCACTCATAATTATGCAACTGTGCATTATCACACTTGGGTACAGGGATCAAAAAAAATTTAATATTAAAGGAGGTTATAATATTTCTTAATTGTGTCATTTTATTATTATATATGTGTTTATACAACAGAGTGATACAGTCAGTCAGGGATTTCAGTGATTCTTTCTTCAGGTTACATCTTTTCACCAGTAGGTGGCGACTATTTATGAGTGAGTCATTTAAATCATTCATTCAACCGATTTGTGACAAAGGCTGCATCCAAAATCGCATACTCTCTTGAGTAGGTATTTATTTTGAATAAGTAATTACTCCACTAAAACCACTAAAAAAGTATGTTCTATATAGTGTGAAATATATAGTATGAATATAATCTGGACATACAAAAACAGACATGGTCTAAAATGTTAAATCACTTAATATTAACTTATTGTTTATTGAACTGCTGTATAATACAAACACATAGCCTACGGACAAGCAGTTAAACAGTACAAGACTGATAATTGTGGGTTTTTTTTTTCCATTCCAGTATATTTTCCTGTATCTGTTAATCACTGCATAAAGACCAAACAGTGCAAATTCTCAGCTGGTTTGCACCCACTTCCAGATTCCAGTGTAACAAACGTGTCAGTTTCATTTAAAAAAAAAAAAAAAAATTAATCAATATATTTATACTTGCATCACTTTTCATCTTTCATCATTTTTAGCACTTAAAGCTGTGTTTGGCATTAAATCAGTAATTTCACCAGAAATGTGGTATTTCCAATGAGTGAATCTCTGCATATCTCATTTTAAAGACATATAATATCTAAGGTATTAAAAGATGAATGATGAAAGAGAGCAAAAATGTGGTGTTTAACCACTTGCCTTTGGATTTAACTTTAATCCATTGTATGGGATCATTTCTCAGCCGATTTTTGCACATAGTCTCTTCTCTGAGGAAGAATTACCTTAGTGCTTTTTTGTTCCTCACATCTGTTTCTCATTTACAGAGCCATCTGACAACAGGGTAGAGATTCAGAAAAAATGGTGATATATTACGTTAATTAAATACACTCAGTGCTGTGTAGACAGGCATCAAGGGTAAGTCTCCTCTCATCGTTTTGTCTGAATTACTGTCACACAACTCTGTTTGCTTGTTGTGGGTAGATGAGAATAGAAGAACATAATGGACAGTTTTCAATAAAGGAAGGCTCCTGGAAGTGATCATTAAATTTCATTATACAAGCAGATAGGATCACATTAAACCATCTGAAGTACCCAATTTGCATTATCTATATTTGTTGACTTTTTTTCTTTGAATGTAGAATCAGATTATAAGAAAAATACCAGTGGCCCCACGTAATATTTGAAATGATCCTCATCTTCCTCATTAGTGCTGATCGCTATATGAAGTGGGTGGATGAATTCCAGCTGGCATCTGCTCCATTCAGACTGCTGGCTTCAATCCAGCCCATTAGAGGATCAAGAGAGAAAAATCAGTTCAGTTATTGAAAGAGGGTCCAATCCTTTGGTCATGGTAATTCAAATAGTACAAGCAATGCTGAGCTCCCCAAACTGTCTCCTTCGATTAGAGACTGCTTCCCTGTGGCAAAATGTTGGTATTACATTATCAGATGATATTTGAGTTCATACTTCATGCTCATCCTGCCTCTAACTGTATCTATTGAAAAAAAAAAAAAAAAAAAGCCCACACATATAACAATCAATATATATTAGAAATTTTCTTTTTAAAATTATGACAAAAAGATATTTAGTCATATTCTGGTTGTCAAATATAGTGAGACTATACTAGGACACCTTGGTAAAAGACTTTACACATCCATAAAAATGAAATTATCTTGGGAATGTGGTTAACAATAATTTTAAAAATGTGATATTAAAGGTAAAGTATCATTCTTCAGAAGCCACTTGTTTGATATTTAGTTTCGAATGCAGTGCAGTACTCGCTTTATATATAAATGCATCACATGTTTTAATTTTATTAACACAATATACATTACTGTAAGGTTGGGTTAAGCACTGGACCAATAATGATATTGATTAACGCATAACCTGTTTCTGTCAATGTTATTTGTTGTCAGCAGTGTTTCTATGACTGGGTGTTCTGTGTATACATACATTCATGTACATCCAAAAATCGAACCTCTGATGTTTTTATCTCATAGCCTATATAAAGTCACTGACAGCATCCTACATCACAGACAGCCTCTGCTGAGGAGACTATAAAGGCAACTGAATGCTGATGGATCATTTCTTCAAAAGCTATTCTATCATTCACAGATATCCAGCCCTCCCCTGAGAGAGATCTGAAAGTGTGGGCATTTTCCCATCCTCTCCCTTCATGAAAATGCTGATGATTTCATGAAGGAGAATGACAGAAGCACTCTGAGAGGGTCCATAAATAGCAGTGGGTAGTGAGGTTGATGGGCCTAGCTAGGAGCAGGGATGGATTTCTTAATGACCAAAATAAATGGCCACTCAATCCATCCACAAACATAGTTTGTCTTCACCTGAATCCCCCCCCTGACAGCCTGTCCTCCCTAAACAAATGTTCACTTCTGATGTAGTGTGTGCCATGCTCTAGATTTATTGTGTGGTGTGATGGAGTCTGTCTTGTCATAGACATTCCTGTAGGTGGCACCACATAACACATAGACTGACACTAATTCAGCGGAATACATTTGATTTTGGGTCCTAAACAGAAAAAGTGTAAACATAGTTGACATTAAAAACTCACAAGTACAACATACTGTACTGTACTAAACATGCAACAAAGTACAGTTCTTTGATCATTTCATGTTAAATACGACGTAACTTACTTAAATAAAAGTAAGTTAAGTTAAATTAGTTAAGAAACTGCTCTAGTGATTCAACGGTTTTGAATAACGCAGTGAACAATGTCATGATATTTGAATGTGGTGTTCTGAGAAAAAACGTACGTTTGAGAACCTTTAATGAAAAGTCACATGATCATGAATCCAACTGTGCATTTAATCACACATGGGTAGGGGAAATGTTTTTTGCCTGGAAGAGTAATATGATCTGTAAAATTATTATTAAATAATGCACTACTTCATGATTATGTCAGTATGATTATAGGTATGAATATCAGAATGCTATACTCTTTCTGCAGGTTACATTGTTTCGCCAGTAGGTGGCGACTAACAAATGTTTATGTGTGAGTCATTTGAATCATTCATTCAACTGATTCATTCATGAACAAAGTAACTATAGGGGTGCTTCTCATTTCTTATTTGTGTGTCCTCGTTTCCTTGCCTTGCTCCCTTTCCTTCCTGTCACTTAGGAAGTGAGGGAAGGATGCAAGGAAAAAAATGAGGGCGGATGATCATCGCGTAAACGATTGGCCCTCTGGCTTGTCAATCACTGCCGTGACGTTCCTTGTGAGAGACGTGTGCGGATTGGCCCTCTGGCTTGTCAATCACTGCCATGACGTTCCTTGTGAGAGACGAGTGCGGCTGCGCGCTCCAGTAACTTTCCACACTCCACAGGCGCCGCATGTGATGTTTTTGTCTGGAGACAGGAGTAACAACTGCAGATTATGAGTTACCTGCGGTGAGTCCGACATAATGAATCCACTAATACGACACAGCGAATTCCAGTGGTAAACACTCGTGTTCCAATACTCGTGCACAAGTTTTGGGAGGCGTTCCCTCGAAAGGAGGGGGGGTTGCGCTCATTTCAAAAACTCACTAACAGTCTTTGGTTTCTCAGTCGACGAAAATATCCTCTTTATCACCTTTAATCTGTGGTAAAACATAAATTATAATTATTGTGACAGATGTGAAAGGGGAGGAGAATTTATACACATTTATACACAAGTTTTTCAATAAGAAAGACTTCTGCATACATCTGTGTATCCTTGAAGCTTCCTCACTCCTCGTTCCTAGCCTTCTCTTGGTGCAATTAGAGAATTGAGATGTCCTTCATGCTAACTTTTATCAGTTTCAGGGTCACAGGATGGAGGATGGAGGAGCAAGGAAACAAGAAAGCCTCCATTTGAGTGTTGAGAAGCACTTTTCGGAATAATGAGTGAATCATTATTTCCTCAACCAAGTCATTGAATTATTCACTCAGTAGATTTGTTCAAAAACTCATTCATTCAGGAAGGTAACGCCATTATTGTGTGTTGCTTGGAGACACACAACCGATGTGCGTAACTGTCTAAAATGCAAGACAAAATACAACGTATCTGTTTGAAATGCAAGTCACTCAGTATTGTTCATTCAATCTCTCTCAATGTTTATTGAACTGTTGCATAATTATAGTTACAAAAACATAGCTTATGTACAAGTAGTTGAAGGGTTAGTTCACCCAAAAATGAAAATTATGTCATTAATGACTCACCCTCATGTCGTTCCAAACCCGTAACATCACGTAAACCCGTTCATCTTCGGAGCACAGTTTAAGATATTTTAGCTTTAGTCCGAGAGCTTTCTGTCCCTCCAATCAAAGTGTTTGTACGGTAGACTGTCCATGTCCAGAAAGGTAATAAAAACATCATCAAAGTAGTCCATGTGACATCAGTGGGTTAGTTAGAAGTTTTTGAAGCATCAAAAATACATTTTGGTCCAAAAATAACAAAAACTACGACTGTCATTACGGGTGAGTCATTAATGACATAATTTTCATTTTTGGGCGAACTAACCCTATAAACAAAAAACATGAAGACTGAGAATTGTGACAGTGTCAATAATTAGTCTTTTTGTTATGTTA
Organism: Chanodichthys erythropterus; assembly: GCF_024489055.1. Lineage (NCBI taxonomy): Eukaryota > Metazoa > Chordata > Actinopteri > Cypriniformes > Xenocyprididae > Chanodichthys > Chanodichthys erythropterus. The sequence continues at coordinate 15,543,134 of NC_090229.1, forward strand.
TGTTCAAAACTTTAAAGAAAATCACAATAACCGATTCTCAATTGCATTTGATCCCTTGGCAGTTGTAAAGGTTGCAGCATGTTTTTCTGTGGAGGTGTCTTATCACTGCCCATGATTTTGGGTGGTACTACTCTGGCATGGTGAAATCAGGGTGTCTGAAAATGCCGCCTGAAAGACTGGCTCCTCATTGAAGATAACTTTGTTCTTGGGGCCCTTAAGGATGACATCATAATGGATGATCATACACAGGATGTGTTATCTGTGACATGTTCAGTCACAATTACCTCAAAATGCACACAAACACTCATTTGCAGGCGCACACACACCTTCCTACTCTTTCCCAAAAGACTGCTTTTTATCTAGACAAGATAGAGACACACACACACACACCCACACACATCCACTCACAGTCCCTGAAACCTCACGGGGGATAAGTTGTGTTTGCAGTTAAAAGGACTGCCTCCAACTTAGGGGTAGACAGAGGGTTGTGGATATGGTAGGAGCTTTAGTTTTGGTAATCTGAAAGCAAGTGGAATATATTTTCTAAAAGTCACTTGAGTATTTGAATCTGGATCCTTTGGCTGAACTCACTGAAAGTAAGTACTAAATTTTATATTTCTGCATTGACATTTAAGTAATTTTCATTAGTAAGTTGTCTTATTGGTAGTGTGTGACTCGTCTAATATTAAGCTTTTGTTTACACAGGGTTTTAATGGTGTACAATCCTGATCAGTTCAGTAAGAAACTTTCAGATGTGTATTTTGTTTATTTATTTACTTATTATTTTTTCATTTATATATGAACCATTTATCCAATTATTAAATGAATAATTCAAAATTGAATAATGCTTCATTAAAGAATGTTTTAGGTGCACATGTTGTATTTTAAATATTCCATTTATAGACTAAAAATGCATCATATTAAAAAAATATTCTTTGCCCTTCAGTCTTGTCTGCATGGTTCAGGCTGCATTGACTGGACAATGTGCCGGGTTCTGAACATCCTATTGGCTCTTCTGAGTCGCTTCCTGTTCGCGGTGCATGGCGTCCTGACGGTGTGGCGTGTGGTGGAAGTGACAGGCGAGCCCTCCTATTGGCTGCTGCTGACGGGTGTGGCACTGCTCGGGGTCGAGATGGCAGTCACAATCAAATACACACGTAATGCAGAATGGAAATGGTGAGGTTACTGTATGTTATCATAGTTCTATCATAGACACAGCATACATTTGTTCAGAATTCTACAAATATTAGTGCATATTGCCATAAAATACAATTGTATATATATTGCAACATTTTTTTGACTTATTATTTAAAAAAAAAAAAAAAAACTGAAAAATTGAAAAAAGTCACTTATAATCACCAAGGCTGTGTTTATTTGATCAAAAATACAGTAAAACTGTAATACTGGGAAATAATATTACAATTTAAAATATCTTTTCTATTTTAATATATTTTAAAATGTAATTTATTCTTGTGATGGCAAAGCTGAATTTCTTCAGTCTTCAGAAATCATTCTAATGTGCTGATTTGGTTTTCAAGAAGCATTTCTTATTATTATCAATATTGAAAACAGTTGTGCAGCTTCATGTTGTTGTGGAAGCCTTGATAAATATTTTTCAGGATTCTTTGATGAATAGAAAGTATTTTGTAACATTATAAATGTCTTTACTGTCACTTTTGATCAATTTACTGCATCCTTAATGATTAAAAATGCATTTCTTTTAAAAAACAAGAAAAAAAAAATCTTACTGACCCCAAACTTTTAAACAGTAGTGTAAGCAAAAAATGTTGAACATTAATAGCAAGACAGTCACTTACAAACAGATTTTTCAGTTCTCTGACCTGACCAACGATAAAAAAAAGGTATAATTCACCAAACAACGAACACTTTATCATAGAAATAACATCTTTTGTGGAAGAAAGAAAATAATATTAGTTTGGAACAACATGTGGGTGAGTAAATGATGACAGACTTTTTCCTTTTTGGTGAACTATCCTATTAAGGACTCTTTTCACTGACTGTGTAGGACATGTTGTGTTTGGCAAAAATAGCCTTGCCAATTGTCTTGACACTCTCAGAAATAAAGAGAATCTGTTTTGCCTTTTTAAAATAACTACTGAGTTACTCCAGACGTCCTGGTATAAAAAGACACATGGCTTAGAAGCAGGGTTCCATGATTAACGCTAACGAGAATGTGGGAAATTATATTTTCGTTTCTTCAAACTCTGCACTTCAGTCTGTCTTGTGGGGACGGGTGATAATAATAACCCTTTCTCTCAACACAGTGATGGAGAAAAACTACCTTTGCCTTCGCAACCTTTGCATTCACACAGAGCAGCACATGATTGCGTTCAATCAGACTTTAAGAAAAGTATGTACATTGAGATTGCTGTTCTAGGAAATTTATTAATGAGACTCTACCCTCCCACTGACATGGACAGAGGACTTGCTGAGAACATCCTCCCTCCCTTCTTCTTTCTCATCATCCCCTTCACTCTACCATGATCTCCATCTGAACCTTTCTAACTCTCTTTCTCTGCCGTATTACTTTTCTATGCATACTATCTCTCTCCTGCACACTACACTTTGAAGTCTCTGTGCTCTTTAGAGAGGCTTGCCTGTGTCAGTGGGGATTTGCATAGCTAATGGGAGTAATTTGCAGTCTGCGTTGGGCTGGTGTGCCTGAAGCACTGGACTCTGTAGTTTGACCCAGCTTTACCACCCAATCAGATGCATCTGACACACATAGAACTATTTGGCGGCTTTACTAAGTAGAAAGCAAAGTTTAAGCAAATCAGTCCCATCCATTAATGTGATGTTTCTTTCACTCTTCTGCAGGTTCTCGCCTATGGTGTTTCTCTATCTGAGCACTGTGATTCCATCAGTCTGGTTCCTGGAACTGAACCTCCTACAGTCCAATTTGCCCATCAACTCGACCACAAACTCTGACCCGCAATTCTTCTCCCAGATCCCGCTAACAATGGTGGGTGGAAAACAATCGTTAGCAATAAAACTCAGGCTTGACCAGTTAAAATAAGTTCAGCTTTGTACAAAATCACTTAGAATCTCTCTCTCCTCTCTCTGCTGCATTGGATGTTTCAGTACTCATTTTTCTGAGAAAGCAATAAACATAAAATGCTTGGATGGAAATTGATTCATGCCTGGAAAGCAGACTGTTTTCTCTAAAATGTCTGCAATTCTGGGGGAAACAATTCATGCAGAAGATTAATAGATTAGGAGTGGTAGAGAGCTCAGTTTCACCTTTGACCTGTGTGAATTGTACAAAAATGACAAACCCACACACTAATAATCATACCACCATGGATCTGAACATGGCGGTTTCCTGTAACACTGACTTATGACTAAAGGAGTTTTCAGGGCCTATAGGGAAAGATTCAGGCACAGCTTTTTAAATGTCTTCATTGCAAAATTTGACTCTAAAAGGCACTGAAGCTTGTCCAATAACTTCTTTCAGGATTATAATCTAGATTAGAATCTTTTTAAGAAAAAAAAAGTTATGAGAATGAAGTAAAAGTTCCCAAATATTTTCTTAATTTTTGTTTTAGATATAAAATGACTTTTATATCTTTATGTTGTCTGACTGTACAGGTGCTGGTCATATAATTAGAATATCTTGAAAAAGTTCATTTTTTTATTGTAATTTATTTTTAAAACTGAAACTTTCATATATTCTAGATTCCCTACATGTAAAGTAAAACATTTCAAAAGTTTTTTTTTAATTTATTTATTTTTTTTTAATTTTGATGATTAGAGCGTACAGCTCATGAAAGTCCAAAATCCAGTATCTCAAAATATTAGAATATTTACATTTGAGTTTCATTAAATAACCATCCCTACAGTATAAATTTCAGGTATCTCTTGTTCTTTGAAACCACACTAATGGGGAAGACTGCTGACTTGGCAATGGTCCAGGAGACAATCATTGACACCCTCCACAAAGAGAGCAAGTCACAGATGGTCATTCCTGAATGGGGTGGCTGTTTACAGAGTGATGTATCAAAGCATATTAAATGCAAAGTTGACTAGAAGGAAGAAATTGGGTAGGCAAAGGTGCACAAGCAACAAGGATGACCACAAGCTTGAGAATACTGTTAAGTAAAGCTGATTCAAACACTTGGGAGAGCTTTACAATAAGTCGAATGAAGCCGGAGTCAGCACATCAAGAGTCACCACACTCAGACATCTTCAGGAAAAGGACTACCAAGCCACTTCTGAAACAGAAACAACGTCAGAAGCATCTTACCTGGGTTAAGGAGAAAAAGAACTGGACAGTGAACAGTGGTCAAAAGTCCTCTTTTTAGATAAAAGTAAATTTTGCATTTCATGTTGAAATCATGGTCTGAAGGAAGACTGAAGAGGCACAGAATCCAAGCTACTTGAAGTCTAGTGTGAAGTTTCTGAAGTTAGTAATGATTTGGGGGGTCATGACGTCTGCTGGTGTTGGTCCATTGTGTTTTATCAAGTGCAAAGTCAGTGCAGCTATCTTCCAGGAGATTTTGGAGCACTTTATGCTTCCATCTGCTGATAAGCTTTATGGAGATGCTGATTTCCTTTTCCAGCAGGACTTTAGCACCTGCCCACAGTGCAAAAACCACTTCCAAGTGGTTTGCTGACCATGATATTACTGTGTTTTATTGGCCAACCAACATGCCTGACCCCTGAATCTATGGGATATTTTCAAGTGAAAGATGAGAAACAGTCGATCCAACAATATACAGATGATCTGAAGGCTCAATAGTGCCTCAGCAGTGCCACAGGCTGATCTCATCCATGCCACACTTCACTGATGCTGTAATTTGTGCTAGGAGCAAGTCATTTGCTGTAATATGTGCTGCCGACCAAGCATTGAGTGCACAAATGAACATACTTTAAATAACTTGAATTTTTCTGTTTTGAAAATCCATTTTTTGATTGATCTTAGGAAATATTCTAATATTTTGAGATACTGGATTTTGCACTTTCATGAGCTGTATGCTCTAATCATCAAAATAAAAAAAATAAAAAAAACTTTTGAAATGTTTTACTTTACATGTAGGGAATCTAGAATATATGAAAGTTTAATTTTAAAAAATAATTTACAATAAAAAAACGAACTTTTTCATGATATTCTAATTATATGACCAGCACCTGTATATTAGCCAATTAAAGGGATAGTTCACCCAAAAATGAAAATTTGATGTTTATCTGCTTACCCCCAGGGCATCCAAGATGTAGATGACTTTTTTTCTTCAGGCGAACGCAAATTATGATTTTTAACTGCAACCGCTGCCGTCTGTCAGTCAAATAATAGCAGTGATTGGGAACTTGAACAATAAGAGTCGAAAAAACTTCCATAGACAAATCCAAATTAAACCCTGCGGCTCGTGACGGCACATTAATGTCCTAAGACACGAAACGATCGGTTTGTGCGAGAAACCGAACAGTATTTATATAATTTTTTACCTCTAATACACCACTATGTCCAACTTCGTTCAGCTTCCGGCTAGTGAGGTCTGATCGCGCTCTGACAACGGAAGTGATGTCTCGCGCTCATTGAAGTATATGGGCGAGACATCAATTCCGTCTTCAGAACGCGTTTTTTGACCTCACTAACAGGAAGCTGAACGCAGTTGGACATAGTGGTGTATTAGAGGTAAAAATTATATAAATAATGTTCGGTTTCTCGCACAAACCGATCGTTTCGTGTCTTAGGACATTAATGTGTCGTCACGAGCCGCAGGTTTTAATTTTGATTTGTCTAAGCAAGTTTTATTTACTGTTATAGTCGAAGTTCCCATCTACTGCTATTATTTGACTGACAGACGGAAGCGGTTGCAGTTAAAAATCATAATTTGCGTTCGACTGAAGAAAAAAAGTCACCTACATCTTGGATGCACTGGGGGTAAGCAGATAAACATCAAATTTTCATTTTTGGGTGAACTATCCCTTTAATGGCATTGTTCTCTAATACTGATTAACAGTGTTGCCAAGTCTGCTGTTTTCCCATGACATTGGGCTACTTTAACGCTGTTACCGTCGGTTGTTTTTCATGTCCGTGGGTTGAAGCGACCCAAAATAACATGATATTTAGCCTCTGGAATGCAAATTTTACCAGGGGAACCCTGCCAAAAAGGGGACCCCCCTGAAACGCGATTGGGCTAGTTTTGGGCTAGTTTTGAGTAGCAATTGGATTGGTTTTGTTGTGAAAACCTGGCAACCCTGCTGATAAAGTTTAACAACAAATTTAATGACAGTATATCCATCAGCTGTCTTTGCTGAAATGCTTAATATTCGAATGAACTCAATAAATTAATGAAATATCTCAATAACTGGTGGGGAGGGTTGGCAGATTTTCACAACAAAACCCACCCATTTACTACTCAAAACTAGACCAAAACTAGCCCAATTAAAATTAAAAATCGTGTACTGGGGGGTAAAATCCACGTTCTTCACACTGTTGGCAGGCAATGGAGGAAAGCCTTTTTTGCCCTCCTAGTGGGTGTTCCTATAAGGGTGTGACGTCACATGAAAACTATGAATTGCCAGGTTTGTTTGGCTCTGTCAAAATTATCTTAAACTCACTAGAGATCATGTTAATATAAATTATAGTTTTTTTCAATATCCCGGCTTTATCCCTATCCCTAATATCCCTAGACTTTACCTCTATATCCTCCTGACAGCTTTAAATCGGAATATTTCTAATATTGATTGTAATCTTTTCTTTTTCTTGAGTTCAGGTGGGTGGAAAGCTCACAGGATATTTTTGTAAGAATATGCTGCAAAAGCTAATCAGTTACTTTACTGAAAAGCTTTTTGGGAAACCATATCATCTCAGTTGTCCTATTTCATTAAGTTAATCCTCCAATGGATCTTTTGTTCAGGCACTCCAATGAGTCAAAGCATTTATTTTTTCTTATAAACTGTTTGAACCTTTTTAATCTGGTATTACAATAACATCTTAACAACATTTTTGATTCATCCATTCAAATTATCACAGTCGCGCTGTGTGCTCTCACAGTCTGGTCTGTTACCATGGTGATTAGCCTATTTGTGTGTGTGTGTGAGACAGGGGTTGGCGGAACTTGATCCTGAGAACTGGGTGGAGGCTCTGGAGCAGACCATGTTGATCGTTTTGGTTCTGGGCCGCTGGCTGATGCCGAAGGGCGACATGTCACGTGACCAGCTATCCCAACTCCTCATGGTTTACGTGGGGCTTGGAGCTGATATCCTGGACATATTTGACACTTTTAAGGAGCCACAAGTGAAAACCAAGCAGGCCGTGATCATTGTTGGGCTAAGTTTGTTCTCCTGGGCCTTGATGCAGTTTCCTCTTGTTCTTACCCAGACCAGCCGTCCCAAGGTCCAGGAGGAAGATCAGCCAGAGGCCACCCAGCATGGGCGAGCTGGCTGGACTGTTTCCTGCTGCTCTAGTGAAGTCTGGAGCCTTCTCCTAACAGTGGGTATGCAGGATGGACCTTTCCTAATTTACCGTTTGTACCTCATGATACGTGAGAATGTTCTCAACCAGCTGATGATCTTCTTCACATGCAAGAACATCCTCATTGTTTTGCTGGAGGCCTACAGGATTTGTGTAGTACACTTTGAGCAGAGCAGGGGCGGAAGTCAGTCATGTGACCCATCTCATGGACACTCAGAATGGACTGATGGAGAGGCTATAGAACCCAGATGTCAGGAATAGATTAGATTCACATATACTGAAACGACTGAGCTGAGTTTTGTCATACATAATTCTATCTATCTATCTATCTATCTATCTATCTATCTATCTATCTATCTATCTATCTATCTATCTATCTATCTATCTATCTATCTATCTATCTATCTATCTATCTATCTATCTATCTATCTATCTATCTATCTATGTGTGTAGACAGTATTCAAACAAAAAGTGTATTGTACGATTAATAGTTTTGGAAGGTTAAACTTCCTTAACATTCATCCTTATCATAAACATCTTGATTCTTTTTGAGAGTTTATTATTTAAGAATCTTTCAGCCAGCATGGACAGCACTTAAAACACAATTGGTAGTGTTTGCTGTACCACTTGACTCCAGCAGATGGTAGTGTGAACAAACTCATTGTAAAGGCAGAGCTATGATGAAATTCGGAAATTGCTCTGATCGTGACGCCTCTTCAACTGTACCCTGACACACACCCTCTGCACACAGCAGCCTTTGACATTTTGCATCTAACATCAGATCAATAGGTAACAAATCAGTTCCTGAGTGCTTCCTGATGTTTGTGAATGGTCTGTCTACGGCTGTCTCATTACTCAAAGTTCAAGCCTTCCCTCTTGCTCTGAACTCTTGGATCTTTTTGACGGTGATATGTTTGATTGAAGTACTGTCAAGAAGACTAAAATAGCAGAGATTGGGATTCACAACTTCTGTCAATCATGGGATTTAAAGCAGTAAACCTGACCCGAGCTTGTGGTTCATTAGAACGGCAGCTAATTAGGATATCAGTCAGAATAAAAACACACATATCATGTATTGCCTTGATTATTGTTTGTTTTGACAGGCTCTCAGAGAAAGAGAGAGAAACCTGACAGACTTGAAGTGAGAAAGACAGAGGGAAACACCTCAAAGAGAGCTCTGTCATTAGTGCTGTTCTGTCACAAAATCTTTCATTCCTGTGATGGCTGACAGTGCTTGTGACAAAAGAACTAGACAAAAACAGGGCAACAGACTTTCTTTTCTCCTCTTTCTCTCTCTCTCTCTCTCTGTCTTTCTCTGTACTTGACTCTACATTATAATAAATCAGAAACAATTAAAGTCTCCTGACAACAACGTAACACAATGAAACTGTCCTGCATCTTTTTCTGTCACCCCTCTGCTCTCCAGAGTGCACTTTCTCATTTTCAAAGTCCTCTCCCCAAAATCGAATGCACTGTGGAGACTGTAATATACTGGATACAGCGTGATCGAGAGTGAGGGAACGAGAAAGAAAAAGGTAAAGAAAGAAGAGTGAAGAGCAGATTGTTGGAGGAGAGAGATGAACTGCACGCTTTAATGAGATTTGAACTCGTGGGAGGAGACATGCAGTCAGCTGATCAAACGGTTAAACAACGACCTGCCCTAGATAGACAGAAGAAAAGAGGAAAGGAAACCATGCAGTTCTGTTTTGTTTGAAAAGGTTCAATTCCAAAAGGGAAGAAAGTTCATTTTTGTTCAAAAGGTTTGGAAGGGTTCGGAATGGAATTTTACATACCTGTATGACAGCGACAGAATGCAAAAGACATTTTAAAAGATGTTTTAACTTTTTTTGTACATTATGAATGCCAGTGAGATCATCCAAAACAGCACTGGACCTCATTAACTTAAACTGTGAGGACATTGTGACATTTTTCAAAATATATTTTGTGTTGTGCAGAAGAAAGATCTCATACAAGTTTGGAAAAACATAGTTATGAGTAAATGATGACAGTATTTTCATTTGTGGGTGAACAGTCACTTTAATAGAGAAATAGAGAAAACACACACACACACAAAATCTTCATTTTCTTTCATATAACATATATATATTATCACATGTAATGACTTACTATAAATGAACAGGTGCATATCTGTAGAACAACACCTGACAAGAATTATATGCAAATTTTTTCTCTGAATTCACACCACACTCACCAGCAACACAGTGTATGTGAAAAAGCAGCTTTGAAACTGCAACAGCAGGCTCACATCGTGCCGTCAATGTGAACTAGGCCTAAAAAATCCACTCACTGTCTCAAAACTCCATCTGTACTATAAGAGATTTGATCAGCTCTTGTTACTGTCAGTCCTTTTTACCAAGATATAGAGTAGCACTTAACTATTTTATGGCATATTTATGAATGATTGAAGCTGCATGTTTGCGACCGCGAGCACAAAGCACCAGAGTGGAACAATGTGACAGCTATACATTACAATTTCTATAAGTAATCTGACACTAAATGCCACTGTTTTTGTATTACTTTTATAAAATACATTTATTTCTCTCATATAAAATCAAGTTCAACTTTCTGCCTATTTTTTCCCTCGAGCTGATCTAAATCGTTTGCAGTCATCACACATGTATTTTGCATAATTTAAGGCTCATATATCATGAGCTGTCCATCAGTTTCCCTGGGGCTTTTTATCAGATGATTCACATATGACGACATTAACTCTCTTTTTTCGCACCCTCTGCTGCTCACCCACTGCACTGACTACACTCACCCGCTGCCAGTGCAAAGGCTGAAAATTAGCAGACATTTTGGAAATTTACTTCAAAATACCATATTTTTTAAACAGACAACTCTCACTCTGGCTAGGGACTGACAAACATATTTAATAGCCCAAAAGCTTGTGACAGAACACATTTTTGCATTCCACTGTGCTGTTTTTCTATAGTTTTCTTTTTTTTGTGTGTGTGTGTGCTAGAGAGACGAGTTTGACCATTGCGCTTGAATATTTTGCAATGTCTTACACCTGACACAGCCTTTTAAAAACATGGCACTCAAGAAGATCTACTTTAAAAACATGTCTCTAGACCAGTGTTGGGGAAAGTTACTTTTAAAAGTATTGCTTTACAGTATTGTGCTACTCCCTTAAAATTTTACTAATTGCATTAATTAGTTACTTTTTATAGAAAGTGATGTGTTTTGTTGTTATTATTTGTGTTGCCTTTTCTGACCTGGGCTGGGTTTGTTTATTTTTTAATAACAAAAACAACAAAAAAAATTTGGTAAATGTAAAGGCCTTTTCACACAAAAAGCGAAATGAATAAGTCTCAGGCTGAAGGAAATGCAAATTCACGGCTGTACATTAGAGGGCGCAGCTCTTTATCATTCTGGATTGTAGAAGAATAGGAAGCAGGAGAGGAAAGTTCAACACTCATATTTCAGCCATTTTTTGCTTATGGTATTGTTGAATTGGACCATCGAAAGTTAGTAGCAAAAATATTAGTTAATAGAGTGGTATTAAATACATAAAGTATATTAGTATTATTTAACATTCAATTTTTGCAGGTTTGCAAAATATATGCTGAGTTTGCATTATACTGTGTTTATTCATTTTGAGGAATACTGAATCAGTGAGATGTGTAAATGCATGCTCACGGTTTTACACTGCACATTGTGTGCAAAAAATTCAAGACCTCCTGGGAAGTTGTGTTTACGACGTCAGGTGCGCTCAAGGCTGCATTCCACTCCAGTTTTAGACAAGCACTCACAAACTTCCCTAAGCACTTCCCCTTGGGGGAATCCCTGCCGCCATTTTGAAGCGCGTTACACTTTGTGAAGTGGACGAGGGAAGTTTATATAGACAGACACTCGCTCCCCCGATTTTGACAGAGTCTACTTCATATGTACACTTCAGGCAGCTTCATATCCCACAATGCAACACGATTGTGACGTCACCGCATATCGTGTTTAATTTACCCACCACAAACAACTCTATGATATATTATATATTATACACATACATACATATAGAATCCTGCTTTAAACAATTTCGTAAGGGAAAAAAAAAAAAATCAACTCCATATCGGATTCCAAGTGATCAAGGGCTTAGGACGTTCAAATTCAGCCCATTGCAAAGGTTCCGCCAGTAGTGGGCGCTCATGCAACATAAGCAATTACGTACATCTGAGTCAACGAGACTGAGGGAAGGGCATAAAAAACAAACTAGAACATAGCCCAAGTCACTTTCGTTGGAGCAAGATGGCAGTGTACCTTCTCTTAACTTCACAAAAATACAACAAGGTTTTTTAACTCTACTTCTAGAAAATGAAGAACCAATAATGTGCATCAGGTGTGTTTCGCTTTTTTATGTTTTAATTCATTTAGGAAGCCAGTTTAAACTTTATTGTATTGTAACAATTCTATCATATATTGTGCAGGCAGTTTGCTTATTGTATTGTAAATAAAAAAGCCTGACAATGTCACTGCTAAATACCTGTAAGTATTGTGGTATTCCACCATGTTTCTCACAGACATGCCCCCAATATACAGATTGGGGCTCAAAGAAAATCCCAAGCTTACCACTGATTTGTACGACTTTGTGTCAACTTTGTGTTGACTTTGTTTCGATATGATTGTTCATATGCATTCAACTCGTAAATATGACCGACATGACAGCACCATTACTCCCGATTTCTCTCAACATGGGGACAGGAGATTTGTCAGTCCGTAAGTCCACGAGATCTTGAGACTGAGTGACAGTGAAGGTTCAGGAAACTGAAGCAGAGCCTCCATGAACATCTGAGGTGGAGCCAGGGTGCCAGAGGACTGAGGAGGAGCCAGTTGGACTGAGGGAGCCCAGTGGAGTCGTAAAGACAATGGTTTCCAGGTGGAGCCGAGGGAGGGAGGAACCAAGGTGGAGCTGACAGGTTAACAAGCCAAGTTGGAGTGATGGGCTCGGCAGCTGGAGGTGGAGCCAGGAAATCTTCTTGCCAAGGCAGAGCTGGTGACGGGAAGATACAAGACGCATCCACACAGCATAGTGGAATGAACAAAGGAGGAGCTGAGGAGCTGTAGTGAACCATCGGAGATGGGTCTGATGAACTGGCTGGCTTTGGAAGAGCAGGTGGGAGAGGGAGGCTATGTGGGATCTCTGGAGACACAGAAGACTCTGAACTGGGTGGGAGCAGTGGAGACACAGGAGACTTGAAGCTTAGCGGGACCAGCGAAGATTGGAAATTCAGGGAAATATTCCCTTTTTAAATCATAAAAAACTGCAGAGGCCAGCTGCAGTTCACCCTCAGCAGCAGGAGTGTGGACAGGGATCCATTCCATCATCACAAACTCCATGAGCAGTCCCACGTGCATGGACGATATAGCTGGCTGGTTGGAATTTTCCATTGATTCGGGCTCTGGGGTGATGGTTGGCTCAGTCCTCTTTACTAGCTCTTTCATCACGGCAGGCCAAGGCTCTCAGGCTGCGGTTGGCTTGAGCGTCCTGTCCGTGAGAGGTGTGGGAGGATGCTTAATGACCGGCAAGTTAGTTTATCACACTGGTATTCTGTCACGTTAGAGTGGCTTCAGAAAGGGCATGACACACTTAAATAGTCTTTAATAATAATTCCAAAGGGAATCACACAGGAGAATAACAAGCAGTAAAAGCAATACCGAACCAAGAACAGACAGAACTCAGGGTTTAAATACACAGGGAGAAGAAATTAACAGAACTAGGATCAGGTGTGGGATTAATCCAAAACAGAACATACATGTTCTGTTAGGAACATGTTAGGGAGAGCGTTTGCACATTTGGCTCCGAAACTCTGGAATAGCCTTCCTGATAATGTTCGGGGCTCAGACTCGCTCACCCAGTTTAAATCTAGATTAAAGACGCATCTCTTTAGCCAAGCATTCACATAATGCATCTCATACCAGATCAACTGCACATGACTATCTTTGCTTAAAGTTATGAACAGCAGCTACGCTAATTGTTCTCCTTTTGCTTTTCTGTTTTACCTCGGGACACCCGCCCTGAGGTGACTAGAGAGTACATCAGCTTCAGTTTGGATCCAGCCTCTTAAGAAGACCTCAGATGACCATCACCTGTGAAGAAACGGCGCCAGCTCGTGCGAGGACTTCAGGAGACGCAATCATCGAGATCAACATTCACATTGCACAATCTCTATATCCTAATTTATTGTTAATGTAATTCATTTTCCAGGAGCTCATTACTTCTACCTTCAGTTAAACTGCTAACAGTGATTGTAATTACCTAAAGTATATTATTTTCTAACTACATTCTTTAAATTGTAATGTTGACATCCATTTTCTGTAAAGCTGCTTTGAAATGATATGTATCGTGAAAAGCGCTATACAAATAAATTTGAATTGAATTGAACATGTTACAACTGTCATGCAATTTTAACCACAAAAACATGTTATGTTTGTTAACTTTCTTTAATTTGACACAATCTCAAATGTCAGCTCCATTGACTTCACAACCATTGGCTGTCGTGGCATTTCATCACAGTTTGCATAGTTGTGCTTAACTTTTCAGTTCGCACCGAAAATACGTTTCTGGTTGTTTTGCGACTGCAAATCGCTATCTATGTAAAGAACACATCAACAAAAAAATCAGAAATTAGTCATCTTTAATATCTCAATTTCTTTAAAAGAGAGCTGAATTAATAATTCTCCTGCTTCTCAGAGTTTTCTCTTGAGAAAAATACCCCAGTCACCTTGCATGAGTTTTAGAGACCAAAGTCTGCAATCATCACTCAGAGATTTCAATATGAACTCACATCAAAAGCACCAGTGGAGGTCGCACCCAACACCCTTTAATTTTCGATTGATATGAAAATTGAGAGGTCATTTAAGTCTCCTGAGATATGAAAGAACATCCTCTGAGCAATTTTGCTCTGGCCATGCACTTTCACATTCAGCAAAAAGCATTTCCCCAAACTCCCACAGTCTTTCCACACATTTTTATGGCTCAAGTTCATGTGTCTAAGGTCTATAATTTCCGGGCAGAGGGCAGACTTGTGGGTGGACAGTTTCCTGAATCTTTTCACATGAATTACTCAGAAAACACTGAGCATATTGAAGTCATCAACCTGATGACAGATAAGATCATCCAAGAATAATCATGAGATGACTTTGTGACATACTCATTGAGAAAATTGACGAAACATATTTAGCAAGAATCACATGCGATCATAAAAGTTAGATGACATTCTGTCATTAGATAACAGAAATCACAGTTCATAATTATGAACCTAGCTGCTGCAGTCTACTGTGAACAACTTTTCTCTGCATGTTCGTATTAAGAGTCTAGATACTGCTTTTAGAAATAAATCTGACACATTCACTTGTTGGATCTATTATACTTGGCTTATTTACAGGTAGGCCTACATCAGTTCTGAAGGCGAAAGAGAGGTTTTTAATTTGAGCCAAAGTGGCACAGTGGAGCATAATATCCTGTGATTCATTTGTGTAATTGCTCATCCAGAGAGAGTTTGGAGTTGTTGACAATGACTTGTAAGCTGAATGTGTGCTTTTGTAAAATGAGACACACTGTACTTCATGTTCTATTTTGAAGATGATTTGTCTTTTTATTTTCTTTAAGCAGTAGTCTGGTGTAACTTCACTAGCAGACAAAGTGCATGGGATTAATTAAGCAACATCAATTTTTGAGCAAGTACATAACCAGCCAGTGTTCAAAACTATCTCCTTACCACAGTCCGATTGTTACGTTCACCGTCATGTTCTGTTTTTTTTTTTTTTTTGCATTTTGTCACGTGTTCCTTTGTTCTGTTTTCCCGCCACCTTTTAGTTGTCATGGTAATTCATGTAATCATCACAGGTGTTCTTTATTAGTTCCCTCATTTGCCTTGTATTTAAAGGTGCCCTCGAATGAAAAATTGAACTTATCTTGGCATGGTTAAATAACAAGAGTTCAGTACATGGAAATGACATACAGTGGGTTTCAAACTCCATTGTTTCCTCCTTCTTATGTAAATCTCTTTTGTTTAAAAGATTTCCGGAAAACACTCGGATCTCAACATAACACCGACTGTTACGTAACAGTCGGGGGCTCCGCCCCCAATATTTGCATAATGCCAGCCCCTGTTCGACGCATTAGACAAGGAAAGGCAGTATTAACGTCTGGATCTGTGCACAGACGAGGTAAGCAAGCGAGAACAACAGCGAAAAATGGCAGATGGAGCAATAATAACTGACATGATCCATGATATCATGATATTTTTTGTGATATTTGTAAATTGTCTTTCTAAATGTTTCATTAGCATGTTGCTATCGTTTCTTGCTGTATTCACGGAGACAAGAGCCGTTGCTATTTTCATTTTTAGACATGTGCAGTCTGTATAATGCATAAACACAACTTCATTCTTTATAAATCTCTCCAACAGTGTGTAATGTTAGCTTTAGCCACAGAGCACAGCCTCAAACTCACACAGAATCAAACGTAACAATCTAAATAAATACTTTACTCACATAATTCGAAGCATGCGTACAGATTGCATGACGAACATCTTGTAAAGGTCCATTTGAGGGTTATATTAGCTGTGTGAACTTTGTTTATGCGATGAATATAGAGTCCAGAGCTCGTGTGGCAGAGGTAGCGCATCTCTTAAAGGGGCCACGCTGAAAAAATCTGTGCATAGTTAATGATGCCCCAAAGTAGGCAGTTAAAAAAATTAATTAAAAAAAATCTATGGGGTATTTTGAGCTGAAACTTCACAGACACATTCAGGGGACACCTAGGACTTATATTACATCTTGTAAAAAAACAATCTAGGGCACCTTTAAGTTCCTGCCTTTTCACTCTTGTTTTGTGTTCATCTTCATCTATTGTTTGTGTTAACCCGTGTTGTAGCACACTGTTACGTTTTTGATTACCTTTAAGTCTTGTAAATAAACCTTGTTGGATTTCTATATTCATCTTCCTGGGAGCAAATGTAACACCGATTCACAACAGTAAGCTTGTTATAATGTTTTTGAATTTCAGGTGGTACTGGTAGAACAAAAGCAGCAGATTTGTTACTTGTTCAGATGACATTCTCTGGTGAAAATTCTTATTTTGGTCATACTACCAAGACTACAATCCGTGATTCTGAAGTACCTGTACAGTATACACTGGTGCGGTGACAGCCATACATTCTCCTCAAAACATTAGATTAATCCGTGCCGAGGAGCCGTGTCGATGCACAACCCACGTAAGGCTGATAATTCCACAAATGATTGCAATTGTAGGTTTCAAACAGAGATGGTGACAAAGAGGCAAAACTTGCAGCTTTAAATAAATTTAATAATTTTATTCAGGATGTATTAAATTGATCAAATAGTAAAAATATTTATAATGTTGTAAAGTTGTATTTCAAATGCTGTTCTGCATTCTTTCTATTCAACAAAGAATGCTGAAAAAAATCAGCTTTGTCGTCACAGGAATAAATTACATTTTAAAATATATTAAAAGAGAGAACAGTTGTTTTAAATGATTTCACAATATTATTGTCTGTATTTGATCGAATAAATACAGCCTTGTAAGCATAAGAGAAAACATTAAAAAAACATCAAAAACATTTAAAAAAATCAAAAACAATATTATACAGTATAAAATCTATCATGTAAATATGATTCATTAGTTGAGTAAATATGATTCATTATTTGAATTAATTATTCAGCTCAGCTCCTGATTGTGGTTCATTCTGTCACACTGAGAATCCAGTTGGAAAACAGCTTCATTTCCTCTTCTCAAGAGTTAGAGTGTGTGCAGCTCCTAAACTGAGAGAGGAAGTGTTATCTGCACCCTGCACTCTGCCTCCAGACAGAGTCAGTCAGTCAGTCTCAGACTGAGTGCGGAAGGGCTTACCGAAGCCTTTTCAGGGGTGTCGAGTTGGGGATGAAGCTATCTGTGAGCAGTGCTCTGGAGTTTTCTTAAGGAAGGAGTGCAGCTTGTGAGATATATATGTGTGCGCTCTCTCTCTCTCTCTCTCACACACACAAACTTGCACACAAAGTTCAAACATCTTCACTGGCAAACAGGAAGATGTGTGTGATAATTTGACTTTAAAAGCATTCCGCTTCCAGAAACGAGTGGAAATATCTGTGGCAGGCCTGAATCTGAGCTCTCAGAAGTATATGCGCTGCATTAATAAGCTCCGCTCGCCTGTGAGAATTTATACAGACCTACACAAACTACAAATAAGGAATCAATAGTAGGAGTACCTATCTTACACACATAAACACACACATATGAGATGGAGACAGGGTATTTGAAATATATACAGTTAGATCAGAGAACCAATATTCTTTTGATACCATAGCTGCTTGGTAGAAGAATATGGACCATTTTTGAGACTAAAGATCATCTGTAAATGCCTTTAAACTTTTAAAACAAACTTGGAAAAAGTTTGCAGTTGCACTTTTGCAAGATTACAGAAGATATCAAGGCCATAATGCATAGCAAACGTCACACTGCAGCCGATCTATTTTGTGCCCTGAAAAACATTCATCCCTGACAGTGAAATTTGCTTTGTTGAAAGTGAAGGAAAACAACAGCACAAAACTGTAAGGTTATTTGTCTTTAAACTCAGCTTTCACATAGTATGCAAGCAGCTTTTCTGAGATAGCCTGACCCTGTCAAGACTGACAAGAATGTCAAAGAAGCAAGAAACAAATCTTTCACTGAATACTGGAGTTTCCCTGCTCAACAAACTCCTATTTCCAAACTTGTCAGTTTACTGTATGTAGAGCTGAGCAGTATTTCTAGTGCAAGTACTTTATATGTTTCTGAAGAGAGACCTCTTCCTCCATCTAGCCATCTGACCATTACTGACTCTGACAGAGAGCCTCTAAATTTAATTTTCATTTTAAAGGTGTAAAATGAATTATACAGAACGGTGGCTTACCAAAGAGCATAATCAGAATAGTCTCATCCCCCCCAAACTACCACTTCAAAGTCACTGCTCATTTGCTTTTATCTTAGCAGGTACAGCTTTCTCACACATGACCTGTGGTGACTTTTCTGATGTGGTTTTCCCATAATTAGAAAAAATAAAAAATAATAGTAGGGGTGGGCGATACGATATAAATCTCGTCACAAAATGTGTCATTTTATTTCTCAATAACGATATCACAAGATACTTTAAATAAAGTTTTTATGCTACCAAAACTTTTGATACCATTGAAATTTCATAATTCTTGTCACCATTTTCAATATTGCAAAAAACTAATACTAGCCTAAGCAGTGATGGGAATAATGGCATTATAAATAAACGGTGTTACTACACAGTAAAATCCCCAGAGTTAAATCAGCTCTGCTCAGAGTACATATGGTCCCTCTCTAAATAGTGTTAAAGTTAAAATGAGAAAATTAAGCAATTAATAAGGCTGTGACTGAAGTCAGTTATAGTTCTTGTGTTTCTCTTTTCTTCAGTGATTCTGCTTGTTAACAGCAGGTGTTCATCAATAATGCTCAATCATCAATTAATTGTTTAATTATCTCATTAACTTTACTCTGCTTCAGTGTTATTTTAACACTATTTAGAGAGGGACCATATGTACTCTGAGCAGAGTTGATTTAACTCTGGAGATTTTGCTGTGTAATGCCGTTAATTCTTCAGTAACGGGTAATCAAAAAAATTACTTTTCCTTCCGTTACAACGCCGTTACCGTTACTGACAAAAAAAATGCCGTGTTACTATAATTGAGCTCACTGAAGCGGTTTTCATCCGAGTAGCCCTCTCTCGCAGCCGTAGGACCTGCAAAGATTTTTCTCTGGTGTGTGTGTTGGGGTTAGTCATACACAGATAAAATTTTAAACGTTTATAACTATAAACTGATAATATATCTGTGTGTGTCAGAGCATGCGAGCGGAGCGCGAGCTCAAACCAGAATACCCTTTGTGAAATTGTGACATGCTGGATCGAAAATATGTGAAAAGTTTTTTGAAATAAGTCGACTAGTAGTTGTTCATTTAAGCCATAAATTGACTAATCACATTTATATTCATTTAATTTCTTAAATACTGGAGAGAATAAACCATAGTAAATTTGGCCATAGCACTCAAGCGCACATAAAGCTTATGTGATTAAGATGATTATGAATGTGACAAAAACAGCAAGGAGACATTTTAATTGTTTATTAATAAACTAATATTTTCTGAATCAATGTCGGCTGCAAAGATTAAGTTGACATTGTTGACTCTCATAATCTCCTCATAGTGGACGCGTCTAGAGAGAGAGAATGCACATTTCATTCGGTTTAGTCTACATAATCAGAGTAGCCTATTTCTTTTTGTTTTTAATTATTTAGTTTTCGTTAAAGTAGATATTTCAAGCTTTCTATAGATATTTTTCTCATGTCTGTGAGGCAAGCAGCCGCTGAGTTTCAGTTCATGTAGCCTATAAGACGCGCTTCAGTTCACGCACCAGTGTGTCGTGAGCAAGAGCGGATCATGAGTCATGTGTTGGATCAAGAATAATTTATTCTTAGACTTATATTTAATATTGGGGGCATTCAAGTTATTTGATATATTTATATATTAACATAAATTAATTTATAATATAATAATAATAATATTTAAAATATATATATATATTTTTTTTAAAGTAATGCAATAGTTACTCTGCCTGGTAATTAGTTACTTTTATAATGATGTAACTCAGTTACTAACTCCGTTACTATTTACATGTCCGGGGCTCCGTACAGACAGCGCACACATATAGCAAAAATGAGATCTTTTTCACAGCTTATTGCTCTTCATAGGACTTGATAGTGACACCTATGGATGTATAAGGTTTGTTTATTAACTTCTGGCACCCAACACCAAAGATGTATGCTAAATGTTTGTTTTTCTCATTTTTGCTTTTCTCTGACACATACTACAAACATCAACAAGCATTGAAAAATATGTGGCAAAGATAAAATAGGATTACAGCTGTCATTGATTTTTGTAATTGACTATATTTTTATTTTTGCACTACGTTATTTTATTTTGCAATTTATTATTTTTTTTTGCAAAACATTTTTTTTCTGCTCAATACTTTATTTTTCCTTTGCAATTCTTTATTTTTGTTTGCAAAACATTTTTTTATTGCTCAATTCTTTTTTTTTTTTTTTGCAAAACTTTATTCTTGTGCAAAACTTTAAGGCATTAATTTGACTCCATAGGTTCCCTTTCAAGGGAACTCGCGCTGCGTAAAAACGCTATGGGAACGCCTCTGCGTGATGTCGTCTGAAGCACGTATACAATCTGTCCAATCAGGAGACGGAACGTCATAGGCGGGTGACGTCACTGACCAGGAACCATAAAGCCAGCCCGAAAACACTGTCATTCAGCTTCTGTGTCTTCAGCAAGCGCTTCGTGTGATACTCTCTGTCCTATTTATTGTTGTCTGTCTATTGCAAAACTGCTTTTTGATATGACGAGTGAACAACTCTACAGGAAGTCCGCGTTTTATCCCGGACGTGGACACACATGTAATGTGTGTTGTTTGTTTGGGAGTGCAGCATGCCCAGGCAGCTCTCGAGGGGGCTGCTTGTGTGCATTGTGAGCAGATGCCTCTGCGTACGCTGCGCTCCCGCCGAGCCCTCTTTGAGGAGGGTGGCTCGGCTCGCATTCCTCAAGGCTCGGGTCCCGCTTCTGCTGAGGCAGGGCGGCGCCTTATGTCTTGGGGTTCGCAGATGGATGTAACAGAGGGGTTAGAGACGAGCCCAGCCTTATCTCTGCCCTCACCTGTTGCATCTGGAAGTGTATCTATCCGAAGGCAGGAAGCACGCGTTGCGATTTTCTTCCGCTCCGGTAGATACGGTCACGTTAATGGCATCTAGTTCTGAGGAGCTAGATGTTGTTAGCATGGCCACGGGGGAGTCTGAAGATCCGCCACTTCAGTCTCCCGCCAGCGAGGAGCTTATGGAGGTGCTTTTTCGTGCTGTCGCTAAGTTAAACATCGACTGGCCAGCCGAAAAGCAAGAGCAGACCGTGAAAAGTAAACTGGATGAACGCTTTCTGCCATCTCGGTCTGCTCAGCCTCCACGTCGGGCATTACCCTTCTTTCCAGATCTCCACACTGAGGTGTCGAGATCCTGGGAGAAGCCGGTATCTACCCGTGTTTACACACCTCAGACCTCCATATATAGCAATGTGGCAGGAATGGGGAAACACAGGTATGGGGCGATGCCAAGAGCGGAAGAGACACTTGCGAGCCATCTCTCCCCGCAGGCGGCATCATCCCTTAAAGCCCCGACGTTGCCCACTAAGCCGCTCAAGACTACTTCAGCGCTAGTGGGCAAAGCGTACTCGGCAGCAGGTCAGGCTGCAGCATGTTTGCATACTATGTCCATCTTGCAAGCATATCAGGCTGATCTGCCGAAGGATTTGGGGGAAAGTGATGAGTTTGGGGCTGATATGATCCAGGAGTTACGCCTTACTGCCGATCTCGCCCTCCGTGCCACTAAGGAGACAGCTAAGTCTGTCGGCCGTTCTATGTCTTCCTTGGTGGCTACGGAGCGGCACTTGTGGCTTAATCTCACTGAGATTAAGGACAAAGATAAGGCGTTTCTCCTGGATGCCCCACTGAATCCTTCCAACCTGTTTGGTGATGCTATTTCTACCGTCACCGACAGGTTCCAAGAGGCAAAGAAACGGTCTGCAGCCTTGCAGCAGTTTCTTCCTCGACGGGCCCAAATTCCCCCTGCTGCCGGGCGAGGGCAGCAGGGACCGAGTACAAGCTCCTCGAAACACAGACAACACCAAAAGCAGAGTGTTGCTACCCGGGGTCCCCCTCCAAGGAGTTGGGAACCGGATCAGCTCGCTCAGCCGAAGTCCTCAAAAAGGAGCAATAGAAAGGGTTCCTCCTCCCAGCAAGGAGTCGGGTTTTTACAGCCGTTACTTCATTGTGCCAAAGAAAGATGGGGGATTACGTCCGATTTTAGATCTACGACAACTAAATCGAACAGTAGCAAAGCTCAAGTTCAAAATGCTCACAATAAAGCATGTCGTGTCACAAATCAGATCCATGGACTGGTTTGTGACAATAGATCTGAAAGACGCATATTTCCATGTGTCAATACTCCCACATCACAGAGAATTCCTGAGGTTTGCTTTCGGGGGCGAAGCATACCAATATCGGGTTCTCCCCTTCGGCCTAGCATTGTCACCCCGAACATTTACCAAATGTGTAGATGCGGCGCTGGCGCCCTTGCGCATGCAGGGCATCCGCATTCTGAACTAAATAGACGATTGGTTGATTCTCGCTCAATCAGAGCAGATAGCGGTTCAACATCGAGGTGTTGTTCTCGCTCATATGGAAAAGTTGGGGTTGAGACTAAATGCAAAGAAAAGTGTGCTTTCTCCTGCACAGAGAACCACTTATCTGGGCGTGGTATGGGACTCTGTGATTATGAGAGCCCGTTTATCTCCGGCTCGAATAACATCAATCCTCAATACCGTCTCGGACATAAGGCAAGGCCAGTCACTCACTGTAAAACAGTTCCAGAGACTGTTGGGTCTGATGGCAGCAGCGTCCAACGTTATACCTTGCGGCCTGCTGTACATGAGACCGCTGCAGTGGTGGCTCAAAACCAAGGGGTTCTCACCGAGGGGGAATCCGTTTCGGATGATCAGAGTCACGTGGCGATGCTTACGTGCTTTAGACATGGAAGCAACCTTGGTTTCTATCCCAGGGACCTGTGCTGGGGGCTCTCAGTCGTCGCGTCACGCTAACGACAGATGCATCCCTCACGGGCTGGGGGGCGATCATGAGTGGTCGTTCGACACGGGGTCTGTGGCAGGACCATCATCTCACTTGGCACATAAATTGTCTAGAAATGATGGCGGTATTTCTAGCATTGAGATACTTCCTCCCAGACCTCAGAGACAAACATGTGCTGGTCAGAACAGACAACACATTAGTCTCATACATAAATCACCAGGGGGGTCTGAGATCACGCCCGCTTTACAAGCTGGCGAATCAGATTCTCCTGTGGTCCCTAGGGAAACTGCTATCCCTCAGAGCAGTTTACATCCCAGGGTACCTGAATGTGGGAGCAGACATCCTGTCGAGGCAGGGGCCGAGGCCCGGGGAATGGAGACTTCATCCCGAGGTGGTGAAGCTCCTTTGGGAGAACTACGGCAAAGCCCAAGTGGATCTGTTTGCGTCTCGAGGGACAACTCCCTGTCCACTGTGGTTCTCCATGTCAAACCCAGCACCTCTTGGGCTAGATGCTATGGTACAGCCGTGGCCGAGGCTACCGCTGTACGCATTTCCCCTGATTGCTCTGCTCCCGGGGGTTCTGGAAAGAGTTCGCCGGGACGGGGTTCGGCTATTATTGGTAGCCCCGTACTGGCCGGCCCGAGTATGGTTCTCGGACCTGGTATCTCTCCTGGACGGATCTCCGATGGAGATACCGCTCAGGGAGGACCTTCTCTTACAGGCGGGCGGTCTGATACTGCACCCCCGCCCGGAGTTATGGAAGTTGTGGGCGTGGCCTCTGAGGGGGCACATCTCATAGATTCCGGTTTCTCAACTGAGGTTGTTGAGACCATACTCCAATCTAGAGCTCCCTCCACGAGGAAACTGTATGCTCTGAAGTGGAGATTATTCACTTCTTGGTGCGAGAATCATCAGTGGGATCCAGTTAACTGCCCGGTTAGCGCGGTGCTGGACTTCCTGCAGGAGAGATTTTCCACAGGGCTATCCCCCTCCTCACTAAAGGTTTACGTGGCGGCCTTAGCTGCTTACCACGCTCCTTTCAGTCTCTTTGGGGAGACACCCGCATATAACACGTTTCCTTCGTGGCACTATGAGGATAAGACCTGCAGTTCACACGAGGGGTACCGACATGGGATTTGGTCACTGTGTTACAGGGTCTATCTATGGCTCCCGGAAAAGTTTGCAGAAAAGTTTCTAACACTAAAAACAGTGTTTCTCATCACTATCTCGTCTCTCAAAAGAATTGGAGACATTCAAGCCCTGTCGGTTGCTCCATCGTGTCTTGAATTTGCGCCTGGTAATATGAAGGCATTTCTACATCCCAGACCGGGATATATTCTGAAGGTTCTCACTAATACTGCGAGACCTATCATGCTGCAGGCCTTCTCTCCTCCTCCGTTTACGTCGTCGGACCAGGAAAAGCTAAATCTGCTATGTCCAGTACGGGCATTGGATGCGTATGTTCATAGAACTGCCAACTGGAGAAAAGATGAACAGCTGTTCATATGTATTGGTGCACCAAGAAAAGGTCTACCAGCATCTAAGCAGAGAATGAGCAAGTGGGTGGTCGAGGCCATTTCACTTGCTTATGAGGCGGTCGGACAGCCTTCACCATTGGCTGTCCGAGCGCACTCGACTAGGAGTATGGCTGCCTCCAAGGCATTTATTTCGGGGGTCTCCCTTTCTGACATTTGTGATGCGGCAGGCTGGTCCTCACCGCACACATTTGTAAAATTTTACGAGTTGGATCTCGGCTCCGCTCCAGGGGCACAGGTGTTACTGTGAGTTGTACGCTTCGGCTTCACACGATCGGTCACTTGTTACTATGGCGACGTTGGTATGGCGTTCCCATAGTGTTTTTACGCAGCGCGAGTTCCCTTGAAAGGGAACCTTTCCCTTGTAGTTCCCTTGTATATAACCTTAGTTCCCTGATAGGGAACGAGACGCTGCGTAACTTTGCCATACTCCCTGCGTGTCCGAGAGCGACTTGCTTCAGACTTTGAGAAGCTGAATGACAGTGTTTTCGGGCTGGCTTTATGGTTGCTGGTCAGTGACGTCACCCGCCTATGACGTTCCGTCTCCTGATTGGACAGATTGTATACGTGCTTCAGACGACATCACACAGAGGCGTTCCCATAGCGTTTTTACGCAGCGTCTCGTTCCCTATCAGGGAACTAAGGTTATATACATAACCGAGACATTTCACCTTTCGAAAACGCCGGATCCGTGTGGATGAAATGCCTATCCGATAAAATATTTGTGCGGTTTCACTGAAACACGTCTCCGTGTGGACGGGGCCTTAAATTCAATCCCAAAACATTTTCGTGCATTTCACGTGGCTGGAATTATGCTAGACTGACATTGCTGCAACTGATGTCCATGTGTTTATCCTAAAAGTGATACAAAGTAAATGTGTCATTATTGTTGTGTTAATATTACATATATTACCTGACATGACATGGCTGGATTTTCATGTGAGTGTGCATATTTTCATTCATATTTTTCAAATTTTCTGTTAATTTGCTTATGTGTAAAACATTTTTAAATAGCAAAAAATTACTGTGCACCCCAGTAAATATTTATAAGAAAATAATGGGAAAAATTATGCAATGGAAAGACTGCTCATGTGTGATAAGAGTTTGAATATGAAAAAGCAACAAAAAAAACATATTTTTCTTATTTTAGATCAGTGTCCACAGCATGACTATGATTATCTTCAGCACATGCTCAATTCTCTGCTTAAAACTAGGTGTATTAAAGTAAGTCATCTTGTATTTTGTTTACTGTAAGGTCCTCCGTTGTTAATGTGAATTATGGGATATTTTGGGATACATTTGGCATATCCACCTGCAGGATAAACCAGAACACATGTGCCAGCCTGAAACAGACCTTAAATAATTACTCTCCTATCTCATGATTATTCATCAAATATTTTGGACCGACTGATAGTGTCCATTCATCTGAGCTTCATAATATAATTTAATTATGCATTTTCAAGTCACACCCAAGACAATCAGATAAAGACATTCAGATGCTCCCGCTGTCTCTCCACCATTACAAATTCATCATGTGGTCCACATCCACGCTAACAGTCACACTTGTTTTTCCAAAAATTCAAACGTAACTCTGGTCTTGTCAGTAGGATGAGATCTCCTGAGACGACAATCAGAGGAGCAAATTCAATTATGAGCAGCATGTTGAAAAATCCCATTCTCGCTCTGACCCAGACAAGCTGTTGTGTTGCCGGAATGAACTTTGTAGGATAACTTCAGCTGGTTTGATAATTGGTTTTTCAGCCATGAAAAATAAGGATGACATTTGTATCAGGGGCAGGAGATTGCGATTAAATGTGTTGGTATTTGCTTCACTAGTAGATCCCGCTGGGAAAAATTCTTTTAAATATCGCACATGGAACAACAACAATAAAAAAAAAAATCAAATCACTTTTGGGTGATAAATAAATGAGTAAATAAAAATCAAGGACTTCAGCCATTATATGAAATATGGTGAAAGTATTTCTGTCAGTTTTAGTTATAAATCAAATGCATAAACTGCTTATTTTCCCATTTCGTTGCATTGCGGTCCTATCACCTGTTGGCAACACCATCAACAGTAGGCAAAAATACCTGGATAATCTGCTGTATGCTGAAATTCTGAAGCGAGATTCTATCCCATAAGGCCACAGGAGCTGAGGAGACAGCAGATTTGAAAGTTGAAAAACAGTATAAGCATCTTTTTTCAAGTATACAAACTGTCCCTGTTTAAAGGGGTCCTGTTATGCTGTTTTACTTTTTTACTTTTTCAACTTTCTTTAGTGTAACGTTGCTGTTTGAACATGAAAAAGCTCTGTAAAGTTACAAAGCATAAAGTCCACTACAAAGG
This sequence comes from Chanodichthys erythropterus, assembly GCF_024489055.1. Taxonomy (NCBI): domain Eukaryota; kingdom Metazoa; phylum Chordata; class Actinopteri; order Cypriniformes; family Xenocyprididae; genus Chanodichthys; species Chanodichthys erythropterus. Next base: position 15,570,191 of record NC_090229.1, read on the forward strand.
GAGTTATTCTCTTAATCAGTAAGCGCTGTTTCTGAACTTTCTATAATGCCTTGATTAAAGTCTTGAGTTTCCTTCCAGGAATGTACACATCTCAATATCCCTCATTTAAATAATTCCTGCACAAGGCATATGCCAAAAAAAAAAAAAAAAAAAAAAAAAAGGTACGATGCTTGTAGTGTGTTGAAACTCACGGTTATGGTAAGGGATGTGACATTTCCTAAACACGCTTGAATGGGTTGACAAATCACAAGACACTGATCTAGCTGACCAATCAGAGCACATTATGCTTTTTGGGAGGTGGGGCTTCATCGAGACTGGAACTAAACAGGGGTGCTTTTCCCAAAAGCACTAAACAGGGGTGCTTTTCCCAACTAACATTGCAAGTTCCATTGTTACAAATATACAGTTCAACGTTTTGGTGTTTTCCTAAACCATAGTTCAAAATGTGAGAATGAGCCTCAGTAAGAATGAGCCTATGATTGTATCTGGAAACAAAGCAAAATCACTGAGGAAATAAGAATTAATCCTCAGATGCCATGCAAAAAATCTAGCATTAATTCGATTTCAAACAAATTCATTTAAACAAGTTATTACTCCACCACCTGCGTGGCTGAACATCAGGTTTGACGATATGGATTCGGGAAACAGTTGTGACTAGCTAGTTGATCTGTTCAACGACACATCGTACTATGTATAACTCCTCCTGTTCTAACCGCCCGCTCTAAGCAGAACTCGAACCTGGGTCCACCGGCATAGGAGTCGGGCGCTCTAACAAGTAGGCTAAAGACCACAGTCTAAACCTCTATCCCATCCGGGTCACGGCACCAATGTAATCCACCCTGTTTAAACCACCCGCTCTTAGCGGGACTCAAACCCCAGTCTGCTGGCATGGGAGTCAGGCTAAAGACCGTAATCTCTAGTTTCAGTCACTAAAGCGCCTCTTGAGATCAGGAGAGTGAGGTTTACACACACACAGTTTTTACCAGCCTACATCCATTACATATGGTAGTAAAGCAGCGAGTTATGTCATTGTACGATAAATGCACCTGAGCGTTACTGACAGACTGGGAAGAGAGGTGCTGCAACAATGTAAAATATGTGAAAAAATATGTGATTTTTGAACATTCAAGTTTGAAAACCTGTTTTAGCAAAGAGCAAAAACAAAATCAAGAGCATAATAGGTCCCCTAAAAAAGCACATGAATACATTTTGTGGTTGTTAGTCCATCACAGGTCAAAGTACATAGAACAACGGTACATAGATATCCAGGAATGTACACTCTGGGTTAAAAACAACCCAAGTTGGGTTGAAAATGGACAAACTCAGCGATTGGGTTGTTTTAACCCAGCAGTTGGGTTAAATGTTTGCCCAACCTGCTGGGTAGTTTTACTTAACTCAACTATTGTTTAAAAATTACAGTATTGCTTACTTAAAATGAACCCAAAATATCTTGAAAATTAACATTTATTAATATGTTTAATAAATGAACATTTAAATTTCATTTTAGATTCATTTTAAGTCAGCCATATAGTCATTTTCAAACAATAGTTGGTTTAAATAAAACTACCCAGCAGGTTGGGCAAACATTTAACCCAACAGTTGGGTTAAAACAACACATTCACTGGGTTTGTCCATTTTCAACCCAACTTGGGTTATTTTTAACCCAGCATTTTTTAGAGTGTATTTTATGCTACACACCTGCATACCGAATGTACTTCATCATCAATAGTCGAGAAGCATTGAATTCAGAACATGAATTTATACACAGAGAATGACACAAATAATGTTGTTTATTCATAAAAATTAATCTGCTTCCTTTTACCATTAACCCACTTCCTGAAATAGATCCTCCCCATTCACACTCACAAGTGTTCCAAGGAGAGATATTGCTTCTGGCGGCCAGTGTCCTACATTATGCCATTATGTAAACTCAAAAGATGAGGAGGAGATGAAACGGACTTAAATGAAATGAAAAAAAAAATACATACAGGAGCATATACAAAACTGATAAATGACAGCAAAGCGAAGCACCTGATAAGGGCCCACACAGAAAGGATGTGATGTCACAGATGGGTTTTGGTTTCATGATTGCCCATGAATATTTGAAATCTGCCTTTGGTAAAAACAGACCTCAAAGGAAATTTCAATGATGGAATACTCATTTTAAATTTTCAAAAAAAAAAAAAAACCTATAGCCACAATCAGATTTTGCATGGCAACTGAATATTAGCCATAATTTTTCACAATTCACCCTCCTCACAAAATGACTTTTGTGGTACTAATGTACTGAACAGTTCAAATAGAAATATATAAAATGTGTGCATTTGCGATAAATTAGCCTACTACTCATTTTCTCCTAAACAGATCAAATATTAATATTCACAAAGCCATCATTCGTCAACATAAAATAATGCTGAAAATGAGCCATGAGAATGAGAGGCTCAGTGAGGCTCAGTATCTCATTCACTCACTCAGACAGTTCTGCAGTGGACTGAAGCCACACGGCTCATTTCCGCAAACCCCTCTCTGCCTCCCCTTCATGGGCCGGTAATTGAAATTGAGAAAAATTGGTTTTAAAAACATTTCTTTTACTCTTGACAGACAGATAATCTTTATATTTCCTTATAAATCAGTCCTAGCTCATCGAAACGCTATGATCAGGCACTTTCCTGTTGGAGACGATGTGTCCTGTCAATATATTATATCAAACATGCTGAACTGGAATGGAGGTTTTGGGGCACAGATCAGACAGGATGAGGAATAATGTAACCTAATAACATCTGGAATCACATAAGAGATAATACAGTCAGCTGCGGCTGTTTGCATAAGTGATTTATGTATTCACTCTAAAAATCAGAAGTTGACAAAACCTAAATCCTTAACCCATTTGTGCCCAAATTTTTCTGAATGGTTTCATGCACATAGTCCTGTTATTAGTGTCCTATGTGAACATGTTCTGCATTTATTTTTCCCAGGTTTTTGTTTTTTTTCTTAAAAAACGTGTTTGAATGTGCCGAGTCTTACATTGTAGGTTAGAGAAATCGAAAACCGAACGCGGAAATTGCTGAGACACGGGATGCAGTTCGCTCGGTTATGGAGAACATTCAACTCAAACTGAAGCCAGCTGTGTTTAAAAGATCTAATCCTAAGTTTGACAGTTGGCTACAAATATTTTCTTGTTTCACTCTGTCAAAAATAAGTTTAGAGCCCGTGATTGTACCGTGTATGCGTAGATTAACTTCGCATAATCTGCAAAAGTCGTTTACAGCCATGTTCACTCCGGTATTTCACTCGCATCATCATGTGTTTACAACAGGTTTACAATGGAAGTTCAATCATAGATTTGAGTTCGATGCATGATGCCTGTGCTTCGATGAGGCTGTAAAGGCGCATACCATACGTCATAACTAAACGTATCTGATTGGCTTACGGGTAACCAATGATTTTAAACTTCAGACAATCGCCCCCTAGCGAAAGAGTAAACACTTCTCTATTATGCCATTCCAGACTCTGTCTACAATGCAAAGTGAAGTAGCAGAGTCTGGTATTACCAGGCTAATAACATTTATGCATCTAACTCAAAATAACTGCTTTCAACAGATCAACAGATCAATCAAAGTCGTTGAAACATTCAATGTGAACTCAAAAAAGTTATAATTTCTTGAATATGAAAACACATCAAACAACAAATCCATTAGTCTTAAAGTGGTGGAACATAGTGCCGAACAAAGTCCAGCCATTAAGTTGCTCTAACAGAGCATTGTGAATCAAAAAAGTTAAATTCAAATCATTAATTTGAAAAAAAAATACATCTATATGTGACCCTGGACCACAAAGCCAGTCAGAAGTCGCACGGGTATATTGGTAGCTATAGGCAACAATACATTGTATGGGTCAAAATTATTTATTTTTTTTTTTCTTTTATGGCAAAAATCATTAGGATATAAAGTAAAGATCATGTTCTGTGAAGATATTTTGTAAATTTTCTACTGTAAATATATAAAAAAATATTTTTGTGAATGGATATACATTGCTAAGGACGTCATTTGGACAACTTTAAGGCAATTATCTCAATATTTCAATTTTTTTTTTGCACCTTCAGATTACAGATTTTCAAATAGTTGAGTCCCGGCCAAATGTCCTATCCTAACAAACCATTCATCAATGGAAAGCTTATATATATTCACCTTTCAGATGATGTATAAATCTTAATTTCAAAGAATTGACCCTTATGAATGGTTTTGTAGTCCAGGGTCACATATAACAAACAAAAAAATAAATAAATTAATGAAAAAATTAATTAACAAATAACAATATATAATATATAACAATATAAAATATTATGAAAGCAAAAAGCACTAAACAAGACCAATAACCTTGATTTATTAACCCATTAAACACAGTATACCCCATTTCCCCATTATATATGTACTTACAAGTCATTTGCCCACCGGCAACTATAGTTGCCAAGTATACAAAAAACTATAGATCTCTTGTAAGATTTGTTTTGTTTGGATGATTCTAGAGACCCTCATGATTACGTATATATATATATATATATATATATATATATATATATATATATATATATATATATATATATATATATATATATATATATATATATATATATCTATATATCAACAAAAAATTTCTAATGTTTACATGAAAATGACTTTTCTTTGGGAGGGTTTGCCTCCCAAAGAAGTGAATACCTTTTTTTTGTTCTTGAAATCCTTTATTTAGATGTTTTCTTGCATGTCATTGAGAAATAAAACATGGAAAACATCTAGAAAAAAACGTACAAAAGGAAAATGACAACCATACACTGCGGCAACTATAGTTGCCGGTGGGCTAAAATGGGTTAAGGCAACCAGTAGACTTTTTTGAGTAGGGTATATTCAATTTCGATCGCGTTAAAAGCCAGGTCTGCGAGCCTTACGCCGTGTCTACACCGGACATGAGCGGCGCAATGCAACGTGTCAAAAGACAATATAACCCATTATAATCAGTGAGATTGTCTACACTGGATGCAGCGCGGCTTGATTCCCTTTCCTATTTCTGACGTAGTCCGAGTGCTTTGCAACGGTCGGTCTGTCGCGTTCAGTGTAGACAGCTTTTAGTGGTTGCGGAGTGGGGACAGTTTTGAATTCCACCTATCTTTTTTAAGACTTGAGTGGCCCAATAACCAGACATTGGTGGGCGGAGCTAGTGTAGCATTTGCCAACAAGGGACGCTATTTGCACTTAGTGTAAATAGATACTCCATTATTGATATTGCACATTATTGATGTAGAAATTTCTTGGAAGGCTACAGTGTTTAAATTTGCTTAACTTGTGTATCAGTTAGTTGCACAAACTCAGAAGGTCATATTATTTCTATGTACCAAAAAATAAAGAAGCTTACTAAATACTAAATAAAGATAAAACAACTAATTCTAAATATCAAATATTTGTATACTTATAGGTCCACATGCTTTTTTTACATTTATAAACAGTCTTTAAAATAGAGTTTGTCTGACAAAAAGTAAGTTGGATGTTTTACAGTGTAAACATCTCAGACAAATATTATATTTTGATAGTTTTATCTCAAAAAACTGACAGACACTGAAAATCATTAGGCTATTTACTCTGTCTAGAAAAGAAACAAATGCTGAACATTTATTTTTTATATTCTCAAAATGTCACACTGTCTTAACATTTATCAATGTTAACAAACAAAGACGGTTAAACTATGGAAACTGTTACAAACCATGAAAGGTAGAGATGCTCACACACTGTTGAACATTCACTAATACAATTCATTTCTGCTTCATGAATGTCAATTATCTGTTTCATACGATAGCTTCAGATGACATGCGTGTTCAGAACAAGAAATGTAATATGAAATGTGTTGAAAGTGTTGAAACAGACCCAATGACTCACACCAGTCATTTCTGGCCATGTAGCACAGTTTGGTCTCCTTTTCTGCAGTTTAATGAGTCTGTTACAGCCTCTTTCCAAGATACAGTCAGTTTTATTGACACAGCAATTTGTGAAAAGACTCTATAGCGGACAGGAAGATTACGAGTAGAAACTGTGGCAGATAATTTAAATGAAAAGTTCACTCAAAAATGAAACTTCTGTCATTATTTACTCACCCTGATGCCATTCCAAACCCGTATGATTTATTTCTTCTGTGCAACATAAAAAGGTTATTTTTTGCACAAACCACATGGACTACTTTATGATACTTTTATGGCACTTTTGTGTCCTTTAGAAGTTGAAATCTCCAGTCTTCGTTTATTGTAACTGCACGGATCAGCAAATTATGAAAAACTCTTTCCACAGAAGAAAAAGGTCAAGTTTAGAATGACTTGAAGGTGAGAAATGATGACAAAATGCTTCAATGATGCCAAGATAATCTTTATAATAAAGAAAGAAACAGTTCTGTTCCTTTGATATTATGTCCAACCTTGTTAATACTTTTCTGTCTCAGAGATTTATCTGCAGCATTTTTATTAGCAGACAGTGACTATTGAATACTGCTGGACAGCCTGATTAAAGCTCAATACTGTGCATAAGCAGCTCTCATCGATTCATTCAATACTTTAGAGTAATAAGGAGCCAGGAGCTTCGATTGGTTGATTATATATACACATCTTTTCTCAAAATGAAAACAATTACCTGTAATTTTTTCCCCTTACCTGACCCCTCTGGATCTCATTTAAAAACAGAGATTTTTAACATTAAAGGCACCATCCAGAACACTGAGAACTGTAACAAAAACATCAGTAACTGTTAAAATCAACCTAGTAGCTGTGATTAAGAACATGGATCTAATTGCATGGTTTTGTTTTAGATAGTCGAAAACATTAAATATACAGTTGTTGTTGTTAATAGACTTGTTAATGAGGGAATATGCTTTTAAAGCTTTTATTATTTTAAACAATAACTATTATTTTATGTTTTTGCAGGTAGAAAAATGAGTTTTGTAGTACAAGCAAGGGGTCAAGTTTTGGCTGGTTATAGCATGGATCCATTAGCCCCTGCTGTAAGGTTATATTGAGTTATATTAATTAACTACATGTAACTACTATAGAGTTATGGTTAGGGTTTGGGTTTGTTTTAGAGTTACTTACTTGTAATTATACATAATTTACTGTTATTACATAGTAAGTACATATAATAACGTGTAACTACGTCACTAAAATAAAGTGTTACCTGTAACTACACCATTTGGCTGCAAAATCTTTCTCCTTTGAGAGCCATTCAAAAATGTGTTGGAATTGGAATCATTAATTATAGCTCAGGTGACCAGGTCAAAAGAGGCAAAACCTGAGTATCATGCAAAAGAAATCAGACTTTTTTTGTGTGTGTTGTTTTTTGAGTATGACACAAACGCTGGAAAATTTTAAGCCAATTCCTCTTGAAAGAACTAAAGAATTGCTAATTATGTGCGTGGCACCTGTTGCTTTGTTTCTGTCTCCTCCTCTGTCTTCATTAATTGCTTATTGACATGTGTGTGCTTTAGCATGAAATCTCCTAATTGGTTTATTGGGCTCGTTAGAAACACAATTTACCCACAATCTAAAGTGAAGTGGCTGTATTGACCCCAGCATTGAATTGAAAAATCCATCATAAAATAATACATTGAACCTAAATATGTTGTCTTTCATCAGGATAACTTGTGATGCATAATTAAAATACAGTTCTTATGATTGACAGATCAAAAGATTTATATGTTTGCCTGCGAGAAAAGTTACATTTTGATATTTGCATACTTCAAAAGTACATAAATAAACAAAAACAACATCATTTTTATCCTTTAAATACTGACGTTATGATTAACAGCTTTGATCTTTTCCCCACAGAGAAAATATTTTGGCGTAAAATATTTTGATAGGATGATAGCATCTCAGAGCCGCAGAAGAATTTTGATGGGGTATCATCATGTAAATCTGTTAAACTGAGCTCAGTTTATCTGGGGTCACTGACTGTTGTGCATTATCAGTCTTCCTTCGTCTGCTCTAACAGCCATTTAATTCTGCTCCTCTGGTTCAGGATGTTGGATCTTATTGGATTCCCACCTGCGTGATCTGTCATGATCAATCGCCACTGCAGCCATAGGGATAATGAATATAGTTAACGATGGGGACGCCGGTGGAGAATACTGCCTGCCTGTTAACTTATCTAATTAAAACATTGCATCACCAGACAATTAGACTGGCATTGCTCTTTCTTTTCTCAGGCCAAAATCAGAGCCATTAAGGATCTAAGTCTAATTAGAAAAAGTATTTTCTGCACCGTGGGGTGTCCTGCTGAGGTGAAAACACATAAAACACTATTGATCTGTCTTGTTTGCCCTTAATTTTTTTTAGGTCATTGGATACAGAGACAAAGAAGGAAAGCAACTGACAGAATGGACAATGTAAAAAGAGAAGAATGCAATTTGGAATAAGAGAAAGAGGCTCAAGAATTTTCACTCTTGTATTGCTTTTATATTCATTTGCAGAAACTACATTCATATAACTAAGAATAATTCACTAAGAATAAACAATAAGACATACAAGGTTTTTTGAATGTTACTCGCTGTTGACCTTTGGAAAACAATCAAAATAACCAAAGCTTAACCCAAAAGTTAAGTCCAACTTTCCAGTCTTATCTGAATTCTCTAGTACTAAAAGTGAAGGGTGATAAATTTTCCCCACTGGCTTCTCATTACACACCTCTGCATTGGACTACAGGCAGTCTGCTGATACTGGCTATAGCGTAAATGTTACATGGTCATTGGTATATAAGATCTAAATAAATGTACAGAAAATGGAATACACTGAACAAAATTATAAATGCAACACTTTCATTTTTCATGAGCTGAACTCAAAGATCTAAGACTTTTTCTATGTACACAAAAGGCCTATTTCTCTCAAATATTGTTCACATATCGGTCTAAATCTGTGTTAGTGAGCACTTCTTCTTTGCCAAGATAATCCATCCACGTCACAGGTATGGCATGCTGATTAGACAGCATGATTATTGCACAGGTGTGCCTTAGGCTGTTGTAGCAGCTGTCCGGGTGGCTGGTCTCAGATGATCCTGGAGGTGAAGATGCTGGATGTGGAGGTCCTAGGCTGGTGTGGTTACACGTGGTCTGTGGTTGTGAGGCCGGTTGGATGTACTGCCAAATTCTCTGAAACGCCTTTGGAGACGACTTATTGTAGAGAAATGAACATTCAATTCACGGGCAACAGCCTGCAGTCAGCATGACAATTACACGCTCCCTCAATACTTGCGACATCTGTGGCATTGTGCTGTGTGATAAACTGCACATTTTAGAGTGGCCTTTTTATTGTGGCCAGCCTAAGGCACACCTGTGCAATAATCATGCTGTCTAATCAGCATCTTGATATGCCACACCTGTGAGGTGGATGGATTATCTCGGCAAAGGAGAAGTGCTCACTAACACAGATTTGTGAACAATATTTGAGAGAAATAGGCCTTTTGTGTACATAGAAAAAGTCCTAGGTCTTTGAGTTTAACTCATGAAAAATGGGGGCAAAAACAAAAGTGTTGCGCTTATAATTTTGTTCAGTGTACATAAGGAAAGTATTCACATTACAAATATCATCCATTTTTACCTTTATTAAGGTAGGCTGCTTGTAGGGAATAAATATCTGAACACAAGAAATGCAATTTCATTGCCAAATGAACAATAACAGTAATCTATTTTTTAGAAACTACTCCTGACAAAACTCATAATGCACCTTTTTATCTACATGTTGTCATGTGAACAACCACACTCAGTAACTACACTTCACTAGATGTAAATTCAGAAAAACAACTGACTCATAAAAAGAGAACATAAGAGTTATTCGTTTGGGACAACTCATTAGAGCCATTCTTTTTAAAAAGAACTGAAGAGTCAGTTGTTCTGTATTCTGTAATTCTCTGTTCCCACTCATACTCAAAAGAACTCTCTTTTGACCTCCTAATTATGCTTATTACTAAAAAAAAATTGTTACTAAAACCATTAAGGAACCAGAAACATTAAATTCTTCACCATTCCCATGCCTATACACAACACAAACAATTTCCTCTTGTGTATTTCCAACACATCATTAAAGAACCTGTGTCTGTTTCCTCAGATACACCTGTAGGAGAAAACCTTTCGCTATGGAATCTGCTAGGGCTACAGGAGAGGTTATCCACTATTGGCTGACCCATTTTGAAACTGCCAGCTTTGGTGGTGATATCTGACATTCAACTCACTGTAAGTTGAGGCTAGGACCTCAGTGAATACCGGTAAATTACGTATGTTACAGTATAACATGAATATAAGATGAAACAATAATATAAGGCATAGTAATACAATATAACAGTAACACTTTATTTTGATGGCACTTTTTAGACATTCTACTAACTATTTGTAACTTGTCAACTAACTTTTCATTAGCGTTACCATTGATTTTTATTGTTCACCATTGTTTCAACATTAAATGTGGGTGCAAACGTGAAATTGAACCAACATCACCTCATAATGTTAATTCAATGATGTTATCATTGATTTACTGATGAAATCTCAACATTGTTTCAGCATTAAAGGTGCTAAAGAGGATGTTTTGTTTTATACATTTTTGCAATATTACTTGAAACTGTCTTTACTAACTGATAAAAGACTATTTATAAGGTGCACTGAAAGGAATATTAATATACATCATCTGTGCACGAGGTAGGGCCTTAAAAACATCAGCCAATCGCGTAAACGATTGGCCCTCTGGCTTGTCAATCACTGCCATGACGTTCCTTGTGAGAGATGAGCGCGGCTGCGCGCTCCAGTAACTTTCCACACTCCACAGGCGCCGCATGCGATGTTTTTGTCCGGAGACAGGAGTAACAACTGCAGATTATGAGTTACCTGCGGTGAGTCCGACATAATGAATCAGCTAACACGATACAGCGAATTCCGGTGGTAAACACTCATGTTCCAATACTCATGCACGAGTTTTGGGAGGCGTTCCCTTGAAAGGAGGGGGGGTTGTTCTTACGCATGCGCTCATTTCAAAAACTCAGTAACAGTCTTTGGTTTCTCAGTCTGATTTTTAACCTTTAACTGAGGGTGCAAAAGTGATGTTGAAAAAATATAACTTTTTTAATGTTGAATCAATAATATTACCATTGATTTCTGGTTGAAATCTCAACATTGCTTCAACATTAACTAAGGGTGCAAGAGTGATGTGGAAAAAATATCACTTTATAATGTTGAATCAATGCTATTACTGTTGATTTATGGTTGAAATCTCAACATTATTTCAACAGTGCCAAAGACATGTCGAAAAAATATCTGATATATATTATATTATATATATATATATATATATATATATATATAAAAAATATTTGTAATGTTTAGTTTAATCAATATTATTACCATTGATTTGTGCTTAAAATATCAGTATTGCTTCAACGTTAACTGAGGGTGCAAGAGTGATACTAAAGCAACATCACTTTGTAACGTTAATTCAATGTAATTGGCGTTGACGCATCAACACTGACTCAACATTGTTTCAATGTGACCATACTATCTGGGTAGCGCTTTATCATATCATGAGATTTTAATCATGAGATTTCAACAAGCGATGATGAAAACATAATGCGATGCACTTACTACCTCAAATGTGACTGTTTCAGTGAGAGACAAAATATCGCTGGTCAGAAAACTCGTAACTCAATTTGAACTTGATTTTCATAAAATGTTAATATTATATGACATGTGTAAGTCTGCAATATAATAGCTATATAAAGCCACAATACCAACTTCGATGACAGTGTTTAATTAAATATGAGGTGTAAATTTAAAGCAACGATATGTCATTTTTTTGTTTGTTTTATCACTAACATAATACTTGACCTTATATGTGTTCTCAAGCTCAAGTTAAGCATTAAATGTGAATACTACTTTTAATATCATATTTTTATATGCCGTTTGAAGCAATGCATGTTTGTGCAGTTTTGTTATACTTTTTAAAGTGGTGTTGGGAAACACTGGAATAGAGTCACTGAGTGAGACCAGATGGTAAACTGTCAGATTAGAGATGTCTTCGAGTTCGACGAAGCTCGTCAAAAATGAAAAGACGAGGGCAGAGAGAGAGAAAACCGTCCGACAATTACTCAAAAATTACTACAGTTTTTCGAAAAGAAAGGTATATGTTCATTTACGGAGTTTCATTTGCTGTAATGTTAGCTCTAGTTGTCTCTAGTGTCTAATTGATTATTAAAAGTCACTGTTGCAGTGTATTGCATTGCACTTAGTTCATGTTTAATATAATGTATGTTTAACCATTGTTTAAGAATGTTGCATTTTCTAATCTGATTACTGTACTGTATTTGTCTAAATACAGTTTCATTTGAATAAGAAATCATCTGCTAGCTACAGCCATGGTAGGTCTCTGACTAAATACTGATACCTAGTGGTCAAAACCAATAGCAAAAGTAATAGGTCGGTATTAGTAAATGTAGACAAAGATTTTGGTTGGCTTGTATGTTTGGTGCGGAATGGGGGCAGTAGGGGGCCCAATCTCATAGGGCCCAAAATTGTTAGCGGCGCCCCTGCGCCAAAATCACATGATTTCAGTATATGACACTTTGTTACGTCATAAGTGTTTTGAAATTTCAATAGTTCATGTAACTTTGGCAGTTTGATACGCGATCCGAATCACTGATTCGAAACAAAATATTCGTAAAGCTTGTTTAAAGCTTGAAGCAGTGTTTTTAAAATCGCCCATCACTAGATATTGTTGAAAAGTCATTTTTTGGCACACAAAAAGTATTATCGTTGCTTTATTATATTAAAGTTGAACCACTGTACTCACATGAACTGGTTTAAATATGTTTTTAGTACTTTCTGGGCATCTGAAAGTGTTAATTTCCAGTCATCGGATTTCATCAAAAATATCTTAATTTGTGTTCTGAAGATGAACAAAGGTCTTTCAGGTGTAGAACGACATTAGGGTGAGTAATTAATGACAGAACCCTTTAATTTCTGCTAACACTTTATTTTGATGCTCCCCCATCAGACATTCTACTGACTATAAGTAACTTTGCAACTATCAACTTATTCTAACCTCTAATCTAAATCTACAGTCTTCTAACAGGCTACTAATACTCCAATGACAGAATTGACATGTAGTAACTTATAGTTAGCAGAATGTCTAAAGTGGATCATCGAAATAAAGTGTAACCCAACAGGACAGCTAGTTTAAAATATTCATGAAAAATAATTAAACCACCCTATGTAATATTAAAAGCGGCAGGGCATGTGCATGTGGCTGAGACTAGTTTAGCATCGGCTTCTGTAGAAAATCTTTCACAGATGAATCTGGATACAGTTACAGCAAAAATTGCCTTTTGCCCTAGCTGCTGCTTTCCTAATATTGTAACATCTGCTAAAGATTCTAGTAAATCTCAGCAAAATCCCTACAACTCTGCTAGAAAGAAAGTCTATGAGAATGTCTGAGGTCAGCTGTAAGCCTCTTTCTACCAATCACCTACATGTTTACTGAGAGAAAATGACACATGTAAAGGCCCGCACTGTTTCCCTCAGATTCACCCACAACATGCAGGTGCATTATCACCATGGCAACTGCTGATGCGATCAAGAAGGGCTCACTCCAACTTTTGTGTTACAACATGTCTATTTGAACCAGACAGAATGTGTCACAGGTGTAACATCCGAATAATAATGACTTCCAGGTGTATGAGGATCAAAAGAACAATCAAGGATCACAAACTGGCAGCTCCAGAATATTTGTGCTGACAGTGAAAGGGTTTCATAAAGTTATCTAAGTGAAGCTTTGCTTGGAACCGGTTGTAATAATGCTAATGCTATTATGTATCCTTTCTGGAGGAACATTTACTTCATTCCCATTTATATCCATGACAACAAGCATCCTTGTGATCCTTAATTGCTAAAACCAATAGTGTTTGCTCGCTTCAGCAATCTGTAGGATGTCTTAATCTGCTCCAGTTCACAGGATTAGAATTTAACAGCTCCAAGCCCACCTCGAAATGTCATTAGGACAAGATCCTCCCTTAAAAACAAGGAAGATGAAGAAAAAAAAAACACTCCCTGTGTTCAAAGCCAGCATTTTAAATATATAATGACCCACTCAGACAGGGCACACTCAATCTGTTTCACTGAGAGGAACATGTTATTACAGAGCAGTGGAGAGATCTGCTTTATTTTTGCCTCCTCCTGCACTTGCTTGCATAGAGATGTTTTTACTATATTTATGTAATTCTCCGAAGTGGCGGCACGCATCGCTGGCATGTGATATGACTTCAAGCTCACAATGATAAAACATTCATGTCCTGCATCCTCTTAGCTGGGGTTACAGGCAGACTGCTCACAAATTCATTGCAAAAATATTGTGCTTTGGAAAGAAACATTTTGAGTCGCCCTGCAATTAAATGTTGAATGGTGTCAAAAGTTTTTTTTTTTCACATCTGACAAAATGCGTCCCATTGTTGACGCTTTTAGATTTTTTTCAAAATTTCACCGTCAATTAACTTGTCAAAGTTGATAAAACCTTAAATTCATGTTTATTTAACGTTACACATCTTTGTTTTTTAAATTGTGAATGTCTGTTAAAAAGATGTATGAATGTCATATTTTATCTTTCTTGTTAGACATGAAACACCGACGTCGGGATGCCAGAAAAGATCAAACACAGGTACGTGCGTTATGTTTTGATGTTCAGGAGATTGAGTTTATTATTCACACATTCTGATTTTTCTGATTGATAAGTAGCACTGTGTACATCTGCATATATTTCAGTCTGCATATATTCAAAAACAATCACAGGCAGACACAGACAGAAGTAACAGCCAACAAAGAACACTTCAGGATCTTAAGAGAATGTTAGATGGTGTGTGAAGGTCATAGGTGAGTAATGCGCCATCTAAGCTGGAGATCAGTCTGAAATCACCAGCTGGCAATGTCACACTTTTTCAAACTGCAGCGTTTAATCTTGTGACTGAAATAAATCACATCTGTCAGTATTTTGCTTTGCTACTGAGGAACCTTGTTGAGTTTCACTTTTATATGATGCATGTTATTTAAACAAAATGTAATAAAAAAAAGTTGAAACAGAAGTTGCGATAGTTTTTTCTTCCCTATTGTAACGTATCCAAGTGAAACAGCTTCTCAAACATGAAAAAATGTAAAGTGGGACTTGATTTTGTCTATTGGGAATTAATTGGATCATTGGATCATTGTGGTTTGCTATCGCATCATCAGAGAAGAGAATAGTTTTTTTTAAATGAATTAAAAAATAATATTGTGCACTGGTAAATCATTAATAACAAATATTCCATAAAAAAATTAAATAGTCAATTTTATATTTCTTGGTGACTTTAAAGGGGAACTATAATGCTCCTTTTACAAGCTGTAATGTAAGTCTCTGGTGTCCCTAGAAAGGTTTGTGATGGCACATTGATGTCCTAAGACACGAAACGATCGGTTTGTGCGAGAAACTGAACATTATTTATATCAAACACCCTTATGTCCAACTGCATTCAGCACTCGTTTAGTGAGGTCTGATCGCGCTCTGACAACGGCAGTAATGTCTAACACTCATTGAAGTATATGCGCGAGACATCACTGCCGTTGTCAGAGCGCGATCAGACCTCACTAAGCGAGTGCTGAATGCAGTTGGACATAATGGTGTAAGAGGTAAAAAAAATAATATAAATAATGTTCGGTTTCTCGCACAAACCGATCGCTTCGTGTCTTAGGACATCAATGTGCCGTCACAAGCCGCAGGGTTTAATTTGATTTGTCTATGCATATTTTTCGACTCTTATAAATTGTGTTACATTCACTCGCATTATAAGACTGTCAGACGGCAACGGTTGGAGTTAAAAATCATCATTTGTGTTCTACTGAAGAAACAAAGTCACCTACATCTTGGATGCCCTGGGGGTAAGCAGATAAACATCAAATTTTCATTTTTGGGTGAACTGTCCCTTCAAACAGCTAATTATTTGAAAGAAGATATCTCCCTTTGCATTGAACTTTGAGCGTCGTAACTTTGCTGATACTGTTTATACTCTAAAATCAACATTGCACACTAACTAATGTTATAAAAGTGAAATCATAATCAATCACCCCTTCAAAGCAAAATTTTATGATTTAAATGTTACGACAGCAAACTGAACAAATTTTATTGGATACTGTTTTAAAATGTTGCTCTGCAGACAGATTAGCTTTCTGTTTGTGGTCAAGCAGAGTTGCAGAGAGGGGTTGAAAGTGACAAGATGTGTGTCTCTATCAGCTCCCATAATCAGTAGTCAGGACACTGATCAGGGAGTCAGCCGTTTTAAGGCCTGTCTCAGTGGCAGAATCCTTCCAGTACACTGTAACGATCTCTCCCTAAAAAAAAACACAATGCCCTGCAAAAACCAGGGAGCATCGATGCTAGCTATGATCCCTTGCCAGAAATGTTTTCTGAAGCGCGAAACATAAAATGCATGAGTCACCTCAATATATATATATATAATGACAGGCAACAGAAGATTTGAAGAAGTTTTTTATTATATGTCAGCATAAACACACATTACTAGACACTAGTGAACACATCTAGTTAAAATATATTAATCCAAAAATAAACAGATAAAAAAGCAAAATTAAAGCAGCAGCCCTTCACGAATGACTGCTACATAAACATACGTCACTCTTGTCTTGTCACTCCTACTTTTATACTTCCAGAGGTCCTTTGCGGGACTCGAGACCAGTGTGACACACAGGTGATGCTCATTAGCACCTCGCACCACTGGCCTTGCTCCGTTCCCGCGGCTCTCGGCCCCACCCTGCTTGCCACAGTCATGTTCTAATGTTGTACCTTGACGTTGTACGTAGTCATAATCACTGTCCCAGGGTCTATACGAGTGCCAGGATTTATGTACACATCACAATATACTGATTTACAAGCTCAGGAGCTAGGGAGCTTTTATTGAGGCTTTTACTGACATATAAACATTGATCAGTAAACCAAACCTGAATGACGCGCAAGAACAAACCTCTTCCAGAAGCTCAAACATGCTGCGTAACACACAAGAACGAACCTTATTGGTTATGTATGAGTTTCCGCAAGAGGTTTGTTCTCGCACGTCATTCAGGTTAGGTTGAGCGTCTGTTTATGTTCTTTGATCAAGGATTATAGGTGAGTAAAAACCTAAATTAAATCTGTTCATCATAAAAAGTGACACGAGGATTAGTAATTAATGACAGAATTTTCATTTTTGGGTGATCTAACCCTTTAAATCAGCATTTCTGATTTGAAAGACCAGTTAGTATTTCGAAATGTCCATTGTAATGAAGCAGTTTTTAGGATAAAATATTGTTTTGAGGATGGTTGCATACTGTGCAGTGAAATTTCATCCATAATATTTATGCATTTGGCAGACACTGATCTTCTTTTGATCAGACATCCACAGAGGGTCAAAACTACAGTGAAAATGAATGATTTTGTCTGTCGTTTGTCATAAACAGTGAAAAGGCCTGTTAAGAAATGACTGGAGGATGAGAATGAGACTTGGCAAGAGTGAAGAAAAACAGTGGAAGGAGTGGATAAGGAAAATGAGATGGAGAATGAGACTTTTTTTCATTCTTTCATGTATAATTGCTCTTGAATCTCACTCAACTATGGTAGTAGTTCTTAAATTTCTATTCAGTTTTGTAAATGTGTTCATTCATGTGTGACACTCCTGCTGTGTGCGAGCCTGTAATGCGGTAGCATTGTTTGTTTATTTTGATGTTTTTGTCTGGCTTGTGTCTAAGGAAGAAAAAAATGCAAATTAAATCCCACTTTTGCCAGCCACCTATGAGGTCAGAGCCCCTCCTCACCCTTGCGTGCTTTCTGACATTTTTGTCAGCCAGATCTCATGAGAAAAATGTGACCATGCATACATTTATGCAAAACCCAAAATACATACCTGATTGTACAAATCATGGTTTCAATTTTCAATCAAATTTTATGCTGTCCAATACAGATGATGCTCACTTTTTAATCAAACCCAACCAACAGGAATAAATTTATACCTATTCACGTTTTGCAAGAACATAATACATTTTTTTTTCCCATGAGACTATACTTAAAAAAAAAAAAAAAAAAAAAAAAAAAATGAAGTAGGATTTACTTGAAAAAAGCTTGGAAACAATTTTCACTCAGAAAGCGCTAGTAAATTTACAAAAAAATTGCCAAGTAAAAGCCTAAACATAATTATTAGTAGCTTTAATTAGAAATGTTTAAGTTTACTTGGAAATCCCCAGTAAATTGTATTGACTGTTTGTTCGTAAAATTTACGTAAGTAATGCTTATAAATTTATGATTTATTGCATTTTTTTTTATACAAGAGTATATCACTGAAAAAAAAAAACTATATGTAAAATTGACTTTTGCAAGTTTTGCACACATATTTAAGTCAATTTTACATACAGAATTAAGTAAATTCTACTTAACTAAGTAAAATTAACAAAGAAAATAAATAATTTTAACATAGCCAGTAGGCTGAGTAATTTCTACTTAGTTTTCTTTGTAATACATTTTACTCAAAAAATACACTTTCAAAGTGTATGCTTTACTTAAAGACATCTTAGTTAATAATACAATAGATATTGACACCATATCTACATTTTAGAAGTATAATATGGTACCTGAACACAGAGACCTCGATTGGTACACAATACACAATGACGGTAGCATTCGATGGGTCATTTTTTTTAGTGTGAATGTGCCATTTTGAGCAGAAAATGAACTCCAAATGTCACAAAATGGCACGTTACTAAACATAACCACAAAAGCAATGATAAAACAGTGTAAATACAGCTGGAAAACAGCGGGGAAAAAAAATCAACCTCATTAATTATTTAAGGCCCAGTGCATGATGGGAACACCAGAATCAGAAAAGTTGAGTAGTTTTACTTAATTTTATAATGTTGATATTTACACTTTAATTTCTACAAGCTTAAATTGAGTACTAATATAGAATTTACTCATTTTTTTATGTAAAATTTACATTAGTTTTTTTTCTGTAGTATTTACTTCACCATAAAATCATTTTTTACAGTGTAGGTAGAATTTTTTTTTTTTTAATATAAGTAGTATTTCATGACATTTTTGTTACTCGAAAAACCATTCATCACTGCTTGTGCATTTGAGGAGATCCTGGAGTGTTGGAGTGGCTGTTTCAGTACATGCTGAGATTTTACAGTCTCCCTAAGTGCTGACTGGAAATTGTTGGCTGTCAGAAAGGAAATGTCAATAATTCACTTGCAAACAAACGTCTCACAGAATCAGCACAGAAAACAAGACTAACTTCAGACTTACATTTATGTTTCAATTGAGATGGCTCAGAGTGTATTTGGTTTGAGCTTGCAGCTACATAATTTGTTTGTATTAAATAATTTGGAAAAATTGTCTGCACAATGTCTTGGTAAGAAACCAGCTCATAAACACATAACTGAAACCAAGATTTCTCTCATATTCCTCAGCATAAAAAGCCCCGGGTTATAGTGCCTCATTAAACTAAATGTAAGATGATACTAACCTTTTGGTCAAATCACTAGCCCTGATTTCTGTCACCTGAGTCTGAGCTCTTTTGTCAGATACAGAAAAGACCTGTTTTAATATTCAGCCCGCAGCGTGACGATGACCATAACCTCAGTGCCACGAATACGGCTCAGGTTATTTTAATTTCTTTGTCGCTCACACTAATTAGATTTCCTGCTCATCTTTTACAGCGGCGGCTTTTGAATGGTGCTTTGAACTTGGCTCCTCTCTGAGGTGGTAAAGGAAGGCGAAACGATAAGAGAGGAAAACCGGAGGATGGTTAAAGAGAACTTCCTCGTGGAGCCGAGCCTTGAGAGATTAGGATCTAAGATGAGCCCTGGCTGTCTCTCCCTCCCTTGAAAAAACGCTAGATCTCATGTGCTGTAAAGACAAAAACAGACCTGCCGTGGAGTAGATTCTATATATTAGCCTATATCATGTGTGAGTTCATGTGTGCTCAGTTTCCTCATCTAAACTGCTTAGATGAAGACGAGGAACAGAGCAGCTCCAGCCGCATACATTTCCTCCTTATGTGTTGCATCAAAATAAACATGTTACACGTTTCCCGCATTTGTCATCATACAGTGTTCTCTGGGTTTATCAGTATTAGATTTGAAAGAAAAAAGCTTGAAACTCGAAATATTATTCAAATGCTTTCCCACCCCCGTCTACTTGTCTCTCCGTCTTTCTTTATTCGTTTTGTCTCTCTCTCCCTTGCTATCTCTTGCTATCTCTCTCTCTCAGTCTGTCTCTTTCTCTCTGGCTCTTGCGAACTTCACAGACCATAAAATCAGCTATTTCATTGCTAGGCAACTAGCATTTGCAAGAAGCAGGATGGAGTGGAAGCTTCTCGGTGCTGTTTCAAATGTAGAATATGATCATGATTGTTAACGAGAGACACACAACATATTCATTTGGAATAAACTGTTCATCTGGCATGCTAAAGTCACGACTTTAGACAATGGGAGTTTTATATTACGGTAGCTGTGAGTCTTTACGTGTTTTATGTTCTAGAAAAATGTTTAATATCTGGAATCTAAAGTCACACTTTTTTGTTTAATGCGTATCTTGGACAAGAATGTACTTTTACATAGCACAGTATAACCAGGGCGGCTTTTAAAAAATGGTGGGCAATATTCAAAATTTGTTAAATGACATCTTCAACCATGTGAACAAAATCTGTTATCAACCTGAGGCTTCTTGCACACACAGGGACGTGCAGCCGATGAAAATATTACTCATTATTATCTGGGTAACTAAAGTTTTCATCATCTCCTCTAGTGTTTTGAACTCTAGAAAAGTTCCCAGGTACATAGGCCTACATGTAAACTGAACTCAAAATTTACTAATTTTGTTGCTGTACACACAGAGCCTCAATTTTGGATGTGTTTTGGAACGTATTGAAGGACAAACAAAATAATCAAGGATTTTAAGTGATGAGAAATAAATATAAACCCTTTTGTGAAATAATGCATGAAACTCACACCAGGTTTCACTAGCTTTGCTCGTGAATATTAATTACGTGATGTGAAACTCCCCTAGTCCTAACTGATTTGCTGAAAGACACACATTGAACTTCAAATTCCTCTCAGAGTTATAACACTACGCCTCTGCATTTGATAAACAGTATAATTCACTTGGAAGTATATTTATTATTAGCACAAATAAATAATTCACAAATTGCTAAAATCTAAGGCCTACTTTTGCCAGCTGGCTAATTAGACACAGGTTGTTTATCTTCTGTGGGCACTTTTGGCCTTGTGGACTTTTAGGGAAAAAAAAATATTTTAAAACAAAGTTTGTTTAATTTATCCACTTACCATCAGTGCATAAGCATCACAGGGGAATTCTTCGAAAATCTCAAATTATGTTTTGTATTCAACAGTATTTTTTATGGGAATGACATATGAAACATTTTATACCCTGAAATCACAAAATTTATCAATATAATCTTTTTCCATAATTTGATTGAACATTCTGATCGTAAATGATGCACACTAATAATATTGTTTACATGAACCTTGATGTTCCTCCCACATCACATGTCTAATTTTTCATCTCAATCACACTCTTCAAGCTACTCTGTCTCATTGGTCATATAAAAGTAACGTATGAGAAAACTTTACAAACTTTACAAAATTGTTGGTTGTGATGGAAATCATTTCATTTTATCATTTCATCATAATCATTTTCATTATAGTTTTTTAAATGTAATAATTCATATGTGATGGATTTTCATATTTTAAAAACGTCCGATTCGCAATGAATCTCCGTGAATCGATCAAAGCCTAGCACAAATGTATCATGAATCGGTTCGTGATTCGATCGGAATCATTCGGACAGTTCATGCACTTATGCACTGAGTTGTTTGGGGGCGGACTGTTCACACTCAACGCGACGCGTTGCGTTATTCCACATAAAAACACAGTGCAGTGGAATGGAAAAGAAGGCAGGACCTCAAGGCGAGTTTTTAAAAGTTGAACTTCCTTTAACTTGACATAGCGTCTAAACGCTGCGTCCAGGCTCGAGACGCGTCAAAGATCATCTCGTGATGTAGCTACAACACAGCGAAGGCCACAAACGCATTCTGTTGAACATCTGCATGCGAAGCCTGTGAACACTGTACTGAAGGTAAAGACCATTCAGTTAAAATATTATTACACGAAAGCACTCCAAAAGTAGTATAACATGTATTTTGAACATGTACCTTGTTATTATTTAGCCATGATATTTTATATCAGGGTCATTCTCATAGACTGTAAAAGGTCATTCTACAGAAACGTCCCCTTTTGGTAAGACAAAATGTCTTAAAATGTATTTCTTTTTTTAACATTTAAACTTAGACAACATTATTATATTACACTTAGACTTTATGAATACAAATAAATGACAGCTTAACGATTTTTTTAATTTTTTTGTACATTTATTTAAAGACTACATGTCCCCTTTTTTTGTCACTGGTGTTTGCTATAACAATGACAATATTTGAAAAACAGTTATAAAAAAGTAATGATGCAATCCTTTAAATCTTAATTCTTGAGTGTAGCAGAATTCATTGGATGTGAAATTGTGTCACATATGACACATTTTATTTAATGTGACAGACAAAAAACAGTAACACCAGTGACACAATGAATCACCAGTGACGTATACATAGGACCAATGATCCTTAATTTTTCAACTATAATTAAGTAGATTGGACTTAATTTTTACATTTGGTGTACAATAAAAGACTTTCATTGACACTTAGTGAAAGCAGTCAGTAAAAGATCATAAAAAAAACAACAAAACATTTTAAAACTGTCTGTAAAATACGCTGTCCGTAAAGGCGCTGCACTGAATTTAGCCATATATCCTTAATTTAGCCATATCTGCCCAAAGGAGGATTAACAATGAGAAAGAAAAGTTATAATCATGTAATCTTAGTGCTATTTTATGCAAAAGAACTAAATGAATAGCTTTAAATAAAGTTTATCTATAAATGGGTAACACCAGTGACGGTAACACCAGTGACATTTTCATAAAAAGGTAACACCAGTGACAGTAACACCAGTGACATTTTTAATGAAAAATGCATTTTACAAAATGGCTGCTGCAAGGTATCAATCCACATGTTGTCAATCATGATATATTCACTAAATCAAGTTATTTAATCCATTTGTACTCTAGTTTTTTTTTTTTTTAATTACCTAGCAATAAAGTAGGTCACACCAGTGACTTCAACTAAAAGCTTCATATGAAATTATGATTTTCTAATTAAAATTTCTGATAACTGAAAAGAGAGAGTGGACTTTCCATTGGCCTTTCTTCATGGATCTTCAGGAAATAGGAAGAAGGAAGTCAAGTGATGTCATCAGTGTGATTATTTATTTCAAAATAAGAGATTTTTGTTAAAGGTAACACCAGTGACACAACACCAGGGGACCACTACATTCATTATATATTTTATAATATTTATTTAGCATTTGTTTTTTTATGTCATTTACATGATATATTTGATAGTTATGTGTACATTATTGTATTTGAAATGGTAGAAAAACCTGTTTCTGAGCTCAAAATAAAGCACTTTCTCTCTGTACATGACTGTGGGGACGAGCACTTCTGTGGCATTTGGAATTTTTATAATTAATTAAAAAACAAATATTGCCACATTGATGGCTCAAGAAGGTTTAATTGTTCAAATATCACATTGTTTCATATTAAAATATAAAAAAAATTGTAATCCTAAAGTGTTTTTCAAGTGTAATATTTCTGTTAAGTCTAGGGACAGAAAAGTGGACGTTTCTGTAGAATGACCCATCATTTGTAGAAATTACTTGTAATAGTCTTGAAAACATCATGATAAACAAATATGTAATGTTTTGTCCTATGTGCCATTCTTTCCCAGCAAAAATGATCTGATTACCTTTTTATGATGAACACAAAAATACATTGAAACTACAGAAAATGTCATTATTATTGAACCTGATAAGACTGGTGTAATCATTCAGTCTCCATGGTACAGTAAATATATCAGAGTAGAGTTCCCAGTAGTATAGTATTACCATCTGATACCATCTCTATCGCTGTAATGTATATGGCACTGTCACTGTAGGCAGCTTTTTTTAAAGGTAATTTTGAGAAAATTCAGCTAGTGCTTTGTCATGTGAAGTCTTTGTAGCCCATGGTTACATTAATGCTACACAATAGTAGACCTACTGAAGAAAATGCTGCTCCTAAACTCAATAGAAATTGAACTCTTTGGTGCTGTCATGTTAAAAATTTCCCTTCTAGGACCCCTCGCACCCTAGATTGAAAATATAAATTTTTATTTATTTTACTTTGTCTCTCAATACTTATGAAATTCTAGAAATGTCCCTCCAATACAATTTTAATGTGACTTTCATTATAACGAAAGACCTGTCATTCTTTCATTAAAAAAAGAGTTCCTGTAGTTAAAGACCCGTATGTGAAGAATAAAGCTGGACATTTTCTATATGCTATGGAAGAGGATTAGGGCCAAGCAATAATAAAAAAAATCATCTCGAGATTAAAGTTGTTAAATTTCAAGAAAAAACTTATATTATATATTATATTTCGAGAAAAATGTCGAGATAAAATTTTGAGAATAAACTCGTTAAGTTACGAGAAAAAACTCGTTAAATTATGAGGAAAAAAGTTGAGATAAAATGTTGAGAATAAAGTCATTAAATTATAAGAACAAAGTCGTTAATTTACGAGAACAAATTCGTTAAATTACGAATTTGTTCTCATAATTTAATGACTTTTTTCTAGTAATTGAATGACTTTATTCTCATAATTGAATGACTTTATTCTAAACATTTTATCTCGATATTTCTCTTGAAATTTAACAAGTTTTTTCTCGTAATTTAACAAGTTTATTCTCAACATTTTATCTCAACATTTTTCTTGAAATTTAACAAGTTTTTTCTCGTAATTTAATGAGTTTATTCTCATCATTTTATCTCGACTTTTTTCTCGAAATTTAACGAGTTTAATCTTCAGTTGGTTTTATTTTTTATTATTGCTTGGCCCTAATCCTCTTCCATAATATGCTAGTAATTTCCAATTTTTTAAAATTATTTTTACTCTCTTTTCACTTTTCATTAAACTGTTTATGTGTGAGTGTGACGTGCTGGACTGATTGAGAGAGTGTGTGTGAGAGAGAGAGGTGGGATGAGAGATCGTTAGAGGAGAGAAAATTATGAGTTGGCTTATCATTCACCCTTATCTGCACTGCTTGTTAACTCGACTTAATCTGCTGCCAGAGAGAGATGGAGATGAGGGAGGTTAGAGAGAACATATAATACATAATTTATTAGTGTGACCACCAATGACTTACACTACCAGTGAAAAGTTGGACCTACCTGATTGAATTTACGCTTCTCATGATCATAAAAACTCTTTGATCTAAAGGCTTATGATTAAATGCTTGAATTAATTAGTTTGTTTACATTTATTATACATTTAAATTTAAATATAATTGTGCCTACGTATGAATTTCTTTAACTATTTTTAATGCATAAAAGGGACCATAAAGTAAAGGAAAGCTGCAAATAGTATAAAGTACTGTACATTACTTCAATACTGTTGGATTACTCCAGAGTTTTTGTTTTGGTTACTGTGTAATTCTCATATTTTTGTTTCTAATATATTTGATGTTGTTGATCAAACCTTTGACTGGTAATGCACATTCTGAACTGTCTAAACTAGACATTTTTCTATATTTCTAAAGTGCTATCATTTAGCATTGTTCGGCTAAATTTTACATTTCCATAAGAATCTGAGAATTTGGGGCTTTTAAGTGAGAGGAAAAAAATTCCCCATGAAGATTCAGCATCAAGTTCAAGTTAATAACGCAAATAACGCAAATTCTTCAAGCATCGCTACACTATTGACAATAGAACATAATGCTAGTGTAAGTTCGCACCTTTATTTTCATTGTCACTTTGTTTCAGATCCCCTGAAGGATCTCGGGCAGTTTCAGGTCAGTAGACTCTTCCAGTCTGCCCATTTTTAAAGTGCAGTCACTGCTGCGCTTCTCCCAGTGGACTTGCAGCAGGGGATCAGTTCATGCAGTGGAAAGCAGGTATCTTCTTTTCTCTTAATTTCGTCAAGCCATGTTTGGCGAGGGTCAGCAAGCTTAGAGACGCCCCTCTCCACAGTTCACAGCCTGAAAAAAAACTGATGCAAGGCTCTAAAATAACACAATAAAGAAAGGGCGAGTCGAGAATAAGAGACATGAAAAACACTGTTGTTCCTGATCGCACCTCTCATTCGACATGGGCCGACGAGTCAAGAGCTCTCAGGCGTAACGAGACAGACAGCGTGAGATGGATGTATCACTGTATTGTTGTGGACCTTGACCTTCATGCCAACAAAACACAGGCCTTCCTCACTGAGAAATTGGAAACTGTGGCCTTATTTCAAAACAACTCCAATGTCAAACAATCGACACATTAAATTTAGTGACATACATCCTTGGCCGCCGCTTTGTTTTAAAAAGTGTTCAGGATAGTTGGCTTTTTTTGACATCACAACAGAGCGAGTTGTAATTTTTGTAATAAATTAAAAAAAAAAGTATTATTATTGTTTACTTTTATTTAATATTACATTTAATGCAATATTTAACCCTCAGGGGTCTGAGGGTTTTTGGGGCCCTGGAGAAGTTTTGACATGCCCTGACATTTGTGCTTTTTTCAGTTGTTCATAAATATGTTAATGGAAAAAATGTCATTACACTGGATTCAGCACAAACTAGGCTACCATAATATGTGAGAGACATGTATGTACATGTTTGTGTTTTTGAAGGAATAACGTTTATGCGTGGTTATTGAAAAAAACAAAAAACTTAAGTCACTGAAATAAGGCCAAAAAATATATATTAAATCTGTGTTCATAAGACTTCTGGGTATTGGAGGTTGTAGACTAGAGACTAGACTAGAGTTTTTGCTTCAAAATGATGTAAGAATTATTTTGCCTACTCCTGCCATTTCTAAGACACTTTTTGTCAAGAAACACAGTATGCGTGGAGGCGTGAATCATCATGAATAATGGGCGATTTACACCTGAGAAGACAAAAGAATCACATAATGTGTTGTAATGACCTGCATAAATAATGAGCTCTTTCAGTCAGGTAGGCTGTGAAAAAAACTTTTGTGATCATGCTGATAACAGGATTAATTTGATAAATTGTCTCTTGATTAAAAAAAAAGAAGATTTTTGTGATCTCATGCATGCACGTATTATCGCACATGATGTGAAGAACATTTTGTATAGCCCTATGTTAGATTACAGTACCAGTCAAAAGATTGGACATTTTTTTTTTTTTTTAAGTCTTAAGTCTCTAACCAAATAATGGTTTTCTATTTTAATATACTTTAAAATATAATGTATTTCTGTGAATCAAAGCATCTGAACATTCCTACCTCTATGGCATTTCATATAGGCTACTATATTTGTTATATTATATAGCCTAAATGTTAATGTGCAGTTGACAGTATTATTTATTTAATATCTGGGTCTTTATTTAATAATAAAAAGTTTTTTTTAGTACCTTTAAATGACGAAGCATACAATGCCAATAAGAAACAGCAACTTCATATAAATTGAGGGCCTCATCAGTCATAGTTTTTTGGTGTTTTCTGCTCAATTAAAGTTCCCCTATTATGGTTTTTCAAATTTCATGCAATGTGTAATGTAGCTTTCTGTGAATGTATCTGCAAAGTTATGAAGCCGAAAGTGCACGATAAATAAAGTTATTGTCTCTCAAAAGAATCCACTCTGAACAGCCTAAACGAGTTGTCAGGAATTCAAATCCCACTTCCGTGAAGGCTACACATCACTGGGTAACGCATTTGCCTAACGCCCGCATATGTTTTACGTTGTCTGCCCGCAAACAACTTGACCCGCCCTCAAACACTGTAGCTATCTTTTTGTGTTGTGTACATGTTGAGAAGACACTGTTTTTACGCTGGGGTAAAGCGAATTCTCTTTGTAAACACTTCCAAAGGATGAGGATGTTATTAGTAAGTGGTTAAAATTACGACATCGATACAACAGCAACTTTTTGATGACTGCTTCTCAAATCTCTATGAGGTCTAAATAGGATTTACCAAATGCTTATCCATTAAAGATGGGACAGTGCCGACTTTATTTGGACCAACTTGCTCCTTAGAATTGCAACAAACCTGTAAATATGATTAATTATTGATGTATATATTTTCTACCGGGTGTTCAAAATGCGTAGTTTTGTGTTTTACAATGTGTAGGTCTAACTCACGTTATTACTGTATTACTTCTGCTAATCAGCTGTGGCCCACTATTACCTAAAATTATGTCCAATAATTCAGATTGTCTGTTGTTCTTACTACTCTGAGTAATGAAAAAGGATGGAGCAAGATTTGTTTTACAAGCTTTAATGTTACATCAGTCATTCACATTAGTGCTTGGCTAAAGAATGCGCTGTTATTGATACAGTGAATAATGCTGTTCCTACATGTGCACCGCAATGAATTAGAAATATACACATCGGTTTGTTGATGGACATACACTTGTTAATACTAATGGTGAGGGATTACATTTGCAACATCTCATTTTGTACGACAAACTGAGTAGCGTATCACTGAGAAACGTCCTGTTCAAGTCGCCCTTGCGATGGAGGTTCGGGTTGAATAACTAGCTCTTTCAATGTTTTATCATTGTAATCGTGTTCGGATTGATATGGTAAAATCGACGCCATCGTTACTGTCTTTACAGTGTGTACAATCGCTGAGCTTTAGGAAGCCTCCGGAGGTGAAGTTCACCTATGGTAATGGGCATTTGTTTCTGCACACGCTGTAAGCAGTAGACCAATGACAAAAGACTGGGCCGACTGGCCAATCAAAGCAGAGTAGGCTCACAGAAAGGAGGGATTTAGAGAGACTGAATCTTCTGACGAGTCGTTTGAAAATCATTGAAAACGGTGGTGATGTGCAATGTATATTTTATTAGAAAATCAAACAGTTTTTTGACCTATAATAGGGGCACTTTAAGTCTGATGAACAAATATATGGCTTGTTGGAAGTTTGAAGGGATGTCATCATGACGTACCATAGCAGGTTGGTCTTATTTCAGCATATGTCTGACAGAGGAAATAGGTCACATTTCTGTAATTGCTTTCTCATTTTACTGGTCACATTTCCCACTTTGCACCTGTCTCAGGAGCTGTGCAATCTCAGTCAGATTGACACGCCACCTGATTATCACAGTCATGCATCCATCACGATATGTCCGGAGGGGGACTTAAGAGCAACCTTTCATGGAATATGCGTGAAAAGATATCATTTATGCTTTTAAATAAATCTTCACCATGCTCAGTAGTGCTCCAGATTGCACATATTCTTGTTTTGTGATTAATATTGTTTATAGTGCTATAACCTCCAGTGTTTGACTCATGAATGGTACAAAATGTATGTAAGCTTTTTTATATGACATGGTGTTCTGCTAAGTTTCACTCAGAGGGCTGCAATTTTCCCCCCGATGGCTTGTACACTGTGTCCTCTGTTAGCAGTCATGTTGATTTACCAAGCACTATAGTGCATGCACTCAGAAAATGCTGCATAGGTTTCATATGCAGCAGTCATAAATTATGGGGCGGATTCGTAAACAGGATGGATGGCTTTATGCTTGAGTGCTGTCTTTTTCCACACCGCACCTGGATGGCCGAATTCCAGTTCAGGGCCACCGTTCTTCATCTGCCCCATTGCAACCATTCAGAGACAATATTATTAACATCAATATAACAATAAAATTAGTTTGTAACATTTTTTTTTTTTTTTGGCTTAACTAAACATTTTCTTTCCAGTGTTTCAGATGTTACTCTGTGTGTTTGGCTGAACACTCACTAACAATTTAACAGTTTTTAGATTCTTTTGTTGAGGTTTCTGTGATGTAACCAAACTGTTGAGGGATCGGAGCCAGGTGAGAGAGTATGCATGCAATAGGAAATCATGACACCCTCACAAAGACGACTTTGCTAATATGTAAAGCCAATGTGAAAAAGATGTGGCTTGTCAACGAGAGGTAGAGCGGGTGAGAGAGGAAACTGCGAGCTTTTTACTGTGGTGACGTTGGAAGGCATCCCATGTTCTGTTTTGCTTTTTGCCAGCGGGTGAGAAAGAGAGATTGAATTGGTCTATTATCTGCTGGCAGCCCTGTTATTTATTCCATGGTAATTCTGGCCCTCCCACTCCATTCCCTCTCTCTCTTTCTCTCTCTATATTTACAAGCCCATCCCAGCGCACCTCTCTCACACATCTCTCTTCCTGTCCCTTTACTTAGTGCGGTATAAAGATGATAAGGTCACTCGTTTAAGAGTGAACTTTCCAAGGGTTCTTGAGGCATAGGACCAAAGTGCCTCTCACAAAAAAAAGGCTCCAAATAAATTTTATCCCAAATTTTTTTTTTTAAAATTCTTCTACCTTTTTTTTTTTTTAATGTGTAACCTCTTAATTTTGATAGATGTTCTCTGTGTTTTGACCAGTAAATGTCAGTTTTTTTCTGTCATATTACTTTTTCATCAACTTACAGGTTATTGTAGTTATGTGGGCGCACATTTTTTTCTGTCATTTGGCCAAAATCTCATGTTTAAAAAGATGAAGTGCTACACACAGGCTATTAAAGGCAGTATTGTCTTAAATAGCCTGTATATAGTGTTTCTTGAGGAAAAAAAAAAAAAAAAAAAAATATATATATATATATATATATATATATATATATATATTTGCATATGGATTTTTGAGTCTCAAACTCCATTGTTTCCTCCTTCTTATATAAATCTCATTGTTTAAAAGACCTCAGAAGAACAGGCGAATCTCAACATAACACCGACTGTTACGTAACAATATTCGCATATGCCAGCCCATGATCAGGGCATTACACAAGGGCAGCCAGTATTAACGTCTGGATGTGAACAGCTGAATCTTCACAACAATCTCTCCAACAGTGTGTAATGTTAACTTTAGCCACGGAGCAAAACCTCAAACTCATTCATAATCAAATGTACATCCAAATAACATCCAAATAAATACAATACTCACAAAATCCGACGCATGCATGCAGTATGCATGATGAACACTTTGTAAAGATCCATTTTGAGGGTTATATTAGCTGTGTAAACTTTGTTTAGGCACTGTTTAAGGCAAGCGCGAGCTCCGTGGGCGGGAGCGCAGGCATTTAAAGAGACCGCAGCATGAATTGGCGCATTTCTAATTATGCCCCAAAATAGGCAGTTAAAAAAATTAATTTAAAAAAATCTAGGGGGTATTTTGAGCTGAAACTTCACAGACACATTCAGGGGACACTTTAGACTTATATTACATCATGTAAAAAAAACGTTCGATGGCACCTTTAATACATTTCATTGGTTAAATATTTGCAAAACCCACAGACAGACATAAAGGGTAACTAATACTAATGGTTTATGGAAGAAAAAAAAAAAAAAATGAGATATGGAGATACAATGGTTCCCCCGACAGTGACAATATGGTTTAAAGTTGGGCTAAGAGTTTTGTTTGTTTGTTGCCATGCAGTTTTGTGTTAATTAATCTTCTTTCTAAGTTGAACCTCTTTTCATGTTTTTCATATTGAGCATAATATGCAGTATATTACAACACTATTCTACAAATATCTGATAGAAGAAAGCTCAGGAGTAAAGGCTTGCATCAAAGTTATGTATCAAGTGTTCAAGCGTCCTGTTGTAAAAGGCATTATAAAAAAATTGAAACATGAAAACAAATCTGTTTGGAAATTACTGCATGTACTTAAAAAGGTTTCTTTTAGCCTTATATGCACATTTTTGCCACAATTTATCTTAAAAAAAAAAAAGTAGTCAAAATAATCATCCCTATAGGCGATTCTAGAGACTGGATGAAGGTAATGACCACCCAGATGGCAAGGTTTTGTGTCTGTTTTTAAATGTGTTCCCTTGAGCAGAGAATGTAAGACATCCTCTGTTCTCTTTTCCCCCTTGAGAGCTCTGTCCACTTTTCTTTTTCACATAAAAAGCCAGTTGTTCTCTCAACCTTTCACGTTCATGAACTCTCTAAACGACTTCTTCAAGTGTCTTTGACTTTGTGGCTTTTGCTCTTCAAGAATAATGAAGATACTTAGAAATGTTTCTTCTCAAACAAACAAAATGCGACAACACAGTGGCAAAGGAAAGAACAGGGGAAGAATTTCTAATTCTGATAAACCAGCAAAAGAGCACGAAAAATGGGGTCATTGTTATGTGGCAATTTTAATTTGTAGCTCATCAGCTCAAGCCCCATAAGGACTCTGAGTCTGAATATGCCTTCCTCATAATCAGGTAAGCTATTATAAATCAAATATTTTCGACAAAGGCAATCAGATTAGATTTTAATACAAGTAACCTCTGTGTGAATCATTTTAATGTATTGTCAAAAACTGTAATATAAGCTGAAGAGCCGAGCATGATACATTTACATGATGTGTTTCATATCAGATCAACCCTGAGCTAACACTCATCTTGGGTTTTAACCAAAGCTCTTATGTGACTGCATTGCCTACTGTATAATAATTTCATATTTTTAGTGCAGTATACAGTACATAGCCTAATTATTACTTGACATGTTAAGTAACAGGTGTAACACATCTGTAAAATGCCAAGTAAAAATATATTAAATTGTATCAGCATGTGTTGATATTTCTAAATAAATAATCCTGCATGTAGTTTTAAACTGTAAAAAATTAAAAGTTAAGAAACTATAATTCATAAGCAGTCGCACTGTATAGAACTGAATAGTTAACTTCTCGATTAGCTTCAGTGTTTTAGTATTTTAGATTTACAGGAACACCATGTTGTTCTTTTATTACATTTTATGATGCACATTGAACTTTTTTATTTTTTATTTTATTGTAAATATTTGACTTTCTTTTAGTGTATTTACCATTCAAAGGTTTAGGGTCTGTAAGATATTTTTTTAAATGTTTTTGAAAGAGGTCTCCAATGCTCACCAAGGCTGCATTTATTTCAAAATATTGTGAACTATTTTATATTTTAATATATTTTTAAATATAATTTATTCCAGTGATGGCAAAGCTGAATTTTCAGCATTATTACTCCAGTCTTCACTGTCACATGATCCTTCAGAAATCATTAATATGTTGAATTTGTGGTCAAGAAACATTTCTTATTATTATCAATGTTGAAAACAGTTGTGCTGCTTAATATATATTTTAAAGGATAGAAATTTCAGAAGAACATCATTTATTTGAAAAAGAATTTTTTTGTTACAATTTTTTTTTAACTGTCTTTACTGTCATGAAATGTCATTGTGGAATAAAAGTATTAATTTCTATAGACCCCAAACTTTTGAATGATAGTGTATTGACTGGTTTTCCTTCAGAATTCAGGTTCTGAGTTCTTTGGTGAGTTTTGATGGTTTTATGCTGTCAGTAGGCAATAATTCACCACGCAAAACACAAACCATGTTTATTTATTGCAGTTGTACCTGTATTAATTTAGTTTGAGTTGTGGATTGTTTCTGGTTTTGAGGATGAGAACAAGCAACCTTGCAGAGTGTTGGCATGTATAATATGGCTGCTTCCACCAAGTGACTGGAGTTTGATTGGATGCGCAGCCTTTGACATCATGTCAGCTTTAGATAAAGGGAAACATTTTCTCTCTTTGTTGAAAAGCCTTTGTTTTGCTACCCTAACTATGCATGATTGCATGGTTGTTTGCTTTTTATTATTTGCATTGAGCATTGTTTTTTTCACTGCTGTCTACGACCCTATGTAAACAGATTTGCTATCCATTTTTAAGTCACGACCCACCAGTTGAGAAGCGCTGCTTTAAAACATTTACTGCCTGCAGCAATGGAAGCTTCTGAGAGAGACAGAGAAACCATGTTTCCATACTTTCATTAAAATCATAAAAAAAAAACTCTATCCCGAATAATGTCATTTAAAAATTAACTCAGACTTTGCTTCACTTTTAATGAATTTGTTTGTAAGAAGATGCAATAGTAAGAAATTGAAAAAACAAAGCCAAAGCCGAATATCAAACCAAGACACAGGAGAGTCAATATCAAATCTCCTAACGCAGAGAGTGTCTGATGTTCTTCTGGATACAGGGCATGGATTATGAAATTATTCAACCCTCTTCCCTCAGCTCAGATGAATAAATGTGCGTTTTAGGAAGCAACCGCTTGCTTGCAGCATAAATTACACATGACGGTCTGTTTAGCCCATCAACATTGTCAGACAACACCTCAAAGAAGAAAACTGATGTACAGTATTAGACTAACTGACGTAATTCAATCAGTCATTGTGAATAATCCATTCAGAGCAATGCTTCTTTTTAAACAGTACATTTTAGGTTCAGATATATGGAATTAATAAGCTGCATTCACATGTTTTCAGAATTAGTTTCAGAGGCTTTGAACTCTTTATAAGGGATCGTGGATTTCAGAAAAGGAAACTAAACAAAGCCATCACCAGCACATTTCAGAAAAGTGTTATGTGTGTAATAGAAGCATTGAGCCATTCTCATAAATGTCAGATGGCCACCCTTCAGGTCTGTTTTTATGAGGCAGACACAGGGAATATAGCGTGAACTAAAAAGGTCGTTTTGATTTCTGGCTTCAGTCGTTCTTCTGTAATTCCAGGTGGTGCGGATCTTTTCCCTTGAGTTTTACTGTATGTTTTTATTTTAGTATTGCCTTGTGTCTCACAAACCACACAATACAATCATTCAAAGTTAATGTCATTTGAGAAAAACAGAGAGATCCTTCGGGGTAAGAGCAAGCTACTTTTTAAGAGTTTAGAAAATGACTGAAAAAGAATGTACAGAATGTTCTCTGAATATTCAGGAAATGTTTGGGCTGTTATTTTTTATTTTTTTATGTTTTAGTGAGAACAGCTTCTGTCTCTCCTTACATAGTTTTAGAGGCTGATGGTAGTTTTATTGATGTTAACATGTTTTTGAGGCTTTTCATAACAGCAGCTCAAATCCAAAATGTCCTTTTGAAAACATTCAGAAATGCTTTTTTTTTTTAATGGTTATATAAATTACCCTCAAACCACAAAGAGGCAGATTTTGTCTGAGCCTGAGCTTTATTTTAATTGTAAATAGCTTGAAAAGGTCACAGTGTACAGGAATTTAGAAAAGTCATTTCATTTTAAAGAATATGTACTTGTTTGAAATAATTGTTAATTTTTGACTTGGTGAATAATATAATAATTATTTAATCTTTTTATAATCATGCACTACTGTTTAAAAGTTTAGGGTCAGCAAGATTTTGATTTTGAAGTCTCTTATGCTCCCCAAAGCTGTATTTATTTGCTCAACATACAGTAAATTTTGTATACAGTAATACTGTGTAATATTTTATAATAATAAATAACTAAATGCTACATAAATAACTGTATTCCTGTGAAATTTTTTTGCAGCTATTACTCCAGTCTTCAGTGTTGGTGCTCAAAAACATTTCTTCTTATCATTATTGAAAACAGTTGTGCTCCTTAATATTTTTGTGGAAACTGTGATGCATTTTTTTCAGGATTATTTGATGAATTGGAAGTTCTTTTGTTTTTTTTTTAAATGGAAAAGCCTTTACTGTCACTTGCTAAATAAAAGTAATTATTTCTCTGGAAAAAAATTCAATGATAGTATATTTTTATCAAATATATTTCAGTGTTGTCATTTAGCACTGATTAACATGCTCTTAAATGAAAATATAAGACCTGTTTTGTCCTGTAAATCTGTTATATTTTTACACAAACAACACATTTACTGTCACCTCAGAGATTATTTATAATAGTGATTTCAACACTGAGCATTACAACTCGACTCGTGTTACACCTCCTGCTCTCCTCGTCTACAGCAGTAACTGTCAGACCATAACAAACATTTCCTTACTGTATTAAAAAGTTCCTGACATTTTAAAAATAGCTTCTTCTCTTTTTAAAATTTCATTTATAGTCTCACTCCTGATCAGAGTTTAGTTGCGTCGTCTGACTTCATGTTATCCTTAGACAAGATTTCCACATCCCAGAACCAGAGGCTACATAAAGAGAAACAAATTAATGCAAAGGTGAAGCATCAGCTTTGCGAAGGCCATAGAAATAAGACAGAATCAATAACAATACACATACACTTACACCCACACCTTACTGAATTACGACCCTCAAAACGGGCCATTTACACTTTTGCTGCTGCTATAGGAAGCACAAGGCAACATAATACATGTGGTGTTATGTGAGTGGGCCATATTATGTCTTTGTACTTCTGACTGTTGCCCCCCTCGCAGGTCCCTGAGTCTCCGTGCAGTGTACATGATGTGCTTGTGCACGAAGAGACCTTACAGGCTGGAGCCGAGTGCATTCACGTTGCACTGTATATGTGGGAGTGTGTGGGAGTTCTCTTTTTTTCTATGCTCAGAGCTGCCAGATTTTCATACATACACATTAAAATGCAGGATTTTCTTTTCTTTTTTTTTGTAAGGTAATTTTTCTTTTCTCTGCGAGGCATATAAAGCTTTGTGTTTTGGCCAGGGACTGCTGAGGTTATACAACATGTGTGAGTGACAGGGAAGCCGGTAAAGAAAGAACTGTCATATGCCACAGAAAGACTTTAGTTCCATAGACAGATCAGCTTTGGTTGGAGAGAGCACGAAAACAGAGAGAGAAAGTGTAGAGCTGAAAACAGATCTGGATATGTAGTATGTTTTTGAACTTTTCAGATATGTAGTTCACATTTGTGGTTCGTAATTTGTTAGAACTTTAAAATGACTTGCAAATGCAAATGTTTCTTCTGAAGTTAAAAGGATGGTTCACAGAAATTTAAATTTCTGTCATTATTTGGAACTTCAAATGACTTTCTTTTTGTAGTGTAACACAGAGTCATTATTAAAAAAAAAAAATCTTTATATTGTAATCATTATGATCACAACTTGTAATTATTACTTTAAAAAGCTCATTGTTTCTGCCTAAAATGAATGCATGTTAGCTAACTGCATGTTAGCTTGTACATTTCTGTACAAACATCTGATAAACGTCTTAGAAAAAAGAGTTTTACATGCATTCTAAATCATAAACCTCCTAAAGACATGTTTTAAATGTCAATTTAACATCTGACAGGAAACATCTTAGATACATATTGCAGATAAGCAAACATTCTAAAAAATACATCTTGCAAATGTAAATGCAGACATCAAATAGACATACAGTGGGTGCGGAAAGTATTCAGACCCCCTTAAATTTTTCACTCTTTGTTATATTGCAGCCATTTGCTAAAATCACTTAAGTTTCCCTCATTAATGTACACACAGCACCCCATATTGACAGAAAAACACAGAATTGTTGCTCAGAATTTAGTAGAAGCACCCTTTTGATCTAATACAGCCATGAGTCTTTTTGGGAAAGATGCAACAAGTTTTTCACACCTGGATTTGGGGATCCTCTGCCATTCCTCCTTGCAGATCCTCTCCAGTTCTTACAGGTTGGATGGTAAACACTGGTGGACAGCCATTTTTAGGTCTCTCCAGAGATGCTCAATTGGGTTGAAGTCAGGGCTCTGGCTGGGCCATTCAAGAACAGTCACGGAGTTGTTGTGAAGCCACTCCTTTGTTATTTTTTAGCTGTGTGCTTAGGGTCATTGTCTTGTTGCAACCAGTCGTCCTGTCCCTGGAGCTGAAAAACACCCCCACAGCATGATGCTGCCACCACCATGCTTCACTGTTGGGACTGTATTGGACAGGTGATGAGCAGTGCCTGGTTTTCTCCACACATACCGCTTAGAATTAAGACCAAAATGTTCTATCTTGGTCTCATCAGACCAGAGAATCTTATTTCTCACCATCTTGGAGTCCTCCAGGTGTTTTTTAGCAAACTCCATGCGGGCTTTCATGTGTCTTGCACTGAGGAAAGGCTTCCGTTGGGCCACTTTGCCATAAAGCCCCGACTGGTGGAGGGCTGCAGTGATGGTTGACTTTCTGCAACTTTCTCCCATCTCCAGACTGCATCTCTGGAGCTCAGCCACAGTGATCTTTGGGTTCTTCTTTACCTCTCTCAACAAGGCTCTTCTCCCCCGATAGCTCAGTTTGGCCGGACAGCCAGCTCTAGGAAGGGTTTTGGTCATCCCAAACGTCTTCCATTTAAGGATTATGGAGGCCACTGTGCTCTTAGGAACCTTAAGTGCAGCAGAAATTTTTTTGTAACCTTGGCCAGATCTGTGCCTTGCCACAATTCTGTCTCTGAGCTCTTCAGGCAGTTCCTTTGTCCTCATGATTCTCATTTGCTCTGACATGCACTGTGAGCTGTAAGGTCTTATATAGACAGGTGTGTGGCTTTCCTAATCAAGTCCAATCAGTATAATCAAACACAGCTGGACTCAAATGAAGGTGCAGAACCATCTCAAGGATGATCAGAAGAAATGGACAGCACCTGAGTTAAATATATGAGTGTCACAGCAAAGGGTCTGAATACTTATGAAAATGTGATATTTCAGTTTTTCTTTTTTAATAAATCTGCAAAAATGTCAACAATTCTGTGTTTTTCTGTCAATATGGGGTGCTGTGTGTACATTAATGAGGAAAAAAATGTACTTAAATGATTTTAGCAAATGGCTGCAATATAACAAAGAGTGAAAAATGTAAGGGGGTCTGAATACTTTCTATACCCACTGTATCTGTGATATATGTGAGAGGTGATTTGCTGTTCTTTCTTTTGCTTCTGCCTTTGTGAGGTTAATACAGGGGATTCTCGGAAACAGAAGAAAGCACGTAGAGAACGTAGCATTTGTTGTTGTTTTGATCAAAGCCATTCGCTGTAATACTGAATAAAAGCTATAGAGACGTCTTCTGTTTTGTCATCAGTAAAACATTACAACATGTTTCATTTTATTTTAAACCAGACTGCAAATGGCAATGTATACATTCATATTCACTTCATAGAAAAGGATGAACAATGGGTAGCCCATAAGAACAACAGTGTGACAATTCCGTTTACACATAATTTTGTCAATTATAACTGTGGTAACTCCAAGTACTAACTTATTTTAATATGCAAAACTGTTACCTAATTATAGCAGAGGGCGTTTACTTCTAAGTCTTGAATGCAGCATGCCTATCAAAACAGAGTGTTCGAAAGAGGGATAGAAAATAGCTTATTACTTCTAAATTAGGATGTTTTTGATGTAAAAATCTTGACATTATACAATTTAAAAAAAAAATGCAGTACATGACCCCTTTAAGCGTGCTTTCTTTTCACTTTCGCTTACAAATTCGCAGTCACAAGTACTCTGCGTATAGTAAGCAGCAAGACTGACCGCACATTTTGCAAGATGAGATATTTGTCAATGACGCTCAGGATCTGTTGACCACCAAATCCTCTGCCATCGTCCTGTCAGTCATCTCATCTCTCCTTAGACGGTTTCAGTTTATAACTGTAACATCCATTGTCCAACTGAACTAAATGGTTTTATTTCTATAAAAAAGCAAGACAACGCCGGGGGCAGGGATGGTGCCGCGGTGGGCAAGTAATGTAGGCGGTAGGGGTGTGACGAGACGGGTATCTCACGAGACGGGACGAGACTCGAGATTGAGTTCACGAGACGAGACGAGACAAGATTTTTACACACTATTTTTAAGAAATCCTCAATGGCGAAATACATGATTAGAAAAAATATTCTGCAGGTGTATTTGAAATGTTTTAACTAATCATCTCGTAATGAATGTCATTTCAGTTCTGCTTTCTTAGTATGAATTATCATATGCAGTAAAAGACAACAATACTCAAGTACTGTAAAAGGTTTTGCCACAAACTCAACTGACTGACTTCTCTTCTGTATGATTTCAGTCTCTTCAGACCTTACTGTACATGATTTATGAGTTTCTACAACTTTTGACCTCCTAACTGAACTCCTTTCCACAAACTGATCATAGAAATGAAAATGTTAACACTTTACAATAAGGTTTCATTTATTAACATTTATGTATTAACCAACATCAACTAACAATAAGCAATATATTTGCTACAGTATTTATTAATCTTTGTTTATATTAGTTAATAAAAATAGTCATTCATTGTTAGTTCATGATAGTTCACAGTGCATTAACTAATGTTAACAAATGAAACCTTATTGTTTGTGCTTAAAGGGGTGGTTACATGTTTTTTTTCTAGGCTTGATTGTGTTTTGGAGGCACAGTTTAACATGTCTTAATGCTTCGTTTTTTTTTAAATGCTGTATTTTTCATATATTTTATCTTAATTCTACACCTCTGTTTCCACTGTCATATGAATGGCTCGTTTGACTTCCTGCTTCTATGAAGCCACTCCCTCCGACATACGCAATGTGCTCAGATTGGTCAGCAGGTTGGTTACTGGCCCAGCCTGTCGTGATTCGCTGAAGCGTCCGGAAACGCCACGCCCCTTACCATTCGTAGTTACGCGCTTAGGTGGAAAGTAAATAATAGCGCCTACATTGCTGTATCAAATTGAGCCAAATCAGACCCAGATGAAGAGGAAAAAGTAGAACCTCTGCAATCGCGGCTTTTGAAGGATGTTTATGAATGATATTTCATTTAGTATTTGTGTCACAGTGTTTAGATGCTGTCACTGCTGTTTGTTAGCTTTCAATATACAGTTTTATCCTGATTAAAGCTTTACTGTAGTAAATACATGCCTGAGTAGTCGCATTTTTGTAAAGGTAGCGTTTAATTAATAGCATGAACAACTGTTTGTCTATGAACATAAAAGTTTGTTGGTGTTTGTTGCACTAGAATTTAGCTAACTGGCTAGCAAAAACGAGTTGCTCTTTGTATACGTCCTAGATGCATTAAAAATAGCAACAGAACTATAACATTACGTTTAAAAGACAAACAATAAAACGTACTTACAGTTTGGGGCTGATAAACAGCAGCTTCTGCTTTTAAAGTGGGAACTGCTTCATCTTTCGGTAAAAGTCTTTGTGTAAATCCAGCATTAAACTTGTGTAGATTCAGGAAGCTGTCTTCAGCACCGCATCCAGTGTAGAAAATATCACAGATAATAATGGGTTCTATATCTTTTGATGCGTCGCGTCGCACAGCTCGCGTTCGGTGTAAACAACTCTTCCGCTTTCATTATGCTGTGCCACATGGCCTTGCCCACTTTGTTGCGTGTTCCCGGGGGCAGTGTTTATGTTAATAGCAAGGGTTTATGATGTCACCAACCCGGGAAGAAGCTCGTTGTAGTCCAAACCACCCGTTTTTGTAGGCAATAAACTGCCATAACTTTAAAAGACAATATCTCCGTGTGCATTGAACTTTCAGCACTGTAACTTTGCAGATACTGTTTATGCTCAAGCAGCAACATTACACACTAACTAAAGTTAAAAAAGTGAAATCGCATGCAACCACCCCTTTAATAAGATTAAGAGAAACTGTTATTTGTTTTTATGGTAACACTTTACAATAAGTGCAACCATAATCACACTCTCTCAATATTCAAAGTGCAAATAAGACCAATTTTTTCTTTGATACAGAGCTAAGAGATGGTTACAACTACACTGCCCAGCCTAAAATAGCTTTCATATTGAGAGATATTTGCATTCATCAGGGAGCCGCTTTTAAAATGCGGGTATTGAAATCACGTTTGAATGCGCGCGCGTTTACTTTCACTTTTAGCGATCGCGCGTAACTCTGTAAATATGGAGCGGCAGCAACCGTTATCCAACTGAATTAAATGTTTTTTATTTAAATACAAAGCAAAATGACAGTGGAGGTGTAATGTAAACGTAGCGGTGGCATATTCTTTCCCAATCATCCTAACACTCTGTCACGGCAACAACATCACAAGGCTACTTTTCGCCTCGACGAGAAATCTCGTCACATATTAGTCTCGCGAGATCTCGTGCCATGAGATCTCGTCACACCCCTAGTAATCGGTGTATGGCCGAACACCGTGTAACATCGGTAACACGGACTACTGCAGCAAACCTAATAATGACTAAAATTTCAGGCTTTTTCTCACACAGAGATATCACGTCACTTTATTGCATGTGATATAGAATATAGATATATACATACTATAAGTCATTAAGAACATTTTTGTTGCTTTTTTTGTCATTATAGGACTTGATCGACCCATTTACTCATTTACTTTTATTATTTGCTCACCCTCATGTTGCTTATTTCATTAAAATTACCAAATTTATATTTCTGGTGTACTGTTTCTTTAAGGTTTCCTAGTCAAATAAAGTTGATATTCACGAGGTTAAACTGTCTGCTCACTATTTTAATGAGAAAATGAAACATGTACACAACAAAGACATTTAAA
The DNA here is from genome assembly GCF_024489055.1 of Chanodichthys erythropterus. Classification (NCBI taxonomy): domain Eukaryota; kingdom Metazoa; phylum Chordata; class Actinopteri; order Cypriniformes; family Xenocyprididae; genus Chanodichthys; species Chanodichthys erythropterus. The sequence continues at coordinate 15,612,597 of NC_090229.1, forward strand.
ACTCAAACAATCTTTCACATCTCCTGCATCAACAGGTTGTTTTAGCACAGGTTCTTTTTTCACACAGAAGAAGGTATAAACAGTCTTGTATAATGAACCTTTATTAGACCCTTGGAGCCTTTCAAGTTAATGGAGGAAATAAATGAGGACAAGCACATTTTAAAGGTACTTTCAGTTTTTTGCCCTGATGGAGTATTTTAGTTCAGTTAAATTGTGAAAGTTTCATTAAAAAAGGAAAAAATTAATTTGCGAAAGTTAAAATGTCTCTGGGCAAAAGCTATCGGTGCCAGTATTGTGTCAGTGAGTGAAATGGCACAGTTGCTTTTGAAAAGTTTCAGAGACACAGATCTAGTTCTGGTAAAGTTGAAACTTTTCTCCCGTTGTCTTCACAAAAAACTAGAAGATAGCTAAAGACTATAAGATGTCCAGAAACAAAATAGATTTTGAAGTAGTATTAACCTAACATGTGCTAAACCGTCAATATCTGCACTCTGCATTACATCTGAAATCATTTAAATAATGAGGTTTTGCGTTCAGATTGCATCATACTTTTGTCAACTATATTGCACTATGTGGCCTAAAACAATTGTGCTAGTGCTCTGTCCTCAATAAAGTTACACTGCTATTAATTTCTGTGGCATAGTTTGAAACCAGTGTCCGAGGGCTGGGGAATTCTTTAAATTATGTCAGCTGTTGTTTGCACTAATGTTATTTCAGTGAGTGGATTATTCTGGGCTCAGCGGGCATGTATATTTTGAAATACCGAAAGCATGTATATTTTGAATACCAATTATCCTGAACACTTGTTGGATTTTGTTCGATAAGTCAGAGAGCTTCATGACTAATGAATGTTCTTTATCTCCTTCCTGACTTAAAGCTTGTGGATGAACCTTTTCGATCTCTCTGTGTATTTAAATTTCTGCCTGTTTTTCACAAAAGGCTAACATATGGCTTCAGAAATACTGTTAGATGTAGTGCACAAGTAGTATGGACAAGTTTTATGGCACTTTTTGCAGCTTTTTTTCTATGAAAAGATGGTGAATGTTAGGGTGACCATATTTTGATTACCGAAAACCAGGACACTCGGTCTGGCAATGAGATACTGAAATGATACTCAAAATTTACTCAAAGATGCCTTATAATTTCAGTACATTTAAAGTAGGCCTATGCCTCATCTGTATGGATAGAAAATTGTTATATTACAAAAAACTATCTATAACCAAAGGCACAAATTCAGATAGGCTTCTCAGAGGTTACTCAACATGTTTTATTATGACAAGTTTCAAAAATAACGAATGAAATAATGATATAAATAATGTCTCTTCTGTATTATAAAAATAATAAATAACAAAAAAAAAAAAATACCTCTGCTATATTAGCAATCCACAAACTTACAAAAACTAACTAACAAAAAATATCTATAGGCCTATCTTTAGTTTTCTTCTTCATCCTCGTTTTCCTCTTCATCCTGTTTTTCTTCCTCATCCTCCTTGTTTGCCCATCTATATTTTGCTGTAGAGCTGATCTTTCCCAGCAGTTTTTTGTTACTTAACAAATAAGCATGAAAGTTAAAAAGAAATTTATATAGGCCTGTCAGCTGTTACATCGCAAGGTACAAAGGAAGAGCACAACGAGCTGAACTCATTGTAGACGATGCTGAAGGTTGTTGCTGCTGTTACACGAAGTATCTGTTATTCAGTTACAGATGACTGCACAAATCGTGCAAACTAATGAAAACATTATAAACTGTTACCTAGAAGTAAACAACTGTAGTTTAGGCATAAGTCAGCCGCGACTGATTATTCCTTTATGGAATAATCCACTAATGTCTTGAGATACAGTCTGAACTACGTAATATTCTCAGTTGCACATGCATTATTAATATATGAATATTAACTCATTAATATTCATGTATGCTCCGCCTTCGGAAACCGAAAATCTCGTAACACCAGTAAATTTGATGGCCCAATGAAAAACAATGAAAACCAGGACATTTTCATCACTTTATAAAAAACAACCAGGATGGCCAGGACAGTACATGAAAACAGGACATGTCCTGGGAAAACAGGACGTTTGGTCACCCTAGTGAATGTGATTTCACCAAGTGTGTAATGTTCCTGGATCAACATCTTTGTTGATCCTGGAACAACATTCCAATCACCAATCAGATTTGAGGGACAAGTTTAACGTTTATGTCAAGTTTAGGCTTGCAACCAGGGTTAGGTGCTTCTACAGCAATGTTATTCACCTATCTTTCCCCTCTGATTTAAGTTATGGGTAGGATTAGGTTTGGGGATAGGAATAGGGTTAAGACTAAATTTTCAGACAGGAATGTTGTTCCAGGATCAACAAAATATGTTGATCCACGAACATGTTTTACTTGGCATTTTTATTTTTCATATTTTATTTAAACTTTTTATACAATATACAAATTGGCAGTATACAAAGGTTTGTAAATGGCTTGCGCTGGTTTATACATGCTTTCTCTGGTTTGTAAACGGCTTTCTCTGCCATTTTAACAAATTAGTTCAGTTAAATTAACTGTTATGAGTATTTAGAACTTTCTTTTTGAACTCAATATGAACTGTTGTATGAACTCATTTCTTTTAACTTAGACTAAGTTTAAAGGTGCCCTCGAATGAAAAAGTGAATTTATCTTGGCATAGTCAAATAACAAGAGTTCAGTACATGGAAATGACATACAATGAAAATGTTTCGTTAGCAGGTTGCTAATGTACTGTTAAATGTGGTTAAAGTTACCATCGTTTCTTACTGTATTCACGGAGACAAGAGCCGTCGCTATTTTCATTTTTAAACACTTGCAGTCTGTATAATGCATAAACACAACTTCATTCTTTATAAATCTCTCCAACAGTGTAGCATTAGCCGTTAGCCACGGAGCACAGCCTCAAACTCATTCAAAATCAATGTAAACAATATAACAGTATACAATACTTGCATAATCCGACGCATACATGTCGCATGCATGACGAACATTTGAGGGTTATATTAGCTGAGTATACTTTGTTTATGCACTGTTCAAGGCAAGCACAAGCTCCGTGGGCATGGAGCAGGAGAATTAAAGGGCCAGTAGCCCTGAGGCAGGTAAAAAAATGAATTAAAAAAAAATCTATGGGGTATTTTGAGCTGAAACTTCACAGACACATTCAGGGGACACCTTAGACTTATATTACATCTTTTTAAAAAAAGTTCTAGAGCACCTTTAACTGAAACTGGGCTGGGATTTCTATTTCCCAGCATGCTTTGCCCATGGCACTCGAAAGGCAGAGTAAGTGCTAAAATTAAGTGTTATATAATGTTTTTTGTGCAAAATTAATGGATAAGGGAGATTTAGTAGTGATTTAGTTTTGTTATGCTAATTTAGAAGAGTTTCTGTTAATGTGGGTTTTTGGAGAGCTACCATCATGGTGACAAGTGGCGCATGCTGCTTGATTTGACAGCGGGTAAGTTACATGTTTTAAGTACTCATTTATGTACTTTTTAAGTACGCTTTATGTACTCATTCAGTATGTGTTATACCATGCTCTGTTAGCAAATTAGCGAGTTTATATTTTCAGAATTTTTCTTATTAGGGTTTACGGTGAAGTAAATAACTCATTTGATTTGGAAGACCTCAAAATAAAAAAAGCTAATTAACTAAATATTTTATGTTAATTGCTATCAAAATGTATGAGTTAGCTAACTCAGTACTTCAAGTTAAGAGCAATTATCATGCATAAGTACTACAAACTCAAAACTTGATAGTTCTGCTTACTTAAATTTGGGAACATCATGACTCAAAAGAACTGATGTAACTGATTACCTCAAATGTTTTGTTATCCCAACTTATTCAGGTTTACAGTGCAGAAACCTCACTTATTTTATTATTTTATTGTATAGAATGGACAATTTGACAGCATATGACAGTGAAACAAACAGGGTTTGTAAATGATGACTTCTGCCATTTTGCATAGCTAGCGGCTATTTTGGACACAACATTAGCATGTAGCACAAGACAACATCAGATGACCTTTGGGCCGCCAGCACTTGGTGCCGTACCAAGGAGAGTGTGGGTGGTGGCCCACTTCTCTGAGACAGAGACACCCTGCATCAATGGCCCTGATTACAATTTCAGGACATTTTAATTGAGAGACAGAGACTCTCTTCATTTTCGCTTTAATTGTCTTTGTTCTCTTGTTCCAAATATCCTGTACTTCATATTACTCTTAAGTGCTCCAGAGGGACCATTTGAGTCTGTGACGTTCCCCTCCCCTTCTCCGTGCACGATGTCTTCAGTACAGCCAGTCAGCATGCTACTTCTGATTTTCTGCCTGCAATTAAAGTGGCCATGGAGGATAGCGATGCTAAATTAGCCTGTGTTTATAGCTGTTGGTGTAGGCTGAAAATGTTGTGCAACACAACACTGAGGGACTCATTAAGTAATGATGTAATATATTGCAGTCTCTCTCTCTCTCTCTATACATCTTCCTCTCTCACTTGCCTGCTCGCTCTCTTTGTCATCATGAATGCATTTATGTCTCACGTAATGGCTGAGTTATTTCGAATGTGAAAAGGTGGGAGAATTCTGTCTCTCTTAATTTCCCCGTTCCGCGTACGCTGTAAGAAGACACTGCTGAGCTCTATTAAGATCTGAATGAACGTAAACAGGAGGCAGATGCTAAAAGAGTTGACACCATTACCCTCATCACACTGTGTGTATCTGCCTCATTGACTTTTAGAGGTTCTCTTTTGTAGCCGTATTACCCTTAATACCAGCTAGGCTGTCAGTGAGATGTGAAGAATGGGGCGAGTGAAAAAAATTAGCCCTCATTTATAGCTTACACGTTTGTGATGTCATTATTGCAGGCTGTCGGCGGGACAGATAAACGTAAATGGTAGTTATTACATTACTGAGTGAACATCACCGGAGAGGAGATTATAACCCTCAGTCAATAGTCAAACGCCCCTCTCTCCTCCCGTGCTAAAGTAATAACTCATAATACAATGCACTGTTTCTCTCTTGCTCATTCTGGTAAGAATGATTAGTGCTTTGTGAATGCCGTTAATGAGCATATTTAGATTTGAATATATCTGCAAGAACATGTTTACTGCTCACGATGAAGCCCTTGTGTCTGTGAAGCAGCCCAACCACAACAGACAGACGAGTTCAACCCTAATGAGGATTAATTGGCTGAAACATCTTCGTATTCATTTGGAATGCATTCATAGTGGTTGGGAAATCCAAAACAAAGAACTATAATGGCAGTAATAAAAGTAATAAATACAATAAATATAGGCGTTTGACAATTAGCTTATGAATAAAAACAGTCAGAGACCATTACTGTGAATATGTGCTTTGTTTTAAATTTAAATGCAAGATGTGATGACAATGGTGTGTTTTAGTATGATTTATGGCTGGTGATTGCAGGGGCTGCCTGGCGAGCGAAGTGTAAAAAATGAAATGATGTGTAACAAGATGTGGCCGGGCCGACGGAGGCTCCCTCCTATGCTTAATAATGTCCATTTAATGAGAAGTCGGCCTTCATAAAAATGGCAGCACTTCTCACACAGGGAGTTTATTAATGGTTTCATTATGGTGTCAGTATCAGCGTCCTGTTGGTGAAAATACATTTTTTTTCTAGATTTTCTGCTCCAAAGAAAGGACTAACCGTGACACTGTGTCAAATAAACTGGCGTTTTACATGCAGAATGTCATAGATAATTCTCTCTGCACAATTATTTGCACTTTTTTTTCTCTTCTTATCAGGTTTGAACAATTTGATTATATCTAAACCATTATATTTGAGCCTTTTTGTTGTGACATGGAAAGAGTAAGTGCTTATAAGTATATATTTTGCAGTGTTTCTCTGCATGGATGTAGATAAATGACCTTGTTTTTAATCCACTATTATCAATGTGACACGTCTATAATTGCATATCGCCATTTACCTGTAAGAGGATCCAAACATGAGTAAGTGCCTCATCATGAACATTAAACACCCCCTCAAATTCACTTCAGTCCAAAAATGTTTAAAGGGGTCATGAACTGCTTTTTTAAATTTTTTTATAATTTTATAAAAGGTCCGCTTATAATGTTATCAAGATTTTTACATCAAAAGTCATCTAAATGTAGAATTAATAAGCTATTTTCTTTCCTGTTTTTGACCTTCGCTTTCAAAAACTCTGTTTTGATAGGCGTGCCGCATTCAAGACTTGGAAGTGAACGCCCACTTCTATGAACACTTTTACATATTAAAATCATTTTCAACGGCCTCACCATTACACACGTGGAATTGTTTTGAGAACTTCTGATGTTGAAGAAATATTTTGTTACATAGCTGAAACATTTGCCAACAATGTGAAACAATAAGTCTTGGTTGTGGCAAATAAAGTTTAAAGGGTTAGTTCACCCAAAAATTAAAATTATGTCAATTATTACTCATCATATTACTCATTTTGTTCCACACCCATAAGACCTTCGTTCATCTGTCCATAGACAGCAATTTAACCAACACTTTCAAGGTCAAGAGAGGTACTAAAGACATTGTTAAAAAAGTTGACGTGACTGCAGTGGTTCAACCTTAATTTTATGAAGCAACGAGAATACTTTTTGTGCACAAAAAGGAAACAAAAATAACTTTATTCAACAATATCTTCTCTTCTGTGTCATTCTCATATGCCGGTTATGTTCAACGCTTCCAGGTTCTACGTCAGAATGGCATTTCAGTATTGGCTAATGATGTAACACGTGAGCAGCACGATACAGGAGCCGGCTAATAATGAGTCGCCATTCTGATGGCATTCTGACGGCGTTCTGACAGCATTCTGATGTTATTTTTGTTTAGTTTTTGCACTCAAAAAGTATTCTTGTCACTTCATAAAATTAAGGTTGAACCAATGCAGTCACGTCAATGGTTTTAAAGGGGGGGTATAATGCTAATTCATGTATTTTGACTTAAAGAGTTGGATTCTCATGCTAAACATGGCCAAGGTTTCAAAACACGAGTTGGACGTATGACGGAGTATTTCTGTGCCAAAAATACTATTCCAAATCCTCATAAACTTCACTGCCTTTTTTTCGAATATGTGCCTGTGTGACATCAGAAAGGTCGGAATTCCTTGTATGGGCACTTCTCCTGGAAGAGCGCGTGGGCACACGTCGACCAGAGTGAGAGAGCAAGAGCACGCCCATCAACGGGTGCTCGGCTTTACAGAAGTCGTCAGCAGCGCTGCACAGGTCACAGGACTTCACGAAATCAACAATGTCACCAAATAAGTGTGTTTTTGGTTGTGAGGGAAAGATAACCTTGCTTCTTAAAGAACCCAGCGTTAAGTTGAGCTGAGAGTTTTGTGCTCACGCATTACATCGATGCGTTCTCAATATTTTTTATTAAAATAACCATAGAAACTGATAGTTGTAACTTTTTAATTGGTTTAAATGAATGGAGAATATCTTATGTTTTTCCATGGCTGCTCAAGACCTCAGGGTCGGCACTTATGGTTTCATGAACAAGGCCCAATTCTACGCTGGATTTACAGATTGTTTGAAACTGAAAGATGGAGTGGTTACAGCGGTAATGATCCCGGTCATGAGTTGGAACTGCAGGTGGAGAGTAAAACTGCTTCAAATGTCTGTTTTGTTGGCAATAGGCGCATAAGTGCATATAATGTAAACAACACGAACGTAGTGAATTATTAAATTCATTATTCATCATTCACTATATGCTATATTCATTATAGTGATTCAAAAGTTATCCAGGGATAATGCGTTGGTGTATTGTTTAAATACATTTGTTTAGCTGACCATTGATAGCTTGCAGACAATCACTATGCAAAAGCTGCGCATGCTTGTCACTCTTTAGCTCCGCTCACATGGCACGCCTCCAGGCGCTCGACTGTTTTCGAAAAGACAGTACAGCATATGCATCTTTTATAAATATGATAAAACTAAAGACTTTTTGGAGATACGAATGATGTCTTGAGTACCTATAGAGTACACTACTACTCTATAGGTACTGAAGATTAACTTGAGATTGGCAGAAACTGTCTCTAGTACCTTTCTGGACCTTGAAAGTGGAGGTTAAATTGCTGTCTATGGACGAGTCATGTACCTCTCAGATTTCTGTAAAAATATCTTAATTTGTGTTCCGAAGATGAACAAAGGACTTATGGGTGTGGAATGACATGAGGGAATTTTATGAGTAATTAATGACAGAATTTTCATTTCTGGGTGAACTAACCCCTTTAAGTACTAAGTTACCACAGTTATAATTGACAAAGGATGGCTTATGGTGTCTAGTGTAAATGGAATTATGAATGAATGTACCATATGTACCATCATTCAACCTTCTTGATAAAGTGAAAAACGTATATATTGTCATTTGCTGAGATTGAGAAAGCTGTCCTCAGCAAAATGTGCTGCACATAGTTTTACATGTGGATTATAATTTTCGGGAACCGAGTTAAACATAAATTGTAACCATTGATCTCTAAGTACAGCGTCCCTGGGAAGGCCAAACAAAGGTGATTGGACTGCGGGATGAAAATAACAGCGTTTCGACGACATGGCGACAAACACACTCTACAAACGCAACTCTTGCTCTTCTCCGTGGGAGCGCAACAAGACCACGCCCCCTTTTTTGTGTATTCCTGTGGGTGGAGGTTAGTCAAAAAACTGTTTTAGTGACGTCATTAAAGAAGGAAGTAGAGGGATGTAGTCCAAACTGGCCGTTCGATGTAGGCGACTTCTGTTAAATAAAATATCTCGCTTGGCATTGAACTTTGAGCTTTAAAATTTTACAGATTTTATTTATACTCTAACAATAACATTACACACTAACTAAAGTTTGAAACATGGGATCACGAAGAACGGGACCTTTAAATAAAATGAAACATGTTGTAATGTCTTACTCATGTAAGCTTTTATTCAGGATTACAGCAAATGGCTTTGGTCAAAACAATAACAAAAGCAGCGTTTTATGTGCTTTTTCTGGGAATCCCCGCATTAACTCCATAAATGCAGAAGCAAAGGAAAGAACAGCAAATCCCATCTATCACAACTATTCACAGTTTGACTGCGGTGCTACAGTATAAATACTCAGTGTCAAACTATCTGTAACAAACAAAGCAATAGTGACACATGGTAAAAACATTGTTATTCACATTTATGTGTTGCAACATTACTGTCGTATCCAATAGAGTTGGCACTGCATAATCTTTTATTTTCAGTCTCTCTGAAAAGCCTGCATTTAACTGTGTCTGGTTTAAAAATGAATCCACAGTAAAATGCAGCAAATAAACAAACAGTGTCTTACTGGCTCAATCTGACTGGAACTTTCTTTAAAAATAAAGCTCATTGCGATTTCTTAATGTTAGGTCACAAGGATGGCAATGCAAAGATTGTGTTTTTCCACCAATTGGCACTTTAGAATATCTTGTAATCCTCAGAGGCATCTTTATCATTTTGTTGCTGGAGTAATCCTGTGTTAGCTTGTCTTGTATTTAAAAACCCAATTCCAAAAAAGTTGGGACACTGTACAAATTGTGAATAAAAAAAAGTTGGGACAAGGCCATGTTTACCATTGTGTGGCATCCCTCTTCTTTTTATAACAGTCTGCAAACGTCTAGGGAATGAGGAGACAAGTTGCTCAAGTTTAAGAATAGGAATGTTGTCCCATTCTTGTCTAATACAGGCTTCTAGTTGCTCAACTGTATTAGGTCTTCTTTGTTGCATCTTCCTCTTTATGATGCGCCAAATGTTTTCTATGGGTGAAAGATCTGGACTGCAGGCTGGCCATTTCAGTACCCGGATCCTTCTTCTACGCAGCCATGATGTTGTAATTGATGCAGTATGTGGTCTGGCATTGTCATGTTGGAAAATGCAAGGTCTTCCCTGAAAGAGACAACGTCTGGATGGGAGCATATATTGTTCTAGAACTTGGATATACCTTTCAGCATTGATGGTGTCTTTCCAGATGTGTAAGCTGCCCATGCCACACGCACTCATGCAACCCCATACCATCAGAGATGCAGGCTTCTGAACTGAGCGCTGATAACAACTTGGGTTGTTCTCGTCCTCTTTAGTCCGGATGACATGGCGTCCCAGTTTTCCAAAAAGAACTTCAAATTTTGATTCGTCTGACCACAGAACAGTTTTCCACTTTGCCAAAGTCCATTTTAAATGAGCCTTGGCCCAGAGAAAATGCCTGCACTTCTGGATCATGTGTAGTTATGGCTTCTTTGACCTATAGAGTTTTAGCCGGCAACGGCGAATGGCACGGTGGATTGTGTTCACTGACAATGTTTTCTGGAAGTATTCCTGAGTCCATGTTGTGATTTTCATTACAGTAGCATTCCTGTATGTGATGCAGTGCCATCTAAGGGCTCAAAGATCATGGGCATCCAGTATGGTTTCCGGCCTTGACCCTTACGCACAGAGATTGTTCCAGATTCTCTGAATCTTTGGATGATATTATGCACTATAGATGATGATAACTTCAAACTCTTTGCAATTTTTCTCGGAGAAACTCCTTTCTGATATTGCTCCACTATTTTTTGCCGCAGCATTGGGGGAATTGGTGATCCTCTGCCCATCTTGACTTCTGAGAGACACTGCCACTCTGAGAGGCTCTTTTTATACCCAAATTATGTTGCCAATTGACCTAATAAGTTGCAAATTGGTCCTCCAGCTGTTCCTTATATGTACATTTAACTTTTCTGGCCTCTTATTGCTACCTGTCCCAACTTTTTTGGAATGTGTAGCTCTCATGAAATCCAAAATGAGCCAATATTTGGCATGACATTTCAAAATGTCTCATTTTCAACATTTGATATGTTATCTATATTCTATTGTGAATAAAATATAAGTTTATGAGATTTGTAAATTATTGCATTCCTTTTTTATTCACAACTGCACAGTGTCTCAACTTTTTTGGAATTGGGTTTGTACTACTACATGACATGTCTGAAATGTGGGGGCTAAAGAGGCAATACTTCCCAATGATGTAGAAGTATGAGTTGATCATTTCTACGTCATAGTGTGGAATGACAAAATGACAAAATCTTTCTGAGCTTGGTTTCAATGAAAGCTGTTTTTGGACTAACAAGGACGTTTTGAGTTCTGAAACTCACAGGATATTTTTTTATAGTACAATGGCAAAAGAAAATTTGTATTTCTTAATTCATGACCACTTTAAAACCTTTTTTTCCCCCTACTCACTCTTGAGTGCCTTCATTTTTCATGAGTATGGTCTACTTTTGGGGGTCTCTCCTAACTGTTTTTTTTTTTTTTTTTTAAGACATTTAATACTTTTATTCAGCAAGGATACATTATTTTGATCAAAAGTGAAAGTAAAGACATTTATAAAGTTACAGAAGATTTCTATTTCAAATATTTATATTCATCAAAAGAATCCTGAAATGATTTGAGCATTGACATTGATTTGAGCAGCAAATCAGCATATTAGAATGATTTCTGAAGGATCATGTGGCACTGAAGACTGGAGTAATGACACTGAATATTCAGCTTTGCCATCACATCTTTTTAAAAATATTAAAATAGAAAATAGCGATTTTAAATTGTAATAATATTTAACAGATAATTACAGTTTTACTGTATTTTTAATCAAATAAATGCAGCCTTGGTGAGCATATGAGCAACTTAAAAAAATCTTACTGACTCCAAACATTTGAATGGTAGTGTATGTGAGTTTACTCTCTGGATAAAAATCTATGCAAAAGAATTGTGTGAGAATCATGAAATTTTCCTATTGTTGTGCTATTAATGAGATCTCTCTTCTTATTTTTGTTTCTGGTAGGAACACTTCATACCTGCAGCACAGATTGTACCAACTAACTTGGGTTTTATTCCCAGCTGAAGTCCCTGCAGCCTTTAAATCTGAATCTAATGGAGGATTAGACATTCACAGACATGTTCATGTGCAGACATTTGTCCACTCAGTCAGGTGGCCTAATAAAAGCATTCAATTGGACTACAGGTAGCATCTGACCCTGGTGTGTAGAACAAACCTGCTGCTCACACACTGCTGTGTTTGCTTGGCCTGCAGCGACAGTTATAGAGCTCCGTCTCACACACTGTTCATTTCCCAGCATGCTCTGCGCTCAAGGCCTAACCCTGCCCCACATATTTAGCACTCATGACACAGTTCTTTCTTTCTTTCTTTCTTTCTTTCTTTCTTTCTTTCTTTCTTTCTTTCTTTCTTTCTTTCTTTCTTTCTTTCTTTCTTTCTTTCTTTCTTTCTTTCTTTCTTTCTTTCTTTCTTTCTTTCTTTCTTTCTTTCTTTCTTTCTTTCTTATTTTATTTTTAACATTAGTTCATATAATAGGTTTCATGAACTATTTTATTATAAGTACCTTTTTTGTTTTACAACTATTAATCTACCGTTTAAATTTTTTTAAAATAGAAATGAATACTTTTATTCAGCAAGAATGCATATTAATGAGAAGAAATGTTTCTTGATCAGCAAATCAGCATATATGATTTTTGAAGGATCATGTAAACCTGAACCTGAATGATGTCACATGATCCTTCAGAGATCATTCTAATTTGCTGATTTGATGCTCAAGAAACATTTCTTCTTGTTATTATCAGTGTTGAAAACAGTTGTTGCTGGTTTGTGGTAAAATTAAAAGAAAGAGAGAGAAATTAATACAAAAATCAAAAAGGGACAGTGATCAAAAGTGACAGTGATATTTATAATGCTACAAAAGACAGCTGGTTTCAACATTGATATTAATAATAAGAAATGCTTCTTGGGCATCAAATAAGAATATTAGAATGATTTCTGACGGATCATGTGACACTGAAGACTGGAGTAATGATGCTGAAAATTCAGCTTTGCATCACAATAATAAATTACATTTTATATTCAAATAGACAGTAACAAACAGTTCTTTAATTTGTAATAATAGTATTTTTGATTAAATAAATGCAGTCTCAGTGAGCATTATAGAGAGAGCACAAATAGAGAGGCAAAAACACTTTCACAAAGATAAAAAATTTTATTGGCCACAAACATTTGAATGGTAGTGTGGGTTCATGTTAATTCATTTTAGTCTGTAATTTAATTAATGTTAATTTATACAACATGAAATGTTAAAAAATTTATTAACATATGTAGAATTTTACTTTGGTTAATAAATGCAGTAAAAGTATTGTTCACTTTAGTTCATGATACCTAATGCATTAACTAATGTTAACAAATTCAACCTTAATGTGAATTGTTACCACAGCCTATGTAATGTATGCAATTTAATGAAACATTTTTAAATAAATCGCTTGCATAACCATAGAGGTACACACATGGTCCTTCTGGCCAACTTTATACTGAATGTTCCTTTTTTTTTTTTTTTTTTTACTATTTCTATATTCAAGCACTAAATCTGAAGAACATAATAAAGAAAGACAGAAGGATTCTTTACTGCATAAATATTTTAGATGCTCTGAATGTAGATTGTGCATGAACCCACTACTCTGAAATAATGAATCAATGCATTGGAACAAGAAAATATTACATTCAATAACAGACTTCAAGCTAAAAAGAAGCGACGGACAAGTGAGATTATGTTCTGATCAATAGGGATTATAATAGTCATTACACAGTTTGCAGAATGCTGCATTCAATCTTCCCATGCCAGCTGTTCACTGTTTTTCTTTTTTGAGATCAGCGGGGTCAGAAGGTGGGGAGATGAAGGAAGGTCTCCATTAAAACACCCCCAGCCCAGCCCAGACTCTCTCTGATCCCTATCAAATAATTTATCGTCTCACTATGATGGATGGAAGGAAAAGTAGCATCCAAATCAATAAATAGGGTGTGCCGATAAGCACAAGGAGTGACTGTTGCTCACTGATGTGACAGGTGATGGCATGGAAAACTAAATGAACGCTGACATGTGTGTTTTTAAATGAGATTAAAGTCCCATCCTGAGCAAGAAAAGCATGACATGTATTTAGCTTCCTCTGTAAATAAAGGTGCTGTCATTAATAGAGTGTTGGCAGTTAGTTGTCCCTTGAGATGTATTCTTGTTGGGTCTGATATCATAAGTATCCACAGTGGTATTTCAGTTTTTAATGCAGGAAAGCCCTTATACAGAAAAACTAAGTGTTATTTTAACATCAGACTGTATAGTTTGATGGTGCGATATATTATTTTTCACATGATGTAAAAAGCAGCTCTCTCAGCCCACTCTCTTTGTGCGTTCACCCCCCTTGAGAACAGAATGCCTTATTTCCTGTCTCTGGGGACAGTTTATTCTGTTTACGGAAGGTGATTGTGCCCATGTTGATTTTCTGTAAGTATGACTGAAGAAGAAATTTAAATAGTTTCCTGGAAATTTGACTTTAAATAGACATTAAATTATCCAAATACTCTGTGCTTTCACGTTTTCTTATTTTCTTCTTCTTTTTTTTTTTTTTTACTATGGTTGGCAAATCAAATTTGCCATGGTCTAACAGCCTTCAAACTGACACATTGTGCCTCATTTTAATTATTTTTTGCAGAAGGAATCTTGTTTGTGCTGTCTCAGAATGAGTCAAATCTCACTACGGGTCCTCAGGTACACAAATACAAGTGGCAGACATGACAATATGCAGGTCTTTGACATGATAATCACTAGAAAACAAAGAAAGAGGCAAATGATGAGAGAAACAAGAGTTCCCTGTGGCAGGAAATGGAAATCAGTTCATGAATCTTAAAAAAATGACTTGTAGAAGAAGCCGGAAAGTGTTGGAATAACTCAAACAGATATTGTACGCTCTGTTGTATGAAAAACTTGACCGTTAAGGGCACTTCCTCCTCCACCTACTGTAGATCACCTGTGTGTGGCTCTGTTCCAAAACATAGCGAGCTGTCTCACTGCCAACTGCCTACATAGACAGTATTAATAAAATATATGTGTACATGTATTATTTATATAAAAAATATACATGTGTTTTATACAGACCCCGGATATATATTATATAAAATAAAATAAAAATATATATTTGTATACAGTGAATTACCAAAAGTATGTATTAAAGCAGTGTTTCTCAACCCTGGTCCTGGAGGACCCCCAACACTGCAGGTTTTGTCTTTCTCTCCAATTAAACACACCTGATTCAACTCATCAGCCAATTAGAAGAAACTCCACTACCTGAAATGAGTGTGTCAGACAGAGGAGACTTTCAAAATGTGCAGTGTTGGGGGCCCTCCAGGAAAGGGTTGAGAAACACTGTATTAAAGGATTAGTTCACTTCAGTATTAAAATTTCCTAATAATTTACTCACCCCCATGTCATCCAAGATATTCATGTCTTTCTTTCTTCAGTCGAAAAGGAAATTAAGGTTTTTGTGGAAAACATTCCAGGATTTTTCTCTATATAGTGCTATACTCCATGTAGGCTTTACACGATCCCAGCCAAGGAATAAGGGTCTGGCGAAAAAATTTATATACTTTTAACCACAAGTGCTCGTCTTGCACTGGTCTGCAATGCACCATGCAATACGTAATCACGATGGAAAGGTCACGTGTGACATAGGCAGAAGTACTTCTCATCTCATTTTCTCCTCCAACCTCGAAATCATTTGATATTGTTGTTTTACCTTTTTTTGTAAAGGGATTTTGCACGTTTGCTTTGCAGACACTGGATCGATATTTCCGCCTACATCAAGCGTGACCTTTCCAACATGATTACGTAATGCGTGGCGCATCACAGAGCAGTGCAGGATTTGTGGTTAAAGTATATAAATTTATATATTTTTTAGAAAATGATCAATGATTCGCTAGACAAGACCCTTATTCCTCGGCTGGGATCAGGTAGAGCCCTTTGAAGGTGCACTGAAACTGCAATTTGGACCTTCAGCCGGTTGGCAACCGTTGAAGTCCACTATATGGAGAAAAATTTCTTTTCGGCTGAATAAAGACATAAACATCTTGGAATCAATTGTGAGTTGCTGATTTTGTAGATATTTCCAAATTGGCATGTTATAGATTTCCCTAACATTTAATCTCCATATATTTTTATGTTGTCAATTACTCATTGGCCACAATCATCCCTTCTCTTTTATAGAAAATACAAACACTATGGAGGTTTCGTTATGTGTTACGGTATTGATACTATCCTATTTAAGATTTATCTGAGAGAAAAGCAAAGCAAACATCTATTTGAAGTACCTCAATGTAAATAAGAACAAGTGTAATTGGATGAACTAAAAGCAGTCTTGTTTTTAATGGTTCATTGAATCTAGTGAATCTAGTTAAAATGTAGAACGTTATACATTAATTTGTGATTTCATAGTGGAATGGAGCAGCGGTGGACATCAGTGTTTTGACTGCTGGTATGCTGCACAATACTGTGAACTGTTCAAAGATGAAGCTTTAAAATAGTATTTTACTGACGTCAATTAGAGGAAAGGTTTTTTAGTGTCTTAGAAAAGGGCTCTCAAATATTGCATTGATGAGCTGAAGCCGTGATAGTGTGTGAATGTTTGTGTGTGTGTGTGTTGAGCTGAGGTAGTCTCTTGCAGGTCATGCGCCCTTCAGTTAATTGGACATTAAATCAAACTCTCTGTTGCAGCCTTTCTGTGTGGTCTTTAGTGAATCACCCCGGGCCATTGTGTGCAACCAGCTATAGACATCCATCACTAAACATGAACTTTGTGTATCACTGACTTAGGAAAATACATAATATGCATATAACTCTGAATAATACTGAAGTCATTTTTTAAAAGAATAACCCTTTAACTGCAATTTAATACATAAAATATTCAAAAGAATTGATTTTATGCATCAGGATTGGATGGGATAGCTGTTGGGTTGCTTTACTTTGATGTTATTGGTTAATATACTTTTTTTTCCACCTGCACAGACTTTATTACATCAGTGGAAATAATTTCAGTAGAGAAAAGTTCAATTGAAATTTAATTGAATTATTATGAAAGATTATTTTCAAACAGTGTGCACTATGGATATTTTTTAAACAGTGTATAGTGCCAGTTATGATTTCCTAATAATTAAAACCTAATTTACATAAAAGGATCCATGTTTGGCAAAGAATGACCATAATTTAATTTAAATGTTCACAGCATCACTATTTCATTCATATCACATATGGCTAAAATGGGTGGTTAAAGAATAACCCTTTTTATGAAACTAAAATACCGCACATAAAAGTGGCACGAATGTTGAGTGAATTTGCTCCTTAATGAATCTCTTGAAAGGAGGACTGATTTATTAAGAGCATTTTTAGCAATAAAGTGAAGTAATTGTGATTCTGATTAAACTCTCCAGGTAGTTGTGGCACAGATGGCAAAACTCAATTTCTCAAAAGGGTCAATCAAGCCGAATACCGCTTGCAATAACACTGACAGGCTCCATTGATCCATAAGAGGAGAGCATTAGAACCGCATTAGAGGAATGTTGTTAGAGGAGCATTGTGTTGTGGGAAGGCAGTGTTAGTATTGATATACTCCTGTGGTGAGAAAGTGCAGCAGATGAGGAACTGGAGATTACAGTATAGATTTACACTGGAGCTGCATGTCTTCAATTAACACTCCTTCTTAATGAGGCCAATCAGTGCAGCAAAGCATACTGCACTGCAGAACTACTAGAGAGACTTGGAAATTTGCATGCAAACCAGACTTTTGCTTTTGTGCTCTTGGTCTAAGTATAATTCAAGAAGCATAAAAACCTGATCTCATTCTTGGTCTTTGATCTCAGACAAGACTGAAGTTTGATGATAACGTTGCACCGCTTCAAATCAGCACAATGTCTTTAGAGGTCTGAGTGATGAATTAATGAATATATGAGGCACTCAAACTGGTGCTTCACCTTCCTTGCTGAAAACACCAGCATCGCTGGTCACCATTATGACTGGGCTCTTTTAAATTTGATGTTTGGCTTGCTGAAATCTGGGTTTCGGCATCTACATCCGGTATTTGTATCCAGTGCTATCGCACACATTACTCAGAGCTTCTGTTTGGATTTCACACATAACCCACACATTTCAAATGAGAGGCACAAAACGTCTCAGGTTACAGATGTAACCCTGGTTCCCTGAGTAGGGAACGAGACGCTGCGTGGTAACGCATTGGGAACCTTCTGCGTGATGTCGTCACTGAAGCACTCATGTATCTAGCCAATCGCGAAGCGAGACGTCAGAGACGGGTGACGTCACGGACCAGGAAACTATAAAGCACACTCGGATGCAGAGCACGCCAGCTTCTAAGTAAGTCTGAAGCAAGCACTTGCAAGTGTGCAGGGGTACGGCAAGAGACGCAGCGTCTCGTTCCCTACTCAGGGAACCAGGGTTACATCTGTAACCTGAGACGTTCCCTTTCGTGGGAACTGTCGACGCTGCGTGGTAACGCATTGGGAACGCAATCCCAACTGAGCCGTAGCTCAAGCACTTGCCAAGGTTATCTTGACAGGACAGAGGACCCCGGAGTGGAGCCAACATCAAGGTTATAATATTTAATAAATGTGTGCTGGCATGACCATCCAGCTGCATCACATATGTCACTCATGGAGACTCCTGACATCAGAGCTTTTGATGCCGCCATACCCCTGGTAGAATGGGCGCGAACATTCAAGGGAGAGGGCTGTCCGGCCGCTTCGTATGCAAGTGAGATGGCCTCGACCACCCACTTGCTCATTCTCTGTTTTGATGCTGGGCCCCCTTTTCTAGGGGACCCATAACAGACAAACAACTGATCTGACTTACGCCACAGGGCAGCTCTGTGGACATAAGTATCCAAAGCCCTTACTGGGCATAACAGATTCAATTTTTCCTGATCCGCAGATTCAAATGGAGGAGGATAGAAAGACTGAAGCACAATGGGGCCTGGGACATTGGTAGGGACCTTTGGGACATACCCCGGTTTAGGATACAGGAATGCTTTCACCATTCCTGGAGCAAATTCAAGGAAAGAGGGAGCAACAGAAAGTGCTTGTAAATCTCCTATCCGCTTCAGAGAAGTGATAGCTAATAAAATAATCGTTTTCAGAGTGAGGAACCTCTCAGGAACCTCCTCTAATGGTTCAAAGGGAGCCTCAGCTAACCCTTGTAAGACCACAGCCAAGTCCCAGGTTGGCACCCTTGTGCGCACTGGAGGCCTCAACCTCAGTGTGCCACGGAGGAAGCGTGTGACGAGGGGGTCTCGACCTACCGAGATATTCCCCTCAAGAGGAGCATGATATGCTGAAATTGCTGCAACATAAACCTTTAAGGTTGAGTGAGATAGGCCCTCCGAGAATTTTTTCTGGAGGAATTTTAGCACAAAGCTAACAGAAGAAAGGACAGGGTCCGTATTATTGTGTCTGCACCAGGTAGAAAACAAATTCCATTTGTAGGCATACAACTTCCTCGTGGCGGGAGCTCTGGAGTTAAGAATGGTCTCCACAACCTCGGTTGGGAGACCAGCATTTATGAGTCTGGCCCCCTCAGAGGCCAGGCCCATAGTTTCAGTCGTTCTGGGCGGGGATGTATAATCATGCCGCCCGCTTGAGACAGGAGGTCCTGTCTGAGAGGAAGCTCCATTGGGGAGCCGTTGAGTAACGACACTAGGTCTGAGAACCATATCCTGGTTGGCCAGAATGGGGCTACCAGTATTAGATTGGCCCCTTCTCGGCGTACTTTTTCCAGAACTCCCGGGAGCAGGGCGATCGGGGGAAATGCGTACAGGCGCAGCCTCGGCCACGTCTGTACCATAGCATCCAGACCCAGAGGTGCTGGATGTGTTAGGGAGTACCAGAGCGGACACTGGGTTGACTCTCCCGAGGCGAACAGGTCGACTTCCGCTCGACCGAAATTTTTCCATAGGAGACTCACCACTTCTGGGTGGAGTTTCCACTCCCCGGGCCTTGGCCCCTGCCTCGACAGGGCATCTGCTCCCACATTTTGATGTCCCGGGATGTAAGCTGCCCTCAGCGAGAGCAGCTTCCCTTGGGACCACAGGAGGATCTGACGGGCCAAGTAATATAGTCGGCGAGACCGCAGACCCCCCTGATGATTTATATATGCAACCACTGCAGTGTTGTCCGTACGAACCAACACATGGTAACCTCTCAGGTCTGGGAGAAAGTGTTTCAGAGCTAGGAACACTGCCATCATCTCTAGCCGATTTATGTGCCAAGAGAGCTGATGGTCTTCCCAAAGACCCTGAGCTGAGCGACCACTCATGATCGCTCCCCAGCCCGTGAGGGAGGCGTCCGTCGTAAGCATTACTCGACGAGTAGTGGCCCCCAACACGGGTCCCTGGGACAGGAACCGGGGGTCTTTCCACATGGTCAGAGAACGAAGACATCGTTTTGAGACTTTGATCATGCGAAAGGGATTTCCCCTCGGGGAGAACCCCCTGGTCCTGAGCCACCACTGTAGGGGCCTCATGTGCAGAAGGCCAAAAGGTATCACGTTGGACGCAGCTGCCATCAGACCCAGCAGTTTCTGGAACTGTTTTACAGTGAGTGACTGGCCTAACTTCACCCCTTTCATAGCCATAAGAATGGCACTCACCCGAGCGGGAGACAAATATGCCCGCATCGTGGTGGAGTCCCACACTACACCCAGATAGTTGGTGGATTGAGCTGGAACTAGCACACTCTTTTTGGCATTGAGCCTCAGCCCAAGCCTCTTCATATGGGACAGAACAGCATCTCGATGCTGAACTGCTAGTTGCTCTGACTGAGCTAGAATCAACCAATCGTCGATATAATTCAGTATGCGAATGCCCTGGATCCTCAGCGGAGCCAGAGCTGCGTCCACGCATTTCGTGAATGTGCGGGGTGATAATGATAGGCCGAACGGAAGAACCCTGTACTGGTAAGCTTCGCCCCCGAAAGCAAACCTGAGGAACCTCCTGTGAGAAGGATGGATGGACACATGAAAGTAAGCATCTTTCAGGTCTATTGCCACAAACCTGTCCTCGGACCTGATCTGTGGTATAATCTGTTTGAGTGTCAGCATCTTGAACTTGAGCTTTTGTATTGAGCGATTTAGCACACGTAAATCTATAATAGGTCGTAGACCTCCATCCTTCTTTGGAACAATGAAGTAACGGCTGTAGAACCCTGACTGGTTGCTGGGAGGAGGAACCCTTTCTATAGCTCCTTTTCGCAAAAGTGTCGCAACTTCTTGTTCCATAACCAGAGACTGCTCGGGGGTTACCACTGTGGGAAGAACCCCGTTGAATCTGGGCGGGCGAGACCCGAACTGGATCTTGTAACCCTCTTTTATAGTGAGCAGCACCCATTTTGATATATTCGGAAGAAGTTTCCATTCTACCAGAAAATTTACTAAGGGAACCAGTCTCTCGAGACTGGCCTCTGGTGTTTTTTGAGCACCTGATTCGACGCTCTGAAGCGGCGCACCGGCAGAGAACAATCGAATCAAGTGGCCGGCCCTCCTCGGAGGGTCGGTGGAGACCGCTGCGCCCTGACGCACCCTGGGTGGCAGGGTTGGCATAACGATCCCCTGAGGGCGCCGAAGGGAAGCGGCTTTTAGATGTATTTTTCGCCGGCTCCCTTCGGAGGGGGCCGCCCTCATCGGTTCCTGACCCACAGACATCAGGACCGCTTCGAAGCCTTCCGGGCCAGGATAACGGCGCGCAGGTCCGTTCTGCCCCTAGAAGGCTTCGGCTGAGCGGGCCGACCCGATCCCCAAGCTCTCTGCGGGGGAGCACGGGCGGCCACGCTAATCTTTTGTTGCGCTCTGTGGTGCGCTGAGGAGCTCGTTGACGGCCGAGGCTGATCCCGCTCATCAGCCTCGGGGGGAGGGATTCTTGGTTTGCGGGGGATGAACCTCTGGAACGCCGCAGATTGTTTCTTAGCCTCCTGGAACCTCTCGACGACTGTTGTAACGGCGTCGCCGAAGAGGCCCGCAGGAGACAGCGGCGCGTCCATAAGGGAGGCTTTGTCACGCTCCCTTATGTCCGAGAGGTTCAGCCACAAGTGCCTCTCCGTAGCCACCAATGCTGCCATAGAGCGGCCGATTTCTTTTGCCGTCTCTTTGGTGGCACGGAGAGCCAGGTCAGTTGCCATCCTGATTTCCTGGATGCACTCATACGTGGCCTCCCCGCTATTCTCCACTTCCCCCAGCAGGTCGGCTTGATATGCCTGTAGGAGCGACATGGTATGTAGACATGCCGCTGCCTGACCTGCTGCCGCATAAGCCTTGCCCACCAAGCCTGATGTAGTTTTTAATGGCTTGGTGGGCAACGTCGGGGTTTTCAGCGACGATGCAGACTCGGGGGAGAGATAGCCCGCAAGCGTCTCTTCCACCCGAGGCATCGCCGCATAGCCTTGCTGCTTCAGCCCCACGATGTTACTATACATTGAGGTCTGGGGGCTGAAGACACGATATGATGCCGGCTTCTTCCAAGACCTCGAGACCTCGGTGTGGAGGTCCGGAAAGAAGGGCAAACCCCGAAGCTGGGGTAGTGACCTTAAAACTCTGAGGGTGAGCTTCTCACAATGAACACAGACAGCCCCCTCGAGAGCTGCCTGTGCATGCTCAACCCCCAGGCAGACAACACACATCTCATGAGTGTCCCCATCTGGAATAAACCGTGTGCATGGGTGAACACACTTTTTAAATTGTCTGCCTTCCGCCATTTCACTCGTGTCTTTATTCACTATATATATATATATATATATATGTGTGGTGCACAATAACACTCTTGTCCTCAGACGAAGAGATAATGTTTTCCAAAAATAAGCAGGACAAACAACACCAAATAAGACACACAAGATAACATAGAGCGCTTGCTGAAGACACAGAAGCTGGCGTGCTCTGCATCCGAGTGTGCTTTATAGTTTCCTGGTCCGTGACGTCACCCGTCTCTGACGTCTCGCTTCGCGATTGGCTAGATACATGAGTGCTTCAGTGACGACATCACGCAGAAGGTTCCCAATGCGTTACCACGCAGCGTCGACAGTTCCCACGAAAGGGAACACTTTTTTTTTTTTACCACCACTTTTTTATTTCCTTTTTTACTTCTCAATGATCTCAAAAAGACCTTCCCCCTTTCTTATATATACATTTTTAATCTCTCTCATCTCATTTTTCACTCTTTCCGAAGAAACAACATATATCAACGTAACGTAGCTCAGAGAAACCTTTGGTACCTTCTGGCATCAGTGATCTGTGATGCGGCAGTATCAGGTTTAGGATGTACAACACTATCTTTCTGAGCATGGTCTTTATCACATGATGTTGAATCTATGGAGGTCTTTTTGGAGAAAGGTATACATTAGCTTTCCCATTAAAAAAAAAAATATGAGCAATATGTATTGATTTCCAAAGATTTAATTAAGTCTGAACACACTGCTACTTTTAAAAGGGAATCCAAGGAGAAAGAGGCTATCTGTCCTACATTAAAAGTCCATAAAGGTACTAAAAACATATTTAAATCGGTTCATGTGAGCACAGTGGTTTCAATATTAATATTATAAAGCGACGAGAATATTTTTGGAGTGCCAAAAATAACAAAATAACAACTTATTTAGTGATGGCCGATTTCAAAACAATGCTTCTGAAAGTATCAGAGCACAAGTGAATCAGTGTGTCGAATCATGATTCGGATCACGTTTCAAACTGCCAACGGCTGAAATCACGTGACTTTGGCGCTCCGAACAGCAGATTCGACACACTGATTCATCGTTATTTTGTTATTTTTGGCACTCCAAAAATCTTCTTATCGCTTTATATTAATAATATTGAACCACTGTACTCACATGAACTGATTTAAATATGTTTTTAGTACCTTTATGGATCTTGAGAGAGGAAGTGACATTGCTTCCTATGGAGGCCTCACGGAGCCATCGGATTTCAAGTAAAATATCTTAATTTGTGTTCCGAAGATAAACGAAGGTTGTAAGGGTGTGAAACGGCATGAGGGTAAGTAATAAATTACAGAATTTTCATTTTTGGGTGAACTAACCCTTTAAACAGTTGGATTCTCATGCTAAACACTGGCCAAAGTTTCAAAACACAATTTCTTTTTCAATTTCTTTGCCAAAAATGCTGTTGCAAATCCTCATAAACTTTTTTTCAAGTATGGCCGTTCGGCTTTACAGAAGTGGTCAGCAGCGCTGCACAGGTCACAGGACTTCACGAAATCAACAATGTCACCAAAGAAGTGTGTTTTTGGTTGTGATTAGTGATGGGCAAATGAAGCCTCATGAAGCACTGAGGCTTTCCCCTCATTGTTTCGGGAAAAGAGTCAAAGCTTCGAGAGTGTCGAAAACAGAGCCATCTGGTGTTTAGTAAAAATAAAGCATTCAAAATCCTGTGAATAAGGTTTCGTCGGACGAAGCAGCCATCATACGGTTTCATTTTACGTGCTCAAAAGTGTGTGTGTTGAATTTATCTCCGTGATAAATTAATTTACCCATTAAACTGTGGCATTTAATGCCAGTATGGATATCAATATAATAAATGTACACATGAATTGCATATGGCAAATATTTTATTTTCCTGAAATAATTTGTATTCTTTTATTTGTATTTTATTACTTGTATGACTAGGTATTTAAAAATGTAATTGAATAAGTCTGAATGAAAACCTCATAAAGTAAGATCTGGGGGTTCAAACATTCCGACACTCAAAGTGAATCGCGCAGGTGATTGGACAGAAAGTGAGGCTTTGTTTGTCATTGGTCACGTGATTTCTACGTCACCAACACAAGCCTCGGATCGAGGCTTCATCTGGCACGCCCATTTATGCTTGGCACAAGCTCCGAAGCCTCGGTTCAAATATCACATCACTAGTTGTAAGGGAAAGATAACCTTGCTTCTCAAAGAACCCAGCGTTAAGTGGAGCTGAGAGTTTTGTGCTCACGCATTACATTGATAAGCTCTCAATATTTGTCATTAAAACAACCATAGAAACTGATAGTTGCAATCACTTTTTTATTGGTTAAAATGAATGGAGAATATCTTGTGTTTTCCGTGGCTGCTCGAGCCCCCAGGATCAGTGCTTATGGTTTCATAAACAAGGCCCAATTCTATGCTGGATTTACAGATTACAGATTACAGTTTGAAACTGAAAGATGGAATGGTCACAGTGGTAATGATCCCAGTCATGAGTCGGAACCGGAGGTGGTGAGTAAAACTGCTTCAAATGTCTGTTTTGTTGGCAATAGGCGCCTAAGTGCATATAATGTAAACAACACGAACGTAGTGAATTCATAAATTCATTATTCATCATCACTATACGCTATATTCATTATAGTGATTAGAAAGTTATCCTGAGATAATGCAATGGTGTATTGTGTGTGTTTAAATACATTTGTTTAGCTGACCATTGATAGCTTGCAGATGATCACTACGCAAAAGCTGCGCATGCTCGTCACTCTTTAGCTCCGCTCACACGGCACGCCTCCACAAGCTCGTCTGTTTTAGGAAAGACTCGGTACAGCGTATGTATCTTTTATAAATATAATAAAACTAAAGACTTTTTGGAGATAGGTACTCAAGATTAACATGAGATTGTCAGAAACTGTGTGTGATACCCCCCCTTTAAGACTTCATCAAGTCCTGATGAGAACAGTAATGTAATTATAAAACATGTTTATCATTGATTATATTACTGTTAAGGAGAATGTTATACATGGATTCAATCAAAATGCTAATGATGTATAAGTGGCTGCTTGCTTCACTTGTGCAGTTTTTTCTGGCATCACCTTCCCTTCCCAACTCTACCTTGATTTCTAGTAATTAATTACATCTGGAGCTTCATGAGCAAGTCCTTTTATCAGACTCAAAACACATGGACCCTCAGTTATCAAACAAACATAGAAACCAGCATACATCCAAACAAAAAAAGTCAGCTCACGACAACGTTCACATGTGATTCATTAAACTTTCATATGCGGCCAATTCTGTCGCACGAATGAACGGGTGTTGATAAATGTGACGGCTGAAAACTGTCATAATTTAAATGTCACGCCCCAAATTTTAGAAGCCTTGTCCTATAGTTTACGACACAGAGAAACGCAACCCAGCCATGAAGAGGAAGTAATCAAAAAAAGAAAAAGAAATGTATCTTAGTATAAAAACACCCCTCAACCTCGTAATTGCAAACAATAAAATTAATTTTAAAAGAAAATACCGGCAAATAAAACGAAAAAATTACAAACATATAAACTTGGTTATTTTAGTACCCCTCTTCACTCCACAGAAAATCCTTAAAATTTATTTTATTCAGAACAGAACAAGAACGAAAAATAGGTAGTCATAATAGTAGTTATAATTTTCCTCTTTGTCGCCATCTCTGTTTGAAACCTGCAATTGCAGTCATATGTGGAATTGTTATTGTTACGTGTGTTGTGCCTCGGCACGGCTGTTAATGTTTGCTGTCAGTCACTACACTGGTGTGGATACTGTACTTCAGAATCACAGATTCTACGTCTTGAAAGTATGACCAATATAAGAATTTTCACCGGAATATGTAATGTGAACAAGTAACATTTCTGCCACTTTTGTCAATGATTAAATCTAATGATCGCTTAGCCTGGATTATTATTACTGTGCTACAAATTATTATTACTGTTATACTTTGTTCTCAAATTGTTAATGATAACAATATCAGCATTGCGTGACTGTGTATTTAATGTATATTAGCGTTACCTGTAGATTTCAATTTCTGTAACAGCTCTGTTGTCTGAAGTCTTTTGAATACAGGTGAATCTCCAATTGTCACTGAAGACTGTCAGTGTCAGATTGACATTTAATTATTTCAGCTGCTGTGAGAAAAGGCTATAAATGATCTGCTACAAGCAGCATCCTCACATGATAAAACTGACTAGCTGGGACTCCTTCCTTTCTGTTACGGACGTGACGTAATGACGCAAAGACAAACTGCTGCATGGTCGAATTTCCTGTGGAAATCCACCAGGTCGCTCTTAATATAAAACATTATTTACAAGCTTACCTTTGTGAATCGAGCTAAGATAAGGAGATAGTTTTGAACACTGACTGGATATGTACTTGCTCAAAAAATGATTTTGGATAAAATTTAACCAAAAAAAGTTACAGACAGCAGCTTTAAATTATAAATTGAAACACAAATTAGGCTATAGTGGCATTCATTATAAAGAAGAATTTAATTTATTTAAAGCAAAAATGAATTGGGCTCACTTAGCCTACTTCTCTCATTTGGGAAGAATCCAAACTTTTCCAGCATCTTTTCAATATTTGAACCCGCTTTCCAGCAGTGACTGTATGATTTTGAGATTCATCTTTTCATACTGAGAACAATTGAGGGACTCAAACACAACTATTGAAAAAGGTTCAAACATTCACTGATGCTCCAGGAGGAAACACGATGTATTAAGGGGAATGTCAGGGGGTGAAAACTTTTTTAATTTGAAAAAAATGGGATTAACAGTACTTGCATACTAGATATATTATGCACAGTTCAAACATTTGGAATCCAGCACAACAACCAGGCTGCTACAGTTCAAAACAATGCAATGGCAGGGAAAAGAGGAAAGGAAAAGTTTTATAGCCATTTCATGATTTGTGCAGCTCAACAACCTTTTGTCACACATCCTTTCTGTATCCTCAGGTCTTTCCCATAGTGATGGATGACTATAGGAATTTGGCCCATCTGTCACTTCATATTTAGAGCCCAGTGAAACAGGAAGTCATGACTTATCACTCAAGTGTTTCTGATCACTATGGTGAACTTAAAAACATACCATATGAATAGGAATATACTTCAATTAGATTATTACTCATTAGAATTTGTGGGTTACCAAGGGTGCCAATATTTGTAGAGCCCACTGTGTGTGTGTGTGTGTGTGTGTGTGTGTGTGACATGTCAGGACACAAATTTGTATAATGACATGGGTATGACAGGTATTACAAGGAGAGGGTGACTTATGAGGACATTACCCCATGTCCCCGTTTTCCAAAAGGCTAATAAATCATACAGAATGAGTTTTTTTGAGAAAGTAAAAATGTGCAATTTTCTGTGATGGGTAGGTTTAGGTGTATGGCGATAGAAAATACGGTTTGTACAGTATAAAAATGTATATATGTATACAGTATATATGTATGTATGTATAGATTAAAAACAAAAAAACAAAAAAAAAACCTGTATAAAAGATTTCTATCTCAAATAAATTCTTTTTACTATTCTACTCATCAAAGAATCCTGAAAATGTGGCAAGTGGCAACTCTTTTTAACTTGATAATCAGAAATTTTTCTTGACCATCAAATCAGCAAATTAGAATGATTTTTGCAGGTCTATAGTTGTGAAAACATGGGGCTGCCACTTCTAGCTTGAATTTCTTCAAAGGCATGAAAATGTCTTATTATAGACTATACGTACAGGTCAGGAGGCATGATTAATTGCGATGATCAGTTTTAAAATAATTATTCACTAAATTAACACATTAAATTGACATCCCTAGTAAAAACGGCAATGCTGCAGCAGCAGTAAGATGCCTCTGAAGTCTTTTCTGTGAGCAGGTGATCTGGCAGTGGAGATGAAGGAGATGTACAGCCATCTGATATAGTCTGCGAGTGAGGATTCTAGGCCCTGGGCCACTGTGGTGTGTGTGAAGCTATGGTCTGTGCTGACAATTTTTGATTGCCCTAGGAAGAGACAGAGTGATTGGTCTTATACAGTGCCTCTGTAAAACACTACTACACTTTAGTTTATAGTGTTTTGCTCTTTCTGTTATATGCTTTATCTATTTTTTAGAATTCCCCCCCTCCCCAAAAAATATTCTCCTTTCTTCTGCTTATCCCCATCTCACTCTGACACCCGTGTGATTAATGTT
Source organism: Chanodichthys erythropterus (assembly GCF_024489055.1). Taxonomy (NCBI): domain Eukaryota; kingdom Metazoa; phylum Chordata; class Actinopteri; order Cypriniformes; family Xenocyprididae; genus Chanodichthys; species Chanodichthys erythropterus. The sequence continues at coordinate 15,641,381 of NC_090229.1, forward strand.
TTTCATTTGATGTCCTCCTCTCGCCTCCACCAAGAACCAACAAATAAAACTCCCAGCCAGAGCGTGCAAATGATCTCTCAAAAGAGCTGTAAAAGAGGAGAGATAAACAGAAGAGGTGGGAGAAACAGCAAGAGAGAGGATGTGTGAGTGTGTGTTGGGCAACATAGGACAATTCAGTAGTTGAAATCTGGCCTTTGGAAAGGAAAACATTTGCGGAGGAATGTGACGGAGGTGTTTCTTGGTGTATAGCTCTCTTCCCTGGAGAAAATCCCTCATTGCTAATCTGCAATTATTGCGATTGCCAGAGGCACTTTCCAAATTAAAGCAGGAACTCGGGGAGCACTTTAAAACCCCCCAGTCCTACAAAATCGTCATTTCCACTCAGCTGTAACTCTCTCCAGCCTGTTGTTACAGATAAATAATCAGTTGTATGCTCCTTGGTCTGATTTTTTTTATAGACACATACATATGTTCCTCAGGATAAACAAAGATAATGAAGTGTTACTGATATAGACTTGTGGGAGATGTTGATGTGATATTGTTGCAACTTAAAGGGATAGTTCACCCAAAAAAAAAAATTCTGTCATAATTTACTCATGCTCATGTTGTTTCAAACTGGCATGCATTTCTTTAAGGAGGAGGAGGAGGAGGAGGGAGGGTCTACCTAGCCTCTGTTTTGTTTGACAACACTTCGAATGTCAACAAGAAGTTAAGTTTGTGGTCACAGTTTCATTCCCGGATCTTTTGTCAGATGCGACTGACCAATATTGAGTAGTCTACATCTTGGATAAAAGCAACTACTGCACACATTTAATGCACAAATGCGGATATGTTCTACATGTCTAAAGTATATAGAAAGAATAAACCATTTTTATAAACTCATTGATTTCACTTAACAACTTATAATCTGCATGTGCAGTAAACCATTGTAAAATTGATTTACATCTCTCCACAGAAAGGTTTTTGTAGCTAATAAAATGTTGTTTAATAACAATAGTCATAATAAGCATATTTCCAGTACGTGCCTTACCATTGTATCGTCAACTCACTCATCAGATTCCTCAGTAATCCTCGGCAAACTTCGACAGTCATTTGGACTGGCTCATTCGGTTCTTTTTGAGTTTTGGCAATCCTCTGCAAATTTTGACAGTTGGTTGAATCGACTCATTTGGTTCTTTTTGAGTCAGACATGTTACTTCGGTTGTGTGACCCAGAACTAAAGTTTGATTCAGTTAGATTAGTGAACTGGCTCAACTAGTTGCTTCCTGAGAAGCGGAACAAAAGAATGATTCATTCAAGAATCGCACATCACTAATGTAGAATCAAATCTCATCTCAAGAAGCTTTTCCACAAGCTGAGATCAATACTATTATTTAGAAGTTGCACATAGTGCACATATACAAATACACATACATTTGTGTATAATATATTGAGTGTCATTGTTTGTCTGGAGCTGGTGTGCTGCTGGCAACTCTTGCTTGTATATACTCGGTATGCACTCTACAAAACGTCTCGGGTTACGGGTGTAACCCTGTGTAACAAGGTTAGTAGATATGGGAAGAAGGAGGCGGGAACCGGCGAACATTCAACGTAACTTTAATTCAAAAATAAACAAACAACAAAACGAAAGTAATGCCGGCAGACCCTCGCGGACGTCTGCCGGCCACACAAACATAATAAAACATAAAATAAAGTCCAGGCCTGGTCCTCTCTCGTCCTCTACGGTAGTCGCTCCTCCTTTTATGCTCCCGGAGCAGCTCCGTGAGGGACTCAAGGCTGGTGCGCCTCCCAGGTGAAGCTCATTAACACTCGCGCCACCGGCCTCGCGCCGTTCCCTCACGGCTCTCGCCCGCCCTGGTCGCCACATACCCCCATCGCCCCTCGCAGGCCGGGGGGTACTCCCGAGACTGCGCTCTACTCCCCCCCAGGGCCTGTCTCGGCGGCCGCAGCACCTGGGGGTAAGGACAGACGAGACGAGACGAGAGAAAGGAGACGGAAGCAAGGGGAGCGACAGGACGAGAGAGGGGAGAGAGGAAAAAGAAAAAAAAAAATTCTTGGTCCGGTTCCCCGACACACTGCCGCTTGGTCCTCAGCCTGCCGAGAGGCTCTTCTTCGCGGTGCCATGCGGTGGCACTGGACGCTCGGTGGACGGCCCGATCCTCGACCGCCTCCTGGCGGCCGGCGATGGCTCCTCCGACTGAGGGCAGCCGGCAGCGAGTCCCCCGTTCCCTGCTCCTCCCCTTTATGGCGGACGGCAGCAGGCTCCGGCCCACGGCGAACGGCGGCGACTCCTCCGCTCCCTCTTGGACGGCAGCCACCCCACCTCGTCCCAGGGGCACGGCCTCGAGCTCTCCGTCCCACCTTTCACTAGGCTCCAGTACCACCGCCTCGGGCAGCCTCTCGCGGTCTTCACTCCCGCGCTGCCCGAACTCCGCAGCACCGCGATCCCCCTCAGCAGCGAGGGCTCTCCGACAGCATGTCCCTCCTTCCTCCCGGGTTTCGGCACCAATGTAACAAGGTTAGTAGATATGGGAAGAAGGAGGCGGGAACCGGCGAACATTCAACGTAACTTTAATTCAAAAATAAACAAACAACAAAACGAAAGTAATGGCGGCAGACCCTCGCGGACGTCTGCCGGCCACACAAACATAATAAAACATAAAATAAAGTCCAGGCCTGGTCCTCTCTCGTCCTCCACGGTAGTCGCTCCTCCTTTTATGCTCCCGGAGCTCCTCCGTGAGGGACTCAAGGCCGGTGCGCCTCCCAGGTGAAGCTCATTAACACTCGCGCCACCGGCCTCGCGCCGTTCCCTCACGGCTCTCGCCCGCCCTGGTCGCCACACCCCGGTTCCCTGAGTAAGGGAACGAGACGCTGCGTGAAACGCATTGGGAACCTTCTGCGTGATATCGTCATTGAAGCACTCCTGTATCCAACCAATCGTGTAACGAGACGTCAGAGGCGGGTGACGTGATGGACCAGGAAACTATAAAGCATGCCCGGATGCAGAGAACGCTAGCTTCTGTGGAAAATCTGAAGCAAGCACTCGCAAGCATGTAGGGGTACGGCAAGAGACGCAGCGTCTCGTTCCCTTACTCAGGGAACCAGGGTTACATCCGTAACCCGAGACGTTCCCTTTCGTGGGAACTATCGACGCTGTGTGAAACGCATTGGGAACGCAATCCCAACTGTGCCGTACTTCAAATGCTTGCTATGTTAGCTCGACAGTTTGGAGGACCCCGGAGTGGAGCCCACATCAAGGTTATAATATTTGATAAATGTGTGCTGGTTTGACCATCCAGCTGCATCACAAACGTGACTCATAGAGACGCCAGACATCAAAGCTTTCGATGCCGCCATACCCCTTGTGGAATGAGCGCGGACGTTAAAGGGAGAGGACTGTCCGACTGCTTTATATGCAAGTGAGATGGCCTCAACCACCCACTTGCTCATCCTCTGCTTGGACGCCGGTCCACCTTTATTAGGAGAACCGTAACAGACGAACAATTGCTCTGTTTTACACCACAGGGCAGCTCTGTGGACATAAGCGTCCAAAGCCCTCACTGGGCAAAGCAGATTTAGTTTTTCCTGATCCGAAGATATAAATGGAGGAGGATGAAAGGCTTGAAGCACAATAGGACCCGGGACATTGGTGGGGACCTTTGGCACATAGCCAGGTCTAGCATGAAGAAATGCTCTCACCATTCCAGGAGCGAACTCCAAATATGAGGGGGCCACTGAAAGGGCCTGAAGATCTCCAATTCTTTTTAGAGAAGTAATAGCAAGTAAAAATATCGTCTTTAAAGTCAGAAACTTTACAGACACCTCCTCCAGTTGTTCAAAGGGAGCCTCAGCTAACCCACATAGAACCACTGATAAGTCCCAGACCGGGGTCCTTGTGCGCACTGGAGGCCTCAGCCTCAGTGTACCACGGAGGAAGCGTGACACGAGGGGGTCTCGACCAACCGAGGAATCCCCCCCAACATGATAGGCTGATATAGCCGCAACATAAACCTTCAAGGTTGAATAAGATAAGCCCTCCGAGAATTTTTCTTGGAGAAAAGATAGCACAAAGCACGGACAGGGTCCGTTTCATGTTGTCTACACCAGGTAGAGAATAAATTCCACTTATAAGAGTAAAGCTTCCTCGTGGAGGGAGCCCTGGAGCTAAGTATGGTCTCAACAACCTCAGATCAGCCCGCCTGAGATAGAAGATCCCGTCTCAAGGGGAGCTCCATCGGAGCGCCGTCTATCATGGACACCAAGTCCGAAAACCATATTCGGGTCGGCCAGTATGGGGCCACCAGTATCAGGCTGACCCCTTCCTGGCGTACTTTCTCCAGGACTCGTGGGAGCAGAGCGAACAGGGGAAATGCGTACAGACGTAGCCTCGGCCACGTCTGTACCATGGCATCCAGACCCAGGGGTGCTGGATGCGTGAGGGAGTACCAGAGCGGACACTGGGTTGACTCTCCCGAAGCAAACAGGTCTACTTGTGCCTGACCAAAGTTTTTCCAAATGAGATCCACCACTTCTGGATGGAGTCTCCACTCCCCGGGCCTCGGCCCCTGCCTCGACAGGGCATCTGCCCCCACATTCTGACTCCCGGGGATATAGGCTGCCTTCAACGAAAGCAGCTTCCCCTGAGACCACAGGAGGATCCGACGGGCCAAGTAATTTAGTTGGCAAGACCGTAGACCCCCCTAATGGTTTATATAAGAGACCACTGACATATTGTCTGTGCGGACCAGCACATGATGGTCTCTCAGGTCTGGGAGAAAGTGTTTTAGTGCTAGAAACACCGCCATCATCTCCAGCCGATTTATATGCCAGGAGAGTTGATGGTCCTCCCAAAGACCCTGAGCTGAGCGACCGCTCATGATCGCTCCCCAGCCCGTGAGGGAAGCGTCTGTCGTAAGCATTGCGCGATGACCAGAGGCTCCCAACGCGGGACCCTGGGACAGGAACAAGGGGTCTTTCCACACGGCTAGAGCACAAAGGCATCGCCCTGTGACTTTGATCATTCGAAAACGGTTCCCCCTCGGGGAAAACCCCCTGGTCCTGAGCCACCACTGTAGGGGTCTCAAATGCAGGAGGCCAAAAGGAATTATGTTGGACGCAGCTGCCATTAGACCCAACAGTTTCTGAAACTGTTTCACAGTGAGAGACTGGCCTAACTTCACCCCTTTTACAGCTGACAGAACAGAGCTCACACGGGCAGGAGTCAGACGTGCCCGCATTGTTGTGGAGTCCCACATAACACCAAGATAATATGTTGAAACTCTTGTCCTCAGACAAAGAGAGATAAATCACAAACAATAAGACGCACAACAGCGATCTTAGACACACACACACTTGTTGCTGCAGCTCTTGTCCTCAGACGAAGAGTGAGACCAATAATATATATATGGACAGACAACAATAAATAAGACACACGGGATAACATAGAGTGCTTGCTGAAGATAACAGAAGCTAGTGTTCTCTGCATCCGGGCATGCTTTATAGTTTCCTGGTCCGTGACGTCACCCGCCTCTGACGTCTCGTTACACGATTGGTTGGATACAGGAGTGCTTCAATGACGATATCACGCAGAAGGTTCCCAATGCATTTCACGCAGCGTCGTTGGTCCCACGAAAGGGAACCACCACTGCCCCTGACTTCTGCATAAAGTCTGCCCCATTTAAGCTTATTATAGCAAAGAACTACAGCCCACTTAGACAGGAAGCAACTGTCTGGTGGTTGTGTGAAATGAGAAATGACCAGCTATAGTTTGCATTTACATGACGTTTAGGGGTCAAATCAAACTATTTTTTGTATAATACACATTAAGGCATGTGAGGTTTACAGATAAAGAAGCAAATATATTTTTGTTTTCTTGGTGGCACAGCAAGTAAGACGTGCGATGTTCTATAAATTTGTACACAAATACAAAACACCATCATGGTGACACTCATGACACTAAAATAATGCATTAAACATTAATTTAACCACATACAATGTAACCTAAAACCCTAATGTACATAACTGATTACACAAAACTAAGAAACAATTATTTAAAGGTGAGAAATACTGTTGATATTTGAAATCAACCCAAACAAACACACCCCTCCATTAATTGCTCCGCCTCCAAAATGCACAAATACACAATGCAAGAGTAGATGGCTCTTTAGCTGAACCAAAGCAAAATAATGCTTTGTGAAAAATAAAGTGAACATAACGAATGAGTGACAAGGAAGAACAAAAAATGAACATACAGTTCACAAGAGTATATACAAGCAAGAGTTGCCAGCAGCACACCAGCTCCAGACAAACAATGACACTCAAAACTGTCTTGTTACTGTAGTTAACATTACAACAACATATCTTGGTTCTTTGAAACATAACAAAACCAATGTCACTCACATATGGAGCAGAAACAATGCAACACCAGTGAATGTTTTCCATGTCCGTTTACTCTTAGGTCCTTTCCAGTGCTGGTAAGCTTTTCTAATATTAACTAGGAAGAGGGTCAGCATTCTTTATCATTATGACCTGTTGGTGCCTGTTTGCTACAAATGTACTTTCTGAGAACATGGGATTTTGTGCTTGTAATTATAGTAAAACAGACTGAAAGAGTTAGATCTTTCACATTCACAACAATGGGATGTGAAAATGTGGAACTGGGAAGAAAACTCTGCAGGGCCTGTTTTATAGTCAGTGATCTCATAATATGAACACACATTATGAGGATAGTTGAAAGGCTAATAAAAAGGTAAGTAAAAAGACTATTTAGATTATACAACATAAAAGTGACAATGAGTAAAAGGCAGTAAGTATGATACAGACTGAATTCTTGTTTTGTGGAATGACCCATGATAAACAAGTTACATTTGATATTTCTATCAGAAGGTTAAACTGCAGTTTTGTAGTATATCATGTGATGTTTTCCTGTACAAATTATGAGGCAGATCTTAGATTTCCATGTCCCTTTGAGGTACTTCTAGACAACAAAAGGCAGTATGTAAGTTATTTCAGATGTGCATTCAAGCATCAGAAGAAACACATCGAGAACCAGTATATAAACAATTTCGAGCAGATGTTTATATGCAACTTCTCTTGCACATCAATGCGCAACTTTTGAGCAGATGTTTATAGTCAGCCTTTCCTTTCCCGCAGGTTGTTACCAAACTCAGAATTACAGTGGTACTATAAAACTAAATCATGCTGGTGCATATAACATTTTTTTTTTATAGTTTTGTTTTATCTCATCTCTAACCAAGTAAATAAATAAATATTTTTTGTCATTTAAGTACCGTGGGTAAGCTGAAATCTTTTTTTTTTTTTTTTTTAGAGCACCGGTGGTGAGCTGAAATCTTAGTGATTTGTTTCCATGCTAGAAATTTTACACTCCCAGAACATTCTCAGAACATCCCCACTGGTGTTAAGGAACTTTCAGAGACGGTCACAATGTGGAGTTCTTTTAAGGTTTGGGGAACGTTATTTGGTGGACCTTCACAGAATATTCAGAACGTTCTCTGAACATTTAGGGGACCATATTTTATTTGGAAATGTTCTCAGAATGTCCCTGCTGCCCTTGTCAAAAAAAATAAAAAATTGAAAATTAGAGCTAAATTGATTAACAAAAGTGGATGTTCAAACAAAAACTATTTTTTCTTAAATGTCTTACAAAAAAAAGCTCTTTACAGGTATTTCCTGGATTATCATTATAAAACATTTTTTTTTTTAAAATGCAAAACTCTTGCAGTAAATCATTAGCTGATAACAGCACATGCATAAGCTAATGTAACTACTGTATCACTGCATCAGCAACTACACCGTTACTGTCTTTAAATAAAGCAACATGCAGATGAACATCAGTGTTTCTGGATCATCACTGACTGAAGCACAGGCTCTACTCTCCAGTACAATGGTAACCTCACAAAACTCAACAGAAACAGAATATTAAACACTAACAGACTCTCTAGATATCTGCATCTACACTTATTACAAACCACTCTGACTTTGTTTCCTTCATACAAGTCTTCTTAATGAGGTGTTGATGTTTTATCAAAATTTATAAATGAGAATTTATAAACTTATTAAAAAATCTAATCAAATGGATGTGGTTGCTCACTGTTGATGATTTTATGATGATTTTTCATTTAGCCTTATTCACTGATCTCTGAATGTTGTATTTCTTTCATGTTGTAGTCAAAAAATCCTGTCCTGCTTTGATATTTTGAAAATTTTTATCATTCTGCAGAATTATTCAGACAGCGTATGAACCTCAACAATGGTGACAAAAATTTCAGATAAACAGATTAACTCTGAGTATCACAAAACAAGCTACTAAATTCACAAAAAAGATTTTTGTTTATTGTCACCATTGTTGAGGTTTATACGTTGATTCATGATGTCTGTGTGAGTCTAAAACACACCGCTCATAACTGTCTGTATAAAGAATTTATAAAAAAAAAAGAAAAAAACTAACTGTTAATTAATGTAAAACTAACAGTTAACACTCAGAGTTTAGTCTCTGGAGAGAATCAGTGAATCACAATCATTAAATAGCCAAACCCATCTGAGCAGACTTTCTTATGCATTTTTTTTTTCTATAACAAGTGTGTTTTGGAAACACAGTTAAAGCAGCCAGAGAAAATCTATTGTTGAAATGGCAAGAATTAAGAGCCCATTTAAAGCAAATGCTCACCTCCATAACGGTGACTTCAAACTTTATTATTTTCTATAAAACACCCACGTAGAAGGCGACGTTCTCGTGTCCTTGTGCAACTTTGCCTAAAGGTGACGAAAATTCGGAACCTTTACAGAACATTAGGGACATTCCTAAAACGTCCTCTTTTGGTAATGAAAGTGCTGCAGTTCAAGGTTCCTTATATGACTTTTGGGGGACATTCCAATTTGGTTAATTTTCTGGTCACATAAGAACGATACAATGAGGATATTTGGGACATTAACTGATCTTTGCCACATGGTCCTCTGTTGGTCATTTAATAACGTTCTCAAAATGAGTTTAGGAGGACGTTCTATTTTGGTTAGTTTATGGTGGTGTGGGAGCGTTACAAAGAGGACATTTGGGAATGTCCCCCAAACCTTAAAAGAACATTGTGACCGTCTCTGAATGTTCTGGAACGTTACTAGACAACGTCCTTAACACCAGTGGGGACGTTCTGAGAATGTTCTGGGAACGTAAAATTTCTAGCGGGGTAACCAGAGACAGTCACGATGTCAAGTTCTTTTAAGGTTTGGGGAACGTTATTTTATGGACCTTCAGGGAACATTCAGGATGTTCTGGGAATGTTTAGGGGACTATTACTATAGGACGATCTGATAACTTTCCAAATGTCTTCTTTGTAACATTCTTTCGCAACCATAAAATAACCAAAATAGAACGTCCCCCTAAACTCATATCGGGAATGTTATTAAATGACCAACAGAGGACTGTGTGGGAACGTTCTGTTAATGTCCCAAATGTTCTCTTTGTAACATTCTTTTTTGACCATAAAATAATCAAAATGGAACGTCCCCCTAAAGTCATATAAGTAACCTTAAACTGCAGCACTTTCATTACCAAAAGAGGACCTTTTAAGAACGTCCCGAATGTTCTGTAAAGGTTCGGAATTTTCGTCACCTTTAGAGAACTTTTAGGGAACGTTGCACTCAAAAAAATAACTTGTTGGTCTAACTTAATTCAGTTATGACACCTATTTCCACACAGTTGAACTGATTTATTTGAACTTAAGCTAGGTTAATTGTACTGATGAGTAAAATTCATCCTAATTGAATGAGATCACACCAGTTTCATTTGACGTATTCTGTGAATGTTTCCTGAACATAATTCACAACGACCCAACACAAATGTTTTAGGTTAACCTAACATTTTGCAAATTTAATTTCATTTAACATAATACAATTGAGTGCAAATGCCAATTAAGTAAAAAACTAAAGATTTGTGTTGGTTCAGCTTATTTAAATAAACTGAGCAAGCAGCTAGAATCATTTTTTTCAGTGTGCACAAGGTCCTGAGAACGTTGCCTTCTATGTGGGTTATACCTTGAGACTCTTACTAAAGTGATATTCTTTTCTTAAGGTGACTCTAAACATCTGATTCATCATATAATTTGAGTATTTTGTGTATTTTTTTTATAAGCTATTTTTATAAGAGCCTCTGACTCATTACATCGCACAGTGATTTGGTTTATCAAGATAGAACTTTATTATCATGCCTACAGTAAATCTTATGATTTCCTTTAAAAAAGTAATTTAAGAAAAAAACCTTATTCATTTATCAATCATAAATAATCAGTTAATCACTTTAACTAGATGAAGTCATATTAATTATATGGAGACTCATTAATCTTTGTATGGAGTCAGATTAATCCGTTCTAACACTTTATCCTTGTACTCAAAACCAACCGGTTTCGGAACACTGACTCGGTTACATCAAAAAATGTTGATAGAAAAGAAGGATGCTGTATTTCTGTATTTCAGAAATCTCAGATTAAAATCAGTAATAATCTAGTTTTCCAGTGATCCTTAAGGAAAAGAGTTTCTTTTTGAATCTGTACCATAGCATTATACATTTCCATTCATATCAGGAAGTTGAGGTGATCATCTGGCAGTTCAAAGTCTTCTGTTCAGGCTTTAGATGTTCTCCAAGTGGATTCATTCTGTTCTCACTCTGTGTGGATGAAAAATGCTGTGCTCATGCACACAAACAGCACTCAGCAGCACATCAGCCTGTCATCCCTCCATGGCAACAGCAGTGAAAGAGAGCTTAGAGTATGTGATTAAACACTGCTTCTCATGTGGATGTTTCAAACAGCACTCTACAAAACCACCACTGCCCCTGACTTCTGCATAAAGTCTGGCCCATTTAAGCTTATTACAGAAAAGAACTACAGCCCACTTAGACAGGAAGCAACTGTCTGGTGGTTGTGTGAAATGAGAAATGATCAGCTATAGTTTGCATTTACATGACGTTTAGGGGTCAAATCAAACTATTTTTTTGTATAATACACATTAAGGCATGTGAGGTTTACAGATAAAGAAGCATTTTTGTTTTCTTGGTGGCACAGCAAGTAAGACATGCAGCTTAATAGGCCATTGAAGTAATGATGCATAAACATTGAACTTGCAGTTCAGTAAGCTATATTTTATGTTGATGCTGTAGCTGCTCTGACTGATTCAAAAAAGTTCGTTCAGTGAAGGATTCGTCAGGATAATTCATATAAATTCTTTTTCAACTATTAGAATTGACTAGTAGTAGTTGTTTTGTTTCTGAATCAGACTACTGGTCAGAAGTTTGGAATATTTTTTTTTTATGTTTTTAAAAAACTCTTATACTCACAAAGGTATTAATACGTAACTTTCAAAGACAAAAAACTTAAATTTTTGTACGTTTAGAAAGGTGCTAAAACGTACAATATTGACGTAATTATGGCACTGAAATGTAAAAATACTTACTTTTTTACAGTGAAAAAAGTTAAATATTTCTGAATCTTTCATGTCATAAATATATATGTATAATTTCCATTTTATCATTTTGTAGATAAATGTAAGATCCCTAAACCCCACCCCGAACCTAAAAGTACCCATTTTATACAGTGTTAAAAGAATTAAACATAATGGACAGTAATGTGTAGGAAAATGACAATTTTAGTAAAAATATAACATTAAAATGATATTTTGAGCCAGTAATCCTACCCATACCCCTAAACCTACCCATAACCATTTCTTAAAACTCTGTACTGTTATAAATAAAAGAATAACAGACAAACAAGTGTAATCACAATCATTTCTTTTTTGTGAAAATGTCAAAAGTGGTACCAAAAGTAGTTCAAATAATGAGGAATTCCAGTCACAGTCCTATCTGGCGGTAATAGTTTTTTTATAGGGTACAGAGCAGAATTTAAATATGATGAATTCGGCTTCTCTCCGTGAAGGCGCGCACTCATTTCAAATGTCAATATACTGAAACACGGCATGTCGCAATCTTTGACGAAGCAGGTGAGAACTAATGAGCATTCGATATCAGTGCCATAAACCATGTCGTAACGCTTCTCAAGGGTGACGCACTGGCGCTACTTTCAAATTTGAATCATAACGAGTGCAGACTTTGACTGTGACAGTCGCTGTTGCTGAGAATCAAGATGAAGGTCGATGGATAAAGGGCTGAATTTGGATCTGTTGCTTACAAACATATGGATTTGAAAGATATGGAGTACAGCAAACAAATAAAATGGATGTGATTTGTGAATTTATGCTGTGATTTGGTGTATATTATGGTTGTATTTTCAGTCGCTGCATAGGAGAAAACGCCTTCTGTGTCACACAGTAAACAAACTAAATATAACAAAATGGTCAAACAATTACAGAAATTTTCTTCATAAGGTTTCAAATTGTAGTCTTGTATTAATATTATGTAATCCTCCCAAAAGAGTTTGCAGCACAAGTCACAAACAGAAATGTTATTTCATATTAAGTAGATGAGTATGTTATGAGATGTTACATGATTTACGTTTTTTGCTGTTAATACATATTATTTTACGCTTTAGTGCTATAAATACGTCAATGTTGTACGTTTTTGTGTGTATGAAAATGTAAGTATTCTCATGAGATCACGTTGAATTATTGTATCAAAAATACAGTAAAACACAGTATATTGAGAATTGGTATATACATTTAAAAATGCCTGTGATGACAAAGCTAAATTTCCAGCAGCCCTTACACTAATCGTGAGTATCATCATTTTCTTCAGAAATCATTCTAATATGCAGATTTGGTGTTCAAATATTAATAACGGTTCTTATTATTATATGTGTTTTGAAATCTTTTGTAACATTATACATGAATTTACTGTCACTTTTGATCAATTTGAATGTATCCCAAACTACTTAATGATAGTGTATCCATCCATCCATCCATCCATCCATCCATCCATCCATCCATCCTCTGCAAAAACACTTTTCAAAATCTTAATTATTCTAAACTTTTGGCCGGTAGTGTATGTGATATTCTTGTGGTGCATCATTTACATCAAGCTCTACCCACCAAGAAACTTGTTTATCAAATTTAAGAACTCATATTTTTCACATTTCTGACATGGCGTGAGCACACCACCATTTTCACAATTTACACGACCCACTTATTCCCACAGTAGGAAAATGGCTGTATTAGACGGTCTTTGAACAGCCCATTGGCAGTTTGTGGGTGGTCTGTGGGCGTGCGGAGACTACAACCTACAAGACACTTCCTTAATATATTACAACACAATGACCAGAGCACACATTTCCCAAATACATTACCACACAGCACTGAATACACACTATAGGGATGTAACGATGCATCTGGAATCGGGCTGAAAATTGATTAAAATATGTGACGATTCAAGTCGGTTGAGATGCTAAATGAATCGCGATACATTTGGGGGCGGGGGTTTATATGAATGTATATCTGAGGAGATCTGACTGGGTGTTCAGGAAAGTTTAAATGGTATTTTTCATTTTATTTCCATACAATACATTTTAAAGTAGCTTTTATTAAAGTGCAGTGCTGCTTTGTTTACAGTGGTAACCAAGGAAGCTTTGTATTGCCACTGTTCCATAAACGCCACCTGCTGTCAAGACAGTGAATCTACATTGTCATGCAGCCAGTCTGCTGTTTTATGTAGCATAATTTCAAAGCTAAAGTCTGAACAATTTTCTCTTCAAATTTTAAAAAGTATACAATCTTATTTAAATTAAAAACTGCTCATGCTGCATGTATGTAACATCATGATCATGATCATGGGATCATGATTAAAATGCAGTGGTTGCCTCTAGATTTAAATGGCTACAGATAGTTCAGCCTGTAATAGAGCAAATACACATCTTGTTCATGTACTTGCATAAAGAGATTTCTTTTATTTGTATTACTCATTTATTTATTTATTTGATTTAGGATTTGTTTTAAAATTTCAATTCAGTTTTGTTATAAAGATATTTCAATTTCACAAAGAAATTTGCATTTTGTCTGAGAAATAAAAAATAGACACTTTCTCGTTTAAATCTCATTTTGTTAAAAAAAATGAGAAAATCATTAGAAACCAATTCGTGAATCCAATATCATGAATTGTATCGAATCATGAGTTGAGTGAATTGTTATATCCCTATTAAGTGTGTTTGGACATGGTTAAAAAAAATGATTCACAAACGGCATTTTATGTTTACTAGTGCAAACATTACAACCTTTAACACTCATTCAGAAAATTTAGAAACTGTTATAATGTTGCAGTTATTGATTAGTTTGTTGTGTTTTTGGTTTCGAAGACCCTGGGGCATTTAGCGAAAGTAGATCCTTAATCAGGGAAGTGCTGGCAAGAGAAGCCAGTTTTATTTGAACAAGACATAAACCAATACATAGAGCACATTATAAATCAGCGCCATCAGTCAGCATGCACTCTGAGGCCAATCCATCACCTCATTGACACTTGAACCGATAAGTATAACACTTTGAAATCCAAGGGCACTGTTCCGAGATCAGCTTTCTATTACTTTATTCTTTAGAATGTGAAAATTAGCTGATCTCACATCAGCAAAGTTACTGAAAGAAATTCAAACAAATGACTGGCAAACAGACCCGAAGCAGTTAACTATTTGCTTCATGCCAGTATTTTATGAAGCTTTGGTGCCTCTCAGGAACTAATGATTCTGACTTAATCAGCTTTTATGTATCATATTTTGCTGAGCTCGGTGGAGAATATTTGAAGGCGAGTACAAAGAAACCATATGAGTCAAAGAATATCTTTTTCTACACTCGCTCTCAGTAAGCACAGTGAAACAGCTTTATGACCAGCAGGAGTACCGCAGTGTAGTTTCTAATAAATACAGCCCTTAGGAGTTTTGTGCATATTTAACATTCAACTAATTAAAGCCCTTCAAAGATGTATGAAACGGCATGATGCAAACTAAGTTTTAGAATTTAAAGTCACAGTTTTAAAAGAAAAACACCTTTAGGTGTTTTTAAGCTTGGTTAGAAATTTAGATAATGTAGTGCAAGATTCATATGAGGCAGGATTTTGCCAATATAACTTGGAGCACGAACCTTACGTACAGACTAAATGTCGATGTTTTGCCTCAACAAATTTCAGTTACATTAAAAGGCAGTTCGTTAATTGAGTCAGGCACTCACAGGAAACAGATGATGTAGAAACAAATTGACATTTCCATTGCAGGACCTCCTAGGGGATTCTCTCTCTCTTTCTCTGCCCATGGAATTGGGTTGTGTCGAAGTATATTGCTAAGACAGGCACAAGCTTTGTTAGATCATTTAATGAAGGTAAAGATTTTTGTCTGTGTAGCTAATCTGTCATGATTTATTGGAGAGCCAACAGAAAACACACATATATTAAATACATATGTGGCTGATTGGTGGCAGTCAATACTGAAAAGACCACCTTAGTAGGTTTATTACTGATACAAAGTAGTTGGTTAAGCTGGTAGATCAGTATGGTGTTTGTAGTGAAGCTACTGTAGTTGACATAGATGTCAAGCTATATAAAGGGATAGTTTACAACAATTCTGTCATTTATTCAAACTTGTAATTTCAAGAACCCTCTCTTTGTATTTACAGTGGATAAGGAAAGTATTCAGACCCCCTTAAATTTTCACTCTTTGTTATATTGCAGCCATTTGCTAAAATCATTTAAGTTCATTTTTTCCCTCATTAATGTACACACAGAACCCCATATTGACAGAAAAACACAGAATTGTTGACATTTTTGCAGATTTATTAAAAAAGAAAAACTGAAATATCACATGGTCCTAAGTATTCAGACCCTTTGCTGTGACACTCATATATTTAACTCAGGTGCTGTCCATTTCTTCTGATCATCCTTGAGATGGTTCTACACCTTCATTTGAGTCCAGCTGTGTTTGATTATACTGATTGGACTTGATTAGGAAAGCCACACACCAGTCTATATAAGCCCTTACAGCTCACAGTGCATGTCAGAGCAAATGAGAATCATGAGGTCAAAGGAACTGCCTGAAGAGCTCAGAGACAGAATTGTGGCAAGCCACAGATCTGGCCAAGGTTACAAAAAAATGTCTGCTGCACTTAAGGTTCCTAAGAGCACAGTGGCCTCCATAATCCTTAAATGGAAGACGTTTGGGGCGACCAGAACCCTTCCTAGAGCTGGCCGTCCAGCCAAACTGAGCTATCGGGGGAGAAGAGCCTTGGTGAGAGAGGTAAAGAAGAACCCAAAGATCACTGTGGCTGAGCTCCAGAGATGTAGTCGGGAGATGGGAGAAAGTTGTAGAAAGTCAACCATCAATACAGCCCTCCACCAGTCGGGGCTTTATGGCAGAGTGGCCCGACAGAAGCCTCTCCTCAGTGCAAGACACATGAAAGCCTGCCTAAAGGACTCCAAGACGGTGAGAAATAAGATTCTCTGGTCTGATGAGACAAAGATAGAACTTTTTGGCCTTAATTCTAAGCGGTATATGTGGAGAAAACCAGGCACTGCTCATCACCTGTCCAATACAGTCCCAACAGTGAAGCATGGTGGTGGCAGCATCATGCTGTGGGGGTGTTTTTCAGCTGCAGAGACAGGACGACTGGTTGCAATTGAGGGAAAGATGAATGCGGCCAAGTACAGATATATCCTGGATAAAAACCTTCTCCAGAGTGCTCAGGACCTCAGACTGGGCCGAAGGTTTACCTTCCAACAAGACAATGACCCTAAGCACACAGCTAAAATAAGGAAGGAGTGGCTTCACAAAAACTCTGTGACTGTTCTTGAATGGCCCAGCCAGAGCCCTGACTTAAACCCAATTGAGCATCTCTGGAGAGACCTAAAAATGGCTGTCCACCAACGTTTACCATCCAACCTGACAGAACTGGAGAGGATCTGCAAGGAGGAATGGCAGAGGATCCCCAAATCCAGGTGTGAAAAACTTGTTACTTCTTTCCCAAAAAGACTCATGGCTGTATTAGATCAAAAGGGTGCTTCTACTAAATACTGAGCGAAGGGTCTGAATACTTAGGACCATATGATATTTCAGTTTTTCTTTTTTAATAAAAAAAAAAGCTCACAATTCTAAAAAAAAAAGAATTGTGAGATAAATTGCAATTACCTTTTTTATTTTTTTATTTAGTGGTGGAAACCAGCTTCCATAAGAAAGGCACTTAAAAGTTTAAAAGTTAAAAGTTTCACACAAAACTATATGTGAGACCAGAAGACAGTGCATAAATTATATGATATTTTTACTTCCGTGTCCTTTTTGAAGTTTAAAAGCTTCAGTCCCCATTCATTGTAGTTGTAGTTTTGGGTGAATGTTTGGGAAACTTTTGATCCGTTCGGGAAAACACCAAAGGCGTGAAGAGGTGTGCAGTCATGGAGACTGAATTAGATTGAATTCATTGCTGTAGTCCACAGGTCATACCGTTATAGGCTCGACTAAATCATTCCCGGAAAGCTATAAAAAATGTGACAGCACAGATTTAAGGCACTCTTAGTATGAACTTTCGCTTTAATTCTCTCTCTAGCACTCCGTCTTTCCTTCTCATT
Organism: Chanodichthys erythropterus; assembly: GCF_024489055.1. Classification (NCBI taxonomy): domain Eukaryota; kingdom Metazoa; phylum Chordata; class Actinopteri; order Cypriniformes; family Xenocyprididae; genus Chanodichthys; species Chanodichthys erythropterus. Next base: position 15,658,926 of record NC_090229.1, read on the forward strand.
CTTTTTCTATATCACCCCGCCCGACTCATTTTCACTCTTTCTCTAACCCCATCCTTTCTGAGGTTGACATTTAGAAAGGAGCCCGTCTGTGTGTGTGTGTGAGTGTAGGAAAGAGAGTGATCATCTCTGCTTTATAACTTTAGCCATACACCTTATTCACCCAGCTCCTGTCAGCGAGAAGGAGAGAGATGTGGACCGCTCACAGTTAAACATCAACTGCTTTAAACAGCATTTATCTGAGATTCTGAAGGATTTTCATCTGAATTGTGTTCACCAGAGTCCTGAACAATCTCCTTGGCATTTCTGCATTCATCTTGTCTCCTTTGATACTTCTTTCATGCTTTCAAAACAATACTGCTCGCCGCGTGTGTTGTGCACTCTGCAGTCACTGAGCTAAATTTAATAAATTGCTGTTTTGACATAAATTAGCATCACGTTTCCTCTTTCTATGATGTGTGTGCAATGGCCTTTCATAGAGAGCCTAAAGGAACTTAATTTAGACTAATGATTAAAAGATTATCCAATCAAACCATGATCGTACTTCATCCTTATTATCTCACAGGAGCTGAGTGTGCCAAGATTGTGAACACTGAATAATGTTCTGGGTCTCTGACATTGAATTTTAAATGGTCTCTTCAGCCTGGAGCTAAGGTTGTGAGTTATTTATTTTATTTTATTTAAAGTTGCAATTTGTAAATTTTAGGAGGATCTATTGACAGAAATGCAACATAATATACATATAAATATGTTTTCAGTGGTGTATAAAAACCTTACATAATGAACCGTTATGTTTTTATTACCTTAGAATGAGCCATTTCTATCTACATACACTGTGGGTTCCCTTACTTGTTAAGTCGTCATTTTGCGGCATCATGTTTCTACAGTAGCCCTAAACGGACAAACTGCTCTACAGAGCTCGTTTGCTTTACTAGCTTCTCTCTGCTGTCTGAGACGACGACATCTTTGTCCTGGGTTGGACACCGTAGCTTCTCTATATTGCAATTTGCAACCTCATTGTTAGATTCCGCTAAAATTTACACACTGCACCTTTAAAGTTTCAATGATTGAATATAGCCTGATTTAAAGTCCCCCTGAAATCAAAATTTAAGTTTTTAGCTTTTAGTATGAATATGTTAGCCTTAAGGTTATGAATAAACTAGTGTGTTAGGAGATAAAAGCATTCAAATCTTAGTCTCTCACTTCTGCTAAAATGGATCACGGATTTTCATGACATCACCGCGGACTTTAGCTTCTCATCAAATCTTCTGTCCAATCAAATGCTCTATAGAATCTGAAGACGCGCCCCCTCCTACACTATAAACAAATGCTGAAGCTGTAGCTGAAATCGGTCATTTGTTCACACATTTACTAGTTTCTACATGGTGAATGGCACATAGTAGATGGAGGATAGGGAACAATTCAGACAGTGTAAATATGCTTTCCTATTACGCAAATTAAGTAAATTTTTGCATTTGTGTCACGTGAACCGCTGAAGCGCGAGCACAGTCTGCTCCGGTCCAGAGACACGAGAGTCAGCACAGACCACAAAATGTTAAGGCACTTTTGAATTCTGCAAACAGTGCTATATTTTAAAGCAATATGGAGGAGAAACAGTTAGAGATTATGAGGGAAACTGGGTTTTACGAGCTCAACAGTTCTGGCTATTCTATATAGTGCATACTTTTTTTTTTTTTAACAGTCACAAAATAAATTTCAAACCAAATGTAGCACGTATTATACAGTATGACGGACCCAGCAAAATAAAACCGTAAATAATCACAGGAAGAGCAGAAACAATAGGAATAAGAATATACATCAAAATAAGATTCCTTAAACACAAGACAGGAATCATAATGACTATACTGTTACAGTAGCTGTAGAGCATTTCCCTCTTATCAAATACTGACTATAGGCCTTAGGATACTGGTGGATATTGTCACATCAAGTTTAACAGGGATGATTTTAATATTCTTTTTCTTTTTTTGTTTTCAGAACTCAAAACTACTCAGACTTTAAATAAAAAAACATTAGCATATTGGTTGGCAAATGCTTAAATACATATCAGATTCTTTACTGCCAAGAAATCTTCAATATGTATGAGCATAGTGTCAGGGTACTTTGAAAATAAAGCTGATTTTGCGCAACTTGCTTTGAACCTTCGGGAGCTTTCTGACTTCTCTCTATTGAGAGATACAGCTTGATAAGATACAAGATACTGTACATGCCCAAAGCATCAGCTATTTATTATATATGAAGGACACACAGTTAGAGCGGCATGATTTTTGTGATTAGATTCTCTGTTCATGCAATTTAAAAGTGCACAAAGTCATTTTTTCAGGGTTACACTTTATTTTGATGGTCCACTTTAGACATTCTACTAAAACTGTTAGGTTAGGTTAAGTGCTAGGGTATGGGTGAGTATAATAAGTTTACATGTAGTTGTAAAGTTACTTATAGTCTGTTTGGGGAGCATCAAAATAAAGTGTTAGCAGATATTAAGCAGACAGTCTGTTAATACTCTGAGAGTTAGTTGACATAGTTGCAAAGTAACTTATAGTTAGTAAAATGTCTAAAGTGGGCCATCGAATTAAAGTGGTACTTTTTTCAGGTTTTGGAACATTTTTCTCACTTCCGACACCTTCTAAAACAAAACACATGTAGAGGTGCATTGAAATTTACACAGATGGTAAGACGAGGGCTGAAAGGGACAGTGGTAGACTTAGGGTCATTTGGAAAAGGGCTGGTGTTTTCACACTCAGATCTCATAAAGTGTCAGGACAGGAAAAAGACTCAGGTCTCACAGGTGACAGCTTGCGCAGAGCCCAAAGAAAGAGAAACTGCTGACGGCATGTTGAACCTGACCACCGGGGTCACTGAAGGGGTAAGATGTTGTACTATACAACCCATTAACCACACCGATGTGAGCACATGCTGGGAACATGAGTTCAGGGAAAATGCACACATGTCAGTCATTGCCTCTCTCTTTTGCATCCATTCTGTTTTTGTCTTTCCCTTCAAATGGAAAAAGGTCACTAATGATCTATTTAAATGCACAAATAACCTAAAAATCAAGTGCAATCACCGATCTCGCCAAAGGCACTCAAATGAACACTTTTATTGCTTGCATACATCAGGGATCCTCTCGTTATCGCTGTCAGTTTATTTTGAGTTCTTCAGCACACATTTCAGTTTCATTTTTGAGGTGATAAAGGACAAGTGAGCTGTCAGATGGAAGAGAAGAAGAGAGGATGTGACAAGACACAGGGTTAATGGGTGTTTCCCCTGTAGCTGAATTAAAATAGATGCACAGATTTCTTCCTTGCCTGTTTGCATGCTATAGTCACTGGCTTGAGTCCATGAAACTCACATACAGGCTGGTATTTCAGCTCCTGTCGATCATTTGCAGTGACGCATAGTGAGTTTTGAATGTAAATATGAAATTTCACCTTTTAACTCAAAGAAATCACATTGAATATGCATGTTATTCTATTAGAGATTAGGATACTTTTTAAGTGTTTACTGTTTTATTTTAATGTTAATTTGAAGTATTTGTCAAAGAGCTTAAATATCTGCTATGCTTAGGGCTAAAACAATCACAGTAAGAATATAATAAAATATTTGTCCCTGATAAATTAAAGTATGATGTTTAATAGCAGTAATTTGTGGGACATTACAGACAACAAACGCCTAAACACTCCTGTTTGCTGTTTCTTTGTTATGGTTGTGACAACAATAAACCATTTAAAAAAAAAAAAAAATAAATAAAAAAAAAATCATATGGTGACAGTTACTATGGTTTTGGGCTTTAAAATTACAGAATAAATATGGCAAAAATCTCCTGACAAAATTAGTTTGATTTACTGTATGCTTAGAAAATAAATGGCTATAAGAATAACATGAAGTTATTACAAGAAATATTTGGAAACAATCTGAAAATATTGAAAATATCTGCTTCTGTAAATGTATCTTGTTTTGAGGATGTCTAAATAATTTACATTAAAATCAAGACACATACTGTATAAGAAAATGTTTTTGCTGTGTTAGTCAAGCTTTAGGACTTACGTAAGGACTGTCTTACAAAAGATAAAACAACAGCAACCTGCACCTGCTCACGTACACTTGCATTTTCTGAGTGTTTAATGGGATCTGCTTTTAGCTGCTTTCAAAGACTTTCAGAAAACCTCTTCATGAGCATTATGAAATGGATGCATCAGGTGACATAACACTATTCATTTAAAAAATGTGTATACACACAGTGGGTACGGAAAGTATTCAGACCCCCTTAAATTTTTCACTCTTTGTTATATTGCAGCCATTTGCTACAATCATTTAAGTTCACATGGTCCTAAGTATTCAGACCCTTTGCTCAGTATTTAGTAGAAGCACCCTTTAGATCTAATACAGCCATGAGTCTTTTTGGGAAAGATGCAACAAGTTTTTCACACCTGGATTTGGGGATCCTCTGCCATTCCTCCTTGCAGATCCTCTCCAGTTCTGTCAGGTTGGATGGTAAACGTTGGTGGACAGCCATTTTTAGGTCTCTCCAGAGATGCTCAATTGGGTTTAAGTCAGGGCTCTGGCTGGGCCATTCAAGAACAGTCACAGAGTTGTTGTGAAGCCACTCCTTCATTATTTTAGCTGTGTGCTTAGGGTCATTGTCTTGTTGGAAGGTAAACCTTCGGCCCAGTATGAGGTCCTGAACACTCTGGAGAAGGTTTTCATCCAGGATATCCCTGTACTTTGCCGCATTCATCTTTCCCTCGATTGCAACCAGTCGTCCTGTCCCTGCAGCTGAAAAACACCCCCACAGCATGATGCTGCCACCACCATGCTTCACTGTTGGGACTGTATTGGACAGGTGATGAGCAGTGCCTGGTTTTCTCCACACATTCCACTTAGAAATAAGGCCAAAAAGTTCTATATTGGTCTCATCAGACCAGGGAATCTTATTTCTCACCATCTTGGAGTCCTCCATGGGGGCTTTCATGTGTCTTGTACTGAGGAGAGGCTTTCTGGTCGTCCCAAACGTCTTCCATTTAAGGATTATGGAGGCCACTGTGCTCTTAGGAACCTTAAGTGCAGCAGAATTTTTTGGTAACCTTGGCCAGATCTGTGCCTTGCCACAATTCTGTCTCTGAGCTCTTCAGGCAGTTCCCCTTGACCTCATAATTCTCATTTGCTCTGACATGCACAGCTATAAGGTCTTATATAGACAGGTGTGTGGCTTTTCTAATCAAGTCCAATCAGTATAATCAAACACAGCTGGACTCAAATGAAGGTGTAGAACCATCTCAAGGATGATCAGAAGAAATGGACAGCACCTGAGTTAAATATATGAGTGTCACAGCAAAGGGTCTGAATACTTAGGACCATGTGATATTTCAGTTTTTCTTTTTAATAAATCTGCAAAAATGTCAACAATTCTGTGTTTTTCTGTCAATATGGGGTGCTGTGTGTACATTAATGAGGAAAAAAAAAATGAACTTAAATGATTTTAGCAAATGGCTGCAATACTTTCCGTACCCACTATATATATATATATATATATATATATATATATATATATATATATATATATATATATATATATATATATATATATATATATATACACTGTACTGTTCAAAAGTTTGGGGTTGGTAAGATTGGTTGGTAAGATTTTTTTATGCTTTTGAAAGAAGTCTCTTATGCTCAACAAAGCTACATTTATTTGATCAAAAATACAGTAAAACCAGTACTACTGTGAAATATTACAATATAAAATAACTGTTTTATATTTTACTATATTTAAAATGTTTTTTATTGTTTCTGTTTAGCAAAAATATAGTTCGTAAACTCTAGATGGCTCAGGCTGATACATTCTTAATGCAATCCGCAAACAATGACATCATCTAACATGGCTCGAGCTGATTGGATTTTGCTGATTCTGCAGCCAATGAGCTTGCTGCTTAACTTTTAAATAGTTTGGTTCTTCGTTTGCTGTAAGTAGTTTTACCAAAACCCTCAACCTCCCCCAGCTCCACCTATATAGATCTGCTATGGGTATTTTATTATATTATATGAGCAGCAGCAGCAGCATGTCTTTCCTGTTCTCAGCAGCATGTCTGTTGATGTATTAGCAGTTGCAATTCTCTGTAGCATAGCAACTATTCCACCAAGACCAAATACAATAACATTGTCATATCCAACACCATGCCAAATCCTCAGAGAGTTGTCATTTAAGAACTTTCAGTTAACTGAAATGTTTATGGTTAACTAAAATAACCCTGGTAACTAGGCATAGTATATCAAAGTGTCACCTAAGCACATTGATCACAACCAGTTTGATACCATGCAGGTCAGGCAGAATGGCTCTTGGTCTGCTCGTATTTTTTCCCCCCAAAGACTTTGCTGACACGAATGCACCCTGTAATCTGCCTCCTTCTGTTTTTTTTTCAAGTGAATTTCTTCGTTTTCAGTATTATGCCTGTTTCCATAGCAATGACTTTTTCTACACTTCAGCATTCAGACCCTTCCCAGGTGAGAACTGTGTTACACTCCAGACTCCAGAGGCCTTGTCAGGAATCTTAATCAAAGACAACATCAGATGTCGGGCAAATCTGAGGTCCGCCTCCCCAGCCTGGAGGTGAGATTATTGAAATTGCCTGGGCGAAGATCCCCACTTAAAAATGGCCGAAGGTGGTCCGTAATATGTGTCCATATCGGCATCTGCATGTTTATGAGTTCTCAGATCCGCTTGTACATCAAACATACACCCGACCTGATGTGTGCTGATAGAAATGCAAATATTTAAAAGTCAATATTCAGCTACACTGTGTATGTGCGTACCAAAGTGTGCCTCTCTAGATGGCTGTGTGTGTGGGGGGGTGGGGGGGGGAGGGGAGTGGTAATACGTCATGTCTTGCCCTTCAGAGTATAGATGAGCAGAGAATTAATGCACAAGGCCAGGGCTCACCTCCTCATTTGGCTCCTCTTTCTCACTCACTCTGTCCCTGTCATTCTGTTTTATTCTTTGTGCCTCTCATGCACCGTCTATCACTTGTGATTCTTCCCATCATCCTCTTATAGAAGCTTCTAACTACCTGAACAAGAGCTCTGTGCATCAAATACCAGTTGAACGCTCTGTATGTTTTTGTCTGGAGGGTAAGGCCCAAGTTGGGGCTTATTGCTGGCCTGTTACTCTTAAGAGGTTTGTAAGATAAGTGGCTGTTGAACTGAAAGCCTCACTATTTGCAGGATGACTGATGTAAAATGAGCTTTCTAAAGCAGCTGAGACTCTCAAACATTTCAAACAAATCTAATTTACACTCTGTATTCTTCACCATAAACACCTGAAATAGAAAATGGATTCTCTGATGTGTACTAAATAATACCATCTGTTGCTCAAGTGCCTACTCAAGACTGCTCTATTGGTGTGCATACTGATATTTTTTCATGTTTATGACACCATTTATAAATTCAAGGAATTGTGGCTGTTGAAAAACAAGATGTTTTTGAAAGGTTATAGACCTATTATAGACCTATTTTCTATAGGCACTGTATTTTAAAAAATCTAAAATTTTTCATTTTATTTAAATTTTTGGGTCCATACACCGAAAGTCAGTTGGATGTGTTGTATTGGACTCCACTGACTTTCATTGTATAAACAAAAAGATTGAATTATTCTTCAAAATATCTTCTTTTGTGTTCCACAGAAGGAAGGGATGGAATGATGCAAGGGTGAGTAAATAATAACAGAATTTTGATTTTTGATTAAGAGCACTTAATTCTATTTTAGTATATAATATTAGGAAAAAATAAGGCCACTTAAGTGTACTTAAAAAGAGTACGCTTTCATGACACACTTAAAATTATAAGTATTATTTTAAATGGCATTTTAAATCAATGTTTTATCATCTTTTGCCATGCTTTATTTATACATCCAACAGGGCACTTTAACAATATTTCAAAGACAATAGAAGTAATTATGAAATTACATATACTTACATGGATCAAAAAATCACACTTAAGTGTATAGTTGAACTGTAAAAAAAGTTTTATTTTGGTGATAACTACTCTTTTTAAAAGTATGCTAAAGTTCTTTTTTACAAGGGGATCTCTTTGAGTCTAATACATCTAGTATCTCCAGCATCATAATTGGCAAAATTTTGCTACTTTCAGGAAACCAATCTATAAATACCTGGTTATGGACTGCCAGAGTAATGATTAAAACTAGCAAATAAGCCCTTTTGGATGCCCATTGTCCTGTTAACTATCTACGACTCACATTGTGCTCAAATGGGCCCTTTTGTTTCTCTCATCTCCAGCGTTTCACTATCAGATAGAGGAGATGTCCGCTCTTCAGTCCGGTTGTCATGGTCACTGTCTTATTGTTGTGGTAGCTATTTGTGTCTCATGTTGTGTTCAAAGTGATTTGCAATTATTCCACCTTTCAAGGGGTTATTACAGCTCTGAATATTGAGAATATTGAGCACATAATGCAGAGTGTTCCTTGAAATATTCAAAGCCTGCTGTTCTTTTGTATGAGTGAAACAATTCTTAGTCATAAAAAAGTTATATAAAAGAAACACAACTGTTATACAATAAAGAGGAATGACCAGGGACATTACTTGTACTTGGGATTCCTATTCATATACCTTTTAAAAAATGAATTGTCATCTTGTAACCGATTATTGATTTGACCCTGGCTAAATATTATATTAGTTTCAAGGTGTTCCACTAATAATTTACTCTGTTTGCGGGTTCTGCTGAAGGATCAATAAATCATTATGTGGTTTTACAGTTCTAAATATAGAGCATTGATTAACCCCTCAAAATATAAACATGTCTTGATTATTGAGTGCTAGTGAGTATCTTGTTAATGAAGTGACAGCTGGGGAATGGAGGTCTGACAATATGCTAACTAGGCACTACTAGTCAAAACTAAAGGGATAGTAAAAAAAAGTACTGTATGTGTATCTGATACAATGACAAAATTATGTGTCTGTATATTCGGATAGAACCAGATGTGGGTGGAGTATGAACTGAATGCGCATCAAATCTATTATATTCCGCATGATAAATACTGCATGCCTTGTATAATTAATAAAATTATTTATCTTTTTTTATTACAACTTAATATGTTAAACATACACTACAATACCATTCAAAGGTTTGGGGTCAGTAAGATAGAAAGACATTGAAATAAATTAATACTTTTAATTGTAATGTTTCAAAGAAATGCTATTCTGTTGAACTGTTCTGATGAATTTATTCTATTAATCAAAGAATCTTAAAAAGTTATGATTTTCACAAAAATATTAAGCAGCACAACTGTTGTATATTTGCATGTTAAATTTGCATATTTCTGATGGATCATGCAACACTGGAGCAATGGCAGCTGAAAAAGTTTATTTCATCTTCTATTTTGTTCTTCAATGTTGTTCGTTTGTGCATTTTGGTTTGGTTCTGTTGTGTTTCCTTGCCATGTGTATCTTGACCTATTCTGCATCTCAGTTCGCCTACATATACTATGCCTTAATAGTATCTACTGTTTTTGTGAAGAAAAAGTACATACTTTTGAGTGTGTAGCAGAATAGTAGGCAAGCTTTGGGACATACAGTACTACTTCGTCATAATTGCGTCTTTAACGGACAACTCGGTCACTTAGTTACATGCGTCCTGACACCATTTAAACTGCCCTGTCAATCATCTTGTCACAGTTAAAATCCTCAACATTCAATTTAATTTAATTTCCTACCGTTTTGGAGAGAAATGTAGTAGCACGTTGATTTACCAGACATGGGTCTTTCATACGGAGAACTCTCCTCATGTGTTTGCAGTTTGTGTAATGAAGCTTTTAAAAGTTAATGACCAAACATTACAAAAAAATCATTCCAAAAGTTCACAGTGCTTTTGCAGAAGAAATATAATGTGGATAACACTGAACGAATATCTTATCGTCAGGTTAGATACTGATTATTAATCACTCAAACCCCTGTATTGAAAATACATAACTGTCGGACTCATATATCCACCATGTTTGTAGTTTTTTAACACTTTTAATTCATGTTTGTAGTTCTAATCAAATCCTCGTCCATCATGCAATGGGTTGTGGGCAATATTAGCCGTTAGAGTGTGCACAGATCTGATGATAATCAAAGTAGACCATCCGGGTATGATTTGGATAACTCATTTTAACATACTATGATTTGGGACTAGTGTTGTTTTTGGCATCCTGTTTTAATTTTAGTTTTAGTCTAGTCTTTGTGTCAAGCTGTCATTTTAGTTTTTCTTAGTTTTAGTCACGTTCATACTCTTTTAGTCTAGTCAAGTTCCAGTCAACTAAAAGTCTGAGCATTTTAGTCTTATTTTAGTCAGAATTATCCATGACTATTTTCGTCTAGTTTTAGTCGACGGAAACTGATGACATTTAGTCTAGTTTTAGTCAATGAAAATTGTATTTTAGTCTCTTTTTAGTAATGCAATTCTATTTAACCCAGTCAATATAGTATAAGTACCTAGTAGTATAGACGAAACCAAAATTTTCTTTTAGCCAAACCCATTTCAAACAAGGTTATCTTATTATATTATTACCTTATAGAAAATACCTTATAAAAACTAATGTCTCTTCATTTTCGTCTCGTCTCGTTTTGGTCAACGAAAATGAAGAGACATTTTAGCATAGTTTTTATTTTGTAAACCACATTTAGTCTCGTTTTTATTCATCAACAATATTGCATTATACCAGGGATGGACAACTCCGGTCCTGGAGGGCCAGTGTCCTGCAGAGTTTATCTCCATCACTTGCCTATAACTTTCTACTAATCCTGAAGAACTTGATTAGCTGGTTCAGGTGTGTTTGATTAGGGTTGGAGCTAAACTCTTCTGGACACTGGCCCTCCAGGACCAGAGTTGTCCATCCCTGCATTATACGTTTAATTATAGTCATTGTCACATGACCAGCATTTACGTTGCGTCTCGTCTCATTTTCGTCACGTGATAAAGGTTCGTTGACGACGATATTTAGTCATAATTTTTGTTGACGAAAGCAACACTATTTGGGACACACTAATTCTAATTTCGAATACTATTTAGGACGGATAGTATCCGAATTAGGACGCAACACTAGTTTCCTGTGTTTGCCTGTTAGTATAATTAATTTCACCTGTTGAGTTTTCTTTACCTCTGTGTGCTGAGTTTCCTATGTTCATTTGTCCATTCTACGTCATGTACTGTATAGTGGTTGTTTTGCTCTTTAGTGTTCCTAGTGATTTCATTGCTGTTAAATACATACTATACTGCTGCAAAAATATCCCTCTTTCTCCTTCGTTGCAACAAAGCTGTGACAATATGATGTTGGTCCTGAACATTGAGAGTAAGTTAGAAGTAGTGAATTTATGGTTCTGATTGAAGTACGTTTTGGATTTATGGTCACAGTGAATGGTCGATTATTAATATTATGGGGCACAGGGTCACAGCATGTTTGGTTTTGGGTTAAGATTATGTTCTGTGGATGCTTAACACGCTTTACAAAATTAAGACATGCATAGACCTCCTTGCAGATTATAGAAATGCCTTCAGGCTAGGTCTGTCTAGCCCACATGAACAACAAAGCACTCATTTAATCAACTTTGTACCTTCTAAACAACTTTATTTCCAGATGGACTAGTGCACTGCACCCCAACTGTCAGAAATTGCAAGCATAGAATCAGATTGACTTGCATCAGGCGGTCAGTGGATGTACTGTGGGCGGTCCGACTAGGGTTAGGGATTTGACTGATAGGATGTTGATCCCATCAACATGTCTGTCTTGTGTAAATCACATTTGGCTCCTATGGACAGTGTGGCGAACAGTGATTCAATATCTGCAATCTCTTTCTAGGCCTGTTTCGAAAAATCTAATCATCATAAAACATCTAAAGCTGAAACAATCCTGCAGCTGCTTCAATAAGGCTACAGACTGTATCTGTAGGTTTAAAATGAAAGTTTTAAGAATCCAATACTTTCGTACTTGCATAACTTCTGCTTCGAATTCATGACCAAGAATTATCTTGTCCACGCCTTCACCTTTAGCCTCCCTGACAATATACACTAACTCAGACTAACCCTTGGTCTTGACCCCTCAGCCTTTCAAATGAAAATCAGCTAAATGAATGGAGTGCGATTTGGCTAATTACCAAATACAATACCCAGTGAACTCCCCTTTATTTGCATATGATAACACAATTGTCTGAAGCTGAAGTAATAGCTCAATTAAAACAAGACAGATAAGACCTCAGTTTCTTGACAAGTTTAACTAATCACAGTTACTGTATCTAATTATTGCAGGTTAGCCACGTGCCCAACTTGTTATTGAACTTGGAATCGCTGTGGTCGATGTCGTTGTCAAAATGTTATTTTGAGTCAGCATTTAGGGGTCTTTACATTTGGAGGCTTAAATCATCAGTGTAAGGATTACACAGTAATCCTGTGTGAGTAAATACCCAGCCTGATACATACAGAACGTTATGAATAACTCACTCAGCAAAACTGCACAACTGTTTTCTAAGAACTGAGGTTTCTGCTAGGATTTCATGTTTTACAGGAAGTGAAATGACTGTCTGCTACCATATAAACACAGAATATAGATTCTCAATTTGTTTGATTTTTTTTTTGTTTATCTTTTTCAGCACAAATTGAACACATATAAATGATATATAATATATTTACACACAGTATAGTTAAATGCATTGATTGTACAGATTTGATTTGATTTTTTTCTCCGTTACATCAGGCTTAAGAACTCTTAAGTGCATACGGTAGTGTAAATGATCTCTTTACAGATGCTAAAAAATATAGTTTCTCCAAAATACATTTCCAGTAAGATTGTAATGGCGATAAAATGCAGTGCGGCTGGAATCTGCTGAACGTTTGCGTTTTAGGCTGGATTTGATATGCCGTACTGCACTTTAATGCTGCTTATTTATCTCTTCATTTTCTATTTCCACAAACACCCGATTTATACTGGCACAATTTAAAACAGCTTTCCTAGATGATCACAGATGTTGTAAACCTTCTATGCCTCGCATTTAGGAAATACATCTTTTAACTCTGCTTATTTGCTGTATAAAGTGATATACATATAAGCCTGCTATTATGTTGATGTCTTTCCATTGTTTTTATAGTGAGCTAATGATATTTTCTTTCCCTTACCCTTACATGTAACCCTTATTGTATTTTTTTTGTATTTTTAGATTTTTATTAAGCCATTATTTATTGTTTATTAATCCGTTTTCTCATGGGGACCATTAGCTGGTCACCACAATAGGTTTAACTATCCTTGTGGGGATATTTTGGTCCACACAATGAAGGCAAACGTGACATTTCATAACCTCCACACACACTAACGTTTTTTTTAAGAATGTATTTTCTTCATCAGGGTTGTTTTCACAAAGCCTCTCTCTCAAACACACTGGCTTAATGAGCTTTCCTGCTGTTGCCTGACAGTCTACAGAGTTTTTATTCATTTTCAGCCAGCTAAAGCCGTTCCTGTGAAATAAACAGCAATTCAACATTATTCAATACCACCGCTGTCTCTTTCTTCTTCCTATATGGTAAATTGAAGTGGAAGATCAATCATCTTAACAGCAAAAAAGAGTTTCTGTGTTTCACAAGGAAGAAAAATATGGCATTACACTCTCATGTAATTTGCAGGATATGGCTCTATTGCTTCAGTAAACCCACCAGACACTATATTAACCTTGGGATGAGAAACTGATCCCCCCCTTAGTGGAAAGTGCTGTACACTGGTTGAGCTTTTCATAGCCTATATGCAGACTGATATATCTCTGCGAGCAAAGATTGGGATAGAATTGGGTTCGGATGAACTCCTCTGAGGGAAAAAGGGGGAAGGATGTCTAAAATGTTACATATTTTACTTTAAAATGACGTCACGGGTTTGTCAGCTAAAGCAGGACTGGCAGGTTGTTAGTCAGACGGAGGAGGAAAGGAGAGAGAGAATGTGAGAGAGAGAAAGAGAAAGAGAGAGAGGGAGTGAGGGTGGATAGCGCGCGCAGTGGTGATAACACTATCTGTCTATCTATCTACCAAATGACGAGCGTTTCTTTCACGCGCTCCACTCATCACGCGCGTCCGTGAAGTGGTGTTTCATTCCTCACTCTTGTTTTTTTCCCGCATCACCAATTTATTTGGACTCTAGAAAGATTGCGCGAACTATCGAAGAGCTTCTACAGCCGATGTAGGACATGCTTTTGCGCCACGGAAATCTCGATGTTTTATCTTCCGTTTTTGCCTGTGCTCTGTCTCATAATGGCAATGTAGAAAAAGTGCGCGGTGACCGCGAGCGCAGCGCACGGGCGATGTTGACGCCGTCACCTTGCCGTCTGGTTCCCATCGCTTCTTGACTTTTTTTTTCCAGTGGAGTATAATCTAAATGAACTTGTGAATGTAAAAGAAGGCGGCTGTTGAGAAGCAACTGAACCGTCCAGCTGCCCACGCTGCCGCTGGGTCGCTCTGCACGTCCGTGCGCACTTCTGAGGAGAAAACAGCGAGCAACTAAAAAAGGGGACAAGACGCGTCCTTGTTTTTTGTGAATATTTCGCCCAGTCCTCGTTTGTTGAGCTCTGGAGAGACGTGGAGCTATTTCAAGCTTTCTGTTTCTCGGAATATATAACATTAGAATGCTAGCATCCATAACATTTGGAGTAAGGTGTCTAACTTAAGGTGACCATTACGCTCGAGCGTCGACGTTTGTTGGAACGCATAAATGGACGAATACCAGGAGGACTGATTCGGAATTGTTGTCTGGAAAAATGTGGCTGAAACGGTGTGTCACACGCAGGTAATAAATATCCCTTTTGAAATCTCTCAGCTAAGGGCTGAATGCTTTAAACGCCCATTGCCAAAATCCTGTCATCTGTGAAGAGTTTTGTGGCAAGTTGATGCGCGTCATGCTGTTTTCACTTCACTTGTTTTTAATGCGATGTCTTACTTAAACCTCACAGCTTTGTATTGTTAATATTCCCGGGGAAACATTTTAAGTGATGCTGTTTTTTGAGAATAACTAGAGGGCTCGTAATTAACCAGATTGCGAAACGAGTTGACGTTATTCACACAGCTCTCGCTAGGGGCCGCCAAATAACCGCGATTCAATACCAAATACTTGACGCGCGCAAATTAGGTCGAGTATCAGCTCACACCCTCACATACCACAGTATACCATGCCAGGACAACATTTTCTGTGCGGTCAAGACATTTATGGCATTTTATGAATCACATCTCTCACTGTTTGAGTGACATTTTGATCAGAGGGTTCGAATGATGTGCAATTTGCCAGTGGAAAGCCAGGTTGAGTCAGAATCAGAAGAGCTGTAATGGCCAGGGATTTATTTATGGTTTACATGAGCTCTAAGAACTTACTGCATGTATATGGCAAGAGTAAGATTAAATCCGATATGCATGAAACAAATCTTTATTACACATTCTGCATGGACAAAAAGTCAGCCAAATGTTAAGTAATACCATGCTCGTGAATTACAGCAGCCAATGAGTAAGAGCCATAAAAAGGAAGCACTTTTCATCGAAATGTTCATTACTCCAGCCTAAATAGTTTCCTAGCACTTAGGAAAAATGAAAAATGCACATCTACAAGTTCAGTTATTCAAAGTGGCAGAATTTGACAGCTGTCCTTGCCATTACATCTGTTTGGCAGCTGTTCCAGAGGCATAATGTGGAAAACATGTTTAAGGTGGGAATGATGATGGAGCCAAGTGAGCATTATTGTTCATTCTCTACCTGAGGTACGATGCTGCAATCTTGCATTCAGGGGATCTTCAGAAGGACACAGTGACATACAATAAAGTGACATTTTTTTCTGCATGTTCTGTTTAGATGAGTTCTTTCTTTGTAGAGAAATGTCATACTGCCCAAACTGGTCATCAAACACAATACAGCCTGGTTATAGTTGGGCTTACTTAAAAATTGGTGCAAAATCCTTGTTTTTTGTTCAGAAAATGTACAGAAACTCAAGGATCTTGGTTTTTAGTGGCTTTTCTCTGCGCTTCATTGATGTAAAGTATCAAAAAACAGTTCAGTGTGGTATGACATTAGCAAAGAAGACCATCTTGAGGATCTGGAACAGAGCTCATACATTTGAGACATTGCTATTGGAGTTTAGCAGCGTGTTACATATGTAGAAAATTAGGTATGAAATTGCTGCTGGGATTTACTACTAAAAAACAACAACAAAATACTACAAATTTAGCTTCCCTCATGCATTATATATATCCACATTTTTTTTTATTAGTTTTACAATACACAGTGGCAATAAGGCACATGCTTTGTTGCACACCAGCAAGGTCTGAGGTTGATCAGCTGCCAAGTTATGAGACAGCGGGGAATCTCCCTTTAGCGGTTTATAAAATTCCTCACTACCCTGAGTAAGCTGAACAGCCTTGATGAAGATTATTAGCTGCATCTCTTAATTGCTCCATCAACTGCTTTAATATCTTCACATCAAGGTTATGCATCCTCTCACGGCTCTGGCTTTCTCTGGAGAATCTTGATTCTCAGCTGTACCTTGAGGGATTATGCTGTTGTACTCATATTAAGACAGCCTGGCGAATGGGTCCTCATATGCAACAGACTGGGCATGTATCTCAGTCTACAGATTACTGACCTGGAAGCTGTTAGGGGAGTAAACGGTGATATGGGAATGTGGGGAATATCAGCCCGTGTACGGACCTGAGCAGCAGCTGGTTCATTACAGGCTCTGTCACTGGAAAGAATTAGCTTGTTTTTTGCCTTGACACAAGCCGGTGGGTAATTTTATTTATTTTTTTTAAAAATGTTTAAACAACTTAATTTGATCATATTTTTACATTTTCTGCTTCTCCCTGTCAGATGAGTTTCTCTAAGTGCACACTGTACAGCCGTCAATGTCTTAAATGGCAGCACACAACTATCTCATTACCATGTACACTGTAGCGTGTAATAGCATGACACTTCTGTAATTTTTATACCATTTTTTTCTTTCCGGATGTAAGCTAGCTCGCTCGCTCGCACACGGTAATGCATGCCCGGTTAGTGCGAGGAGTGCTTTTGCTCTTCATTTGACACTCTTGATGGTCCGATATAATGGCAGGACGATTTGATTGCGCCCACCCCCGCTTAAACTGTTATGTAACAACATCTTCAAGGGTTCAATAAGCCAGAAACAACTCTCCATACCACGGTTAATGGCGCAGATTTCAGTAAAAACCGAAGTTATCTTAATCAGGAGAGTTTTTAAAGACCAGGAAAATTGGAGTCTGAAATTTTTTTTTTTTTTTTTTTTAAATTCCACTCAGGAATAGTCACTCAAGGTTTTGACTACTTCAAAGGCATAAATAAAATTGAGACACCGTGTTCAAAAGTAGAGCTCGACACATTCTAGTTATGTAACTTTTGCCATTTCACAAGGGAAATTGCTGGCATTAGCATATGCACATTCAGAGAGTTTCTTCAAAGCCTTGATCGGAGTCTAGTAAAATATTATATAGCATTCCGTTAGATTGAACACATAAGTTATAGAGCAAAGGAATTTAACATACAGACTCTTGAGATGCGCACACTCTTAAAAATAAAGGTTATTTATTGGCGTCTATAATTCCATGAAGAAACTTTCTATTGCACAAAAGATTCTTTGTAGTGGAAAAAAAGGATTCTTTAAAAGTTCTTTACACTAAGAAAAAAAAAAAAAAAATTCTATTAATTGAAAGCTTCTTTGGAGAATCGAAAATGGTTCTTCTATGGAATCCCTTTTTGGACCTTTATTTATTTATTTTTAGAGTGCACAGTCAGTGTTAATTGTCCAAGTTGAGTCACCATGGCAGCCGAGTGCCCTGTACCCTTCAGCACAGCCTGTCAAACAGGGCAGAGAGGGCACACCTGAACCGCACACACACACGTTTCATGTAGTGCCTTTGTTCGATCAATACCACCTCTATAAAGCCTCAAATTTATCCGTCATGGCACAAGACCAGCAGTGCCTGCTAACCCTCCAGGGCCATGTCTCTCCCCTTCTTTCTTTTTCCACACACATCTTGAAAATGAACAGTAAACACTTTTATATGAGGTTAAAAGGACTCTGAGGATTTCAAACATTCAGGACGTCTAGGTTTGGCCTGAGAGCAAGTCAATGCCTCTAACAAATGAAACTACACATTTACTAATGAAGAAGTGTGTGGTTTTCATTGTTTAAGCTTGCATGTATGTGCTCATGTTTTATTGGCCTGTGGGCCGTGTACACAGTTATGCTGAGGGATTTTAGTAATGGGTCTGCAAATGCCTGTGGCTGTTCAGGCTCTTTTATCTGCAAACTTTTAGTTTGGAAGATCCCTGCAGTACAAATGCAATGCAGATCTTTTCATCCATAATAACAGCTGATCCTTTCCTCCAAGCCATGTTCTGTATTAGACACAGTTAGAGTCTGTGTGTGTGTGTGTGTGTGTGTGTGTGTGTGTGTGCCAGCACATTTTTATTGTTGTTTACTGTGTTAAAGTGCCACTTGACTGTACTTACTTGACCTACTATAGCACACGCACGCACATATAAGTCATCCAGCACTGGACACAGTCTGTTATCATCAATTACAAAAAGGATAGCAGTTCCTATTTACTTTCAAGGCAGTTTAAACCAGTTTACGTTTTCTCAGCTTAACCCTGATGAGAAATACAATGTATTCACTCTATTATTTGTGGATAAATTACTAAGTGCGGGCATCAACATTCATTTTCACCAGAACATCTGTTTGACAAACCATAAAATTACATCTGAAAAATATCTATATAATATCTATTAAATAAGAAAATGTGTGTAGATGCTGAACAGATTCTAATATCTTTCACAAATCAATTTAAATTGCCTTAGAATTATCAATCAATTCAATTTTTTTGCACAGTTCCACTTATTTTTCACATTTATTTGAGAGGCGATCTCCATTTCAAACAATTTAATCTGCTCAATGGTTTCATTCTGCCAATCAGCCTAATTATTGGATTAAAATTTGGATCATTCCTCGGGTTGCTGTTTGGCGTTCGCTGTAGTATTTGTTGGATCTGATCTGAGCATTGTCTTGGCATTTTGGATTTAATGGGAGTAAACAGAATGTAGAAATATGACATTTCACGTTGCAGCCAAACAGTTGTCCTGGGGGAGATGCTAGTGGCATCAGTCCATTATTCATCCACTCAAGAGAAAAGAAAACCATTACATTTATTACAATCAAATTATGTCATAATTTTTCCACTAATCTGTTCTTGTGAATCTGCTAGTAGCAGAGGTGGCATCTCGCTGTAATGGCTCACAGACTTGTATTCATTCATTTTCCATTACTAGCCCTTTTTTGAATTTTAATAACATGTAATTTACTCACACTGTTTAATTTGTGACTGGTTGTAAATGTAAATTGGGGCTGGGCAGTACAGCTAGAACAATTATATCTCAGCATTTGTCTGGTTTTTGACAGTATGATAAATGTATCTTAGTAATATTTATTAGGTCTGAAAATGCTGGGTGATATATTTATTTTGAAACACAATAAAAATCTAGCAAAAAATAAGATGTTTCCTTACTATTTTTCACTAAATTACACTTGTAAGAGTGATATTTAATCCTTATATTAACATCATCAATATTTAACTTCTTCAGAAAACAATTTTTTATTGATGATGCAAATGATAAAGAAATGATTCAATGAATCTGTGCTCTTTTTTAAGCCAAGGTGGCAGTCTTCTATTTTGCTTTTATAAAATAAAATAAGGTTTTATTTAAATTTGTATTTGTATTTTATATTATTATTACTATTATTATTTTCTACATCATCCAGCCCTAGTTTGATTAAGTGAATTGAAAACTTTGTCCTCAGACCCTCAGTCTTTGAGTTTCTTTCAGGTCCATATTTTTGCCTGTGATAATGACTTGTGCTCGAGTTCCCATAACATCGCATCAGAGCAAGCAGACAGGGGAACTTTAGCTTACATGCTAATTACAAGTCTCAGATAGTTTAGAAATGTAATTGGACAGTGTAATTGCTAACTATGCGTGACAGCAATATGGACACCAGGGACACATAAACTGCCACTGGAAGCTAACTGGATGTTTTACATACACTGTGACTTATTGAGGTCAAGCAGGGATCATTTATTTAGCGTGACGAGGCATTAATTTGTGCTGAAATGCAATATATCATGTTAGTGCAAACATGAGCTTCTGTTGGTATAAGAACTAACAGAAGTGATATAAATTACAGCACTTTGTATGCCAATGAATCCTATGAGTCCATATCAGCTGGTACGCAAAGAGTTGTTTGCATAGCCATCCACTTTAAGAGACTTTGCACACAGAGGGAACTGATATACCAATAAAGCCATCCTTTCACATTCAATACATAGCAAACAGAGGTAAATCTGGTGGATCAATGCACTCTGTCATGGCTTGAATGAAATTTAAGTGTGTGTGTGTGTGTGTGTGTGTGTGTGTGTGTGTGTGTGTGTGTGTGTGTGTGTGTGTGTGTGTGTGTGTGTGTGTGTGTGTGTGTGTGTGTGTGTGTGTACAGTATGTGTACATATAGATTATTGGTAAAAAAAGTTTGGAATCATTAAGATTTTAAGAAGAAATCTCTTATGCTCACCAAAGCTGCATTTATTTGATTAAATACAGTAAAACAGTAATATTGTAAAATATATTACAGGTAAAAGAACTGTTTTCTATCAACCTGAATTGACTCCTATATAAAATGTTGTTTATTCATGTGAGGGCTAAAGCTGAATATTCAGCATCATTACTCCAGTCTTCAGTGTCACATGATCCTTCAGAAATCAGTGGTTCAACCTT
This sequence comes from Chanodichthys erythropterus, assembly GCF_024489055.1. Classification (NCBI taxonomy): domain Eukaryota; kingdom Metazoa; phylum Chordata; class Actinopteri; order Cypriniformes; family Xenocyprididae; genus Chanodichthys; species Chanodichthys erythropterus. The sequence continues at coordinate 15,679,779 of NC_090229.1, forward strand.
AATGTTATGAAGCAACAAGAATACATTTGTGCGCAAAAACAAAACAAAAATAACAACTTTATTCAACAATTAATTTTCTTCCCTGCCAGTTTTCTACGCTGTTTACATTTGTACACAGCACACAGACATAGTGCAGCGCTACCAGTTTCTACATCAGAATTCCGGCTCAGTATTGGCCGACGCTGTTCACGTGAGCAGCACCAATAATGAATGAGCATTCTGACATAGAACCCGGAAGAGGTGCACTGTGTGTACAAACGTAAACAGCGTAGGAGACTGACAGAGAAGAGAAGAAATTGTTGAATAAAGTCGTTATTTTTGTTTTGTTTTTACGCACAAAAAGTATTTTCGTCACTTCATAACATTAAGGTTGAACCATTGTAGTCACATGGACTATTTTAATGATGTCTTTACTACCTTTCTGGGCCTTGAAATTTGTTATGATATTGTTGTGTAGAGGCTGTCTGTTTCATTAATGTTAATTAAACAATTGTGGTGTCATGGGGAAAAAAAAAGTTGAATATATATTTTTCCTATTTGGTCTTGACTTGGTGTGTGCCATTTTTGGTGTCATTACCAGTCATTTTAAGGTATGGTTGCTAGGTGATTTTGTTTGGGAACCTTCAGAAAACTTAAACTCAATTTTTCTCATAATTGACTTTGCTGACTCTATCGACCAAACAGGTGTAGCTCATTCATTCATTTTTTTTTTTTTGTCTGATTCCAACAAATCATACATCATTTTGAAGGTTTTTTAATTGAAAATGTGAAAATAGCAATAAATAATTTTTGAAAATTTCCTCATGGGTCACATATGCTGATTTGGTGCTTATTATTAGGGCTGAATTATTAATAATGGTTCTTATTATCAGTGTCAAAAACTGGAGTAATTATGCTGAAAATTCAGCTTTGCCATCACATAAATTGCATTTTAAAATATATTAAAATTCTTTACACAGTTAAAATTATTTAAACAGCACAAGAGACTTATTTCAAAAGAAGTTTTATTTATAGTCTTGTTATTTATTTATTTACTTACTTACTTACTTGCTTGCTTTGGATTTTTTCTAACACCAGCTTATTCAACATTTTACTTATGCAACATCAACCACTACAAATTCAAGCATTTAGAGGATATTGTTTTAAAATAAAAACCTTTTCTACATTTATTAACATTATAACCAGTTGTACTTTTTCAATACACTGAAACTAACACTAGGCTGAAACTTAATCAAAATTGGCAAGTCAGAATGAATTCAGTGAACTTGTGTTGAAGCTGATGATGTCTCTATGGAGATTTGATTGACATCACATTTGATTGGACATGAACAGTAATGACAAAGTGGTATAACGTTTGGCAGATAGCAGTAGTAGAGGAGTATGATGGAGAGAAAATAGATGAGTCTGCCCCAGAGGCTGTCCAGGGAGCATGCCGAATCATCTCATGGACACTTTTGAGGTAAAAATATCCAGCTCGGGGGTCAGTAGGAGTTTCACTTGCTTTGATCCAGCAGTTACTGATATTCCATACTCCGATCCATTAAAAGGTCATAAATGTTGTAATGAATCTTGCTCCTTTGAAACTTAATGCCCAGTTTGAGAGTTGAGTCATGACCTTGAAACCAGACAGCATTTTAGGCAAAATTCAGCTTCAGTGAAGGTCTCAGACCCCCACGGCCCTCTCCACACTGTTCCATAATTGCCTTCAATGGGGAGCTTTCTACTGAAATATGATTCCATCAAACCGGCTTTATGCTTGGTTAACCAATTAATTTTCTACTGAAGACTTCAATATGAGGAAGATTTGAACATCCTCACATGGGCTAAGCTAAATCTTTTCTCTCTAAGAAAAGAAGACGGCGGTATTCCTTGACAGAGCTCAGCGTTTCGTTCCTGATTAGCAGTAGGCTGTGAGTGAGTAAAGGCTTGTAAAATTGACCACATTCCTGAGAGCTTGCCAGACACAGGAACAAAGAACATTGCATATAACCATCCTTCTTAAAAAATAGTTAAATTCTTTGATATTTGAGGCATACTTCAGCAGTATGCAGCATGACGTTATGTTGTGCATCAGAATTCCCGCTGTTTTTGGAATGTAAGTCAGTTTTATTGACTCCCTTTTCCTGCAGTTATGCAATACAGCATACTCAACATGAATCATTTATCTATCAGAAGACTGATTCTGATATACTACACAAAAAATGCTTTAGATGTACTAACATAAATGTAATATTTAAACCCAACAGTAATTTTAATGATATTAATATGTGATTTTTTTATTAATATTTTTATACCCTAATTATATTATACCCTTATTTACTTATTATACCTTTTTACTGAAATAGTAAAAAATTCACCTTTTCACTTGGCTAACAAAATAAAACTAATTGAGCTAGTTCTTCATTATTCTATTATTAGTTTTTATTTATTAAAAAAAAATTCTGCATTCTTCTTCTGACCTCAGTGAACTAGGTAGAGGACCTGTTATGCCCTTTTACAAAGTCTTGATTTTGTTTTTGGGGTCTAATAAAACAGGTTTTCATGCTTGAATGTTTAAAAAAAAACACCTTATTTTTCACATAATTTACATTGTTGCACTTCTCTACCCAGTCTGTCAGTAACACTCTGTTTAATAGGTTGTTTGACGTCATTGCTGTGGCACGAAATGCAACTGGAGGGCAGGAAGTGATTTTTCTATATAGGAATCACTATAACAAACTCAAAATTCATATGTTTTGCATCGTTGGTGGTTGCTCAAATCGATCAAACTGAGAAACCACCAGGAGCTTTTATTGTTTATGTAACTTTTATCATTTTTAACTTTAAAAGTTGTCGCCTTTAATAGCGTTTTGCATCTCCTGATACTGAAATTAATATGGATACCTGCTTACCTTTTTTTTTTGTTTTTTTTTTTTGACTTGATTAAATATTCACATTCTTCTTGGTATTGTTTGCAGGGAAGAGAAGCTATTTTATCCCATTGCATGATCATTTGGTGTTTTCACTTAGGTTACAGTTATGCTCCTTCACAAACTGAGTCATACTCGCAAATGTAATGCTAATTATTAAATCAAACAAAATACGAAACTTTCAAAAACACTCAGCAATGTAATTATTTTATTAATTGATAGGCAGTGGGTTTAATCAGTGACATTATTAGATTTTCTATACAGCATCTTCCTGTCACCTCCTCAACCTGCTTCCCTTAGTGTTTTTTACACGTAGAAAATGCAAAAATTGTATTACACCATCCAGTTTTTTTCCCTGAATGATGATGTGAGTTCCTATTGCAACTCTCGATTCAGCATGAATGGACTTCAATGACAACATTTTTCACAATCACAACAGAAAATCAAAATACTGCCCTAAACTCACTAGCAGAAAGGCAGCACGATATAAACAAACCAGACTAGAACTCAACACGGCATGACAGCAGTTTCTTATTCTCTATATCTACTGCCTCGATGGCAGGTAGGTCTTTCAATTCAGTAGAAAATCGCTCCTCTTCATAACACAAGGATCACGTCCAACATATGTGGGGATATTCTGTTTATATCTGTCTTTTGAAATAGTGTCAAAAAAACGCTACAATACGGACTTTCGTCTATGTCTTCCATTCTGTTTCTTTACTTCCTGCCCTCCAGCTGAATTTTGCACGTCATCAGAACCACATGATTGCAAACAATCTCAATGAAGACCCTCCTTCTGAAAAGTGCAATGTGCTCTGATTGGTCAGCTGGATTTTGTGATTGGTCAGCCGCTTTGAGCTTGTTTTGGAAATGTCCCGCCCCTTAACATAACCAAGTTGGATCCTTTGCAGATCTTTTTCATACTCAAACAGCAACATTAAACACTAAAGAAAGTTAAAAATGTGAACAAAAGCATAAGAGATCCTCTTTAAAGATACTGAGCTGGAGAGTATTTTTGGTAACATAGGAACATGAGGGTGAATATTGTTTAGGGTTACTTTCTGAGTTGCATGCTCTCTCATCTGAGTGTAATTTATGTATTAATGAATTTTCTGGTTTGCCGAGTCATAAATTGCTTTGACCATCAAATCACGTTGTGGAGTAAGGGCACATTACACACACTCACACATTCATCATCTTAGCAGAGCTCTGACTCCTCCGCATAGACTGATCTTCCTTTATGTTCAGTAAGGTTAGTAATCTCATCTCACAGATCTGCTTAGGGAAACTCTCTCTCTTTCTCCTTCTCTCGCTGTCACTTAATTAGTGTCTTGTCTTTACGGCTCCATATGTGTGTGGTGCGAGACTCGAGTAGAATAATTGCAGGATTAATCTTGGCTTGAGCGTGCACAGGCAGTGCAGAAGAAAATGGAGTCCAGCCCTGCTCATAATTTGCTGTTTGCTCCTCCGGACAGGTGTTTTGCTCAGACGCTTGAGCAGAACTGACCTTAAGGCTTTAAAATGCAGCAGTGTTGACCTCTCTACTCTCTTCAACCTTTATTATTCTGGTCCACTCTGCCTTAAAGGTACAAACTCTTATTAAAGGCAGTGAAAAGAACAAGTCATTGTTTCTTATCTATTGTGAATCCTTCTTCTCAGCTATCTCTCTCACTTTCTTTCTCTAGGGCAGCATTTATAAGCTTTTTGGAGTCCTGACCAGCACTTGATATCAAGAACCAAAACAAGTAGTTTCTTTAGTACAACAATTCAAGTAAACAGACAGAAAAAGTTACAACAACGGCTTTAAATGTACAGTTGCTATTGATGTATGCTGATCTTTGTAAAATACACATCCATTCAAAAGTTTGGAGTTGGTAAGTTTTTTTTATGTTTTTGAAAGAAGTCTCTTATGCTCACCAAGGTTGCATTTATTTGATCAAAATACAGTAAAACCAGTAATATTGTGAAATGCTGTTATCATTTAAATTTTTATTTTTTTTCTATGTAATATATTTTGAAATATAATTAATTCCTGTGATGTGAAAGCTATGGAAGCTTGTTTCTGCCACGGAATAAAACAATTTAAAAGATAACTGCGACATTTTATCTTGCAATTCTGACAATTTTTTTCTTGCAATTGCGAGTATACATCTCTCGATTGTGACTTTTTCTCAGAATTGCGAGATATAAACTCGCAATTCTGACTTTGTATCTTGCAATTTTGACTTTATAACTCACAATTTGGACTTTATAACTCGTAATTGCAAGTTAATCACGCAATTCTAAGAAAAAAAGTCAGAATTGCGAGATAAAAAGTCGCAGTTACCTTTTTTATTTTTTATTCAGTGGTGGAAACAAGCTTCCATACAAAGCTGAGTTTTCATCAGCCATTACTCCAGTCTTCCGAGTCACATGATCCTTCAGAAATCATTCTAATATCCTGATTTAGTGAAACATTTCTCATTATTAACAATGCTGCTTAATATTTTTGTGGAAACTGTAATACACCTTTTTTCAGGATTCTTTGATGAATAGAAAGTTAAAATAAAACTGTTTATTTGGAAATATAAATCTTTTGAAACATCATAAATTTCTGCACTTTTGATCCGTTTAATGTGTCCTTGCTGAATAAAATTATTATTTTTTTCCCAGTAAGAAATCTTACTGACCCCAAACCTTTGAACAGTAGTGTAGCATAATCTGGCAAGGGTGTTTCCCCCTTCTTTTAGTTGTATTTCATGCTCCCTCACTGCTTGAATCTCAGGCAGGTTACAGGTGAGGCCATGTACAGGTGAGACAGTGCATTTCCTGTCTTGCTCCCACGCCCCATGCCGGCGTGCATGAGACGACCTCATAGTGCAGCCAAGCTGAAAGCATAGATTATTAATAGAGCAGATATAGCCTGTGGTTTCAGGACCAGAATAAAACAACGTTGATGCTTGTCATTTAGAATTACACTGAGCCACTGAGCATTAAAGAGGCCACTTTTATAGACAGGTACTCAGTGATCCGGGGTAAGCGAGGACGTGTGGGCTGTCCATTCCGTTTTGCTGATGTATCCACAGAAACCACATTTATTTCATTATTATTATAGTTCTTTCCGCATCAATTTTTTATGGAGAAGTGATAGTCAGTATTATTCCTGTTGGGCACAAAAAAATCTGTCCTTTTCTCTCTCTGAGTGCAGGGGAGATGCCAAAAGCAAACTTTAAAGTCTTCTTCTATAATGAAAGAAGAGAGGGATAAAGAGTATACGTTTGGAGGTCATCAGTTGTCTGTTTTCCATCAGACTGCTTTTGGAAAAGGCAAATATCACTGTAAGATAAAGAGAAGAGTGATTGATGCTCTTGTCTCTCTGTTTCTTTCTATCTATCCATCTATCTTTCTGGCTTTGAATTTAGGCAGTTCCATCCAGTCAGATGAATAGGCATGTTTGATCATGAAGAGTTGCCCCTGGAGCAAAAAAATGCATGAGGGGGAGAAAGAGAGAGAGCAAAAGGACCCTCACAGAGCTATTCATGAGCTTCTTCTAACGCAATGCAAATGAAAGGTTTCTTGTATCTGCTGAGTTCTATTTTAGGTGTGTGAAAAGCAGCATGGAGACTTGCTCAGGGAGATACTCACTATACAACCCAGGAAAGACGGGCTGAATGGACAGGAAGTGTGTGTGTGTGTGCGTGTTCTGGCACACATTTACTGTATGCATGTGCTGCTGTGTATGTGTGTACAGGGCTCAGTGTTTGGAGGATCTCATCATTTCAGGGCTGCTCGACCCACTCTGCTCACTAACACTTACACTCTCTTGAGCCACAAGCCATGGTGCTTATCAGAAATCCCCACTGTATAAACACATGATGGATTATGCTACTGCGGGTTTCAAAATTACCTCCATCTTCAGTTAAGTTTTCTTCTCTGAATCTTCAGCATAGTGACATCCTCAAAAGCACTCCTTGTCTGCCCTGAGAAGATGAATGCTATTCTTGTCAAATAGATCAATGTATTTTGCTTGCCCTGGATGACATTACCATCATTAAAGTGAAGAAAAATATGTAATTTAATGTGACTGAATTGACCTGAATTGACCTTTTTTTATGTATAGCCTACTATTGAAAGGTAGTTTATTTCTTTTATTCAGCAAGAACACATTGCATTGATCAAAAGACTTTTAAATTGTTACAAAAAAAAATAATCAGTTTTTCAAAAAATGCTGTTCTTTTGCACTTTCTATTCATCAAAGAATCCAAGGGGAAAAAAGTGTATCAATTCAGTTCAGTTCACATTTATTTGTATAGCGCATTTCACAATACATATCGTTTCAAAGCTGCTTTACAGAAAATGCATGTCAACATTACAGTTTAGAGTAATCTGTTATCAGAATCATGGTATCATGGTTTCCATAAAAATATTAACAGCACAACTGTTTTCAACATTGATAGTATTAGGACTGGGCATTGACACAAATTTCACGATTTGATTTGATTCACAAGCTTGCAATTCAATTTGATTCAATTCGATTTGATATTGATTAATTGGAGCCTATTAGGTACAGTACATGGTAAATTTCCTCAAGGGAAAAAAAATATCTCTCAATTTACAGTATGTACCAGTTGGTACAACACTAGAGCCTAATATAAAAGGTTAACATGAACTGATTTGTGGGCTACTTAGATTTAAATTACAGTTTTTATAATACATTTTGAAGTACAGGTTGAGTAAAAATATAATGAAAAGCAATATAGTACATATATTTAGTAAAATGCTCCTCTCTAGAGTTTTTTGTTGTTGTTGTTTTAAGCTAACTGAGTTTTTGGACAGTGAATGGCTTTTCCTGAGATAAATGTAACATTATTGGTGTCTTTCTGCGGTTAAAACACTGAGTGATTACATTAGACATGATATGGATTTCAGTAAGTTGTACTGTATCTTTCAACATTCGTTCTGATGTTCATTTGTGTTTATTTCGTGCTATAACAACTAGTAAAGTGGAATAGATGATCAGTTCATGTGTGCTCTTGCTTGAACTGAGGTGCTACAGTGATCTGTGAGCACTAAAGCGGTATTTATAGATTGAATTGTGTTATAAAAATGAAAGCTGAGACTTTGTTTCATATCAGAAGTAATAAAGCTTATTGCAATTTATTGGATGGGATTCGCTCTACAAAGCTTTGTTCATTCATCATCTGAAAACATTCTTGGGATAAGAATCAATAGTGGTTCTTAAAAAAATGAGAATGAATTAAAATTGAGAAATCCGTATGTTTAACCCAGTTCTAGATAATAATAAGAAATGTTTCATTAGCAGGAAATCAGCATTAGAATTATTTCTGAAGGACATTTGACATTGATGAAATTAAGCTTTGCTATCACAGGAATAAATTACATTATAAAATATATTAAACTAGGTGATTTTGAATGATAGTGTATAATATTATATTACAGTACTTTTTTTAGTTTAGCATATGCTTTTATCCAAATATAAAAGAGTGCCGCAAGCAAGTTGTCATGAGCCAAAAATATTTGCAGTAGACAGTGGCAAGTGTAAGATTAGATTAGTACATAAGCTGAAATGAAATGCAGAAAAGAAGAGAAACTTGTTTTTGTTTTTTCTTTATTACAAGGAGTTATTATATGAAGTTATATGAAGTGTCTTCAGCTGTTGTGATGATCAAGTTTTTTGAGGAAATTGAAATTCAGAGGAACAGAGAGGATGAGGCTTCTAGAAAGCCTCATTGTGAAGCAACCACCAGTCACCACCCATTTACTGACACTAAACAATCAAAAAGCAACAAAAGTCTCGATTTAGGGTGAGATCTGGGGCCTGTTTCATAAAACAAGTTTATCGGATAATCCAGGTTTATTTCAGTAAGTCTGGTTTATTGTCAGTTGATTTGGTTCAAAATAATCAGACTAACTGAAATAAGCCAAGCTTATTTGGTAAACGTGTTTTATTAAATGGGCCTCAGGATGAAAAAGCTCTTTGTCTTTTTATACATGCATGTTGTTGGTTGAAAGGACTGAGAACTGGATCTAAATGAATGAAATTGAAAAATGAGGCTGGTTTGTGTCTTGTCTTTGAGTGTGATGTTTTGAAAGTTACACTCTGTGGTTTACAGGTCCCTCAGACTGGACAAAAAAGAGCCTCAAAATGAGCTTTCTCTCTACTCATGCCTACCCACGCCTTGTCCTGACATTTTTTCCCAATGTTGTGCTGTTGTGACTGGCAGCCAGAAGCCGCGGCGCTGTCCAAGGTGCTGAAGAGAGACCTGCTGCTCATTTGATTTGAGTCTCAGCTCCAGACAGCATCAGCTGTCTAGCATGTCTCTGAAACAACTCAAGGAAATGTTGTTCAGTGTAATCTCAGTGCGCTTTTGGGACTTTTATGTCTTACTTCCGCAGGTATTGCACCTTTTTTTGCTGATTCATAAATCTGGGTTTGGAGAAATAACATCTTTACACACTGAAGTGCTCAGGCATGTCTTTGAAAAACTGGGAAGATAATCTCACTGATTTGCTGTACTACCTAAGGCCTGTCAGCAGATTAATGTGTGAAATCTTTCCTATAGCGAGTAAATGGCAGGGCTTTGCAATGACGTCACAACTCCCCAATGAGAGAGCAGGGATTTGTCCTTTTCCTTGGCTAAGCCTCATTACACACACTTATGTACGCAGACACCCCTGTCATGTCTTTCCAGTCTGCTTCTGACGCTTCTATATCTGTATAATTAGAGATACTTTCTGAACAGCCTCCCACTGGCTAATTCTAATCCATACAAACAAGCACTGCTGTCCAGATAAATGCAGTATTTTATTATTTTTTATTTAAATTGTATTATTTATTTTTTACACAACTTGTGCATGTACAATGTGGCTTATTTTATTTTATTTTATTTTATTTTATTTTATTTTATTTTTTATTTTATTTTATTTTATTTTATTTTATTTTATTTTATTTTATTTTATTTTATTTTATTTTATTTTATTTTATTTTATTTTATTTTATTTTATTTTATTTTATTCACAACTTAGCATTACTTGCCTGTCATATATAATGTGGTTTTTTTTTTGTTTTTTTTGTTTTTTTAATGTTTGTGTACATGTTCTTTTGATCACGAGTGTGTGTGTGTGTGTGTGTGTGTGTGTTGAGAGGGCGTATGTGTGAAGAGGAAGTCATGTTCTGCCATCATTGTGGCAGGGATATGAAATCTCAGTGCAAGGCTATTGGAGATATCTCCCCCACAGTCACAACGCACACAAACACTCTCACAGCTGATCTCTCCAACACACACACACACACACACTTGTTCTATAGCACACAGATCAGAGCAAGTGAAACAGTCTTTTACATCCCAGTGATCCAGCAGGAAGCATATTCTGATGCTGCGCTCTTATACGCTCATGTGCTAATGGGCTTGTGCAAGGACAACAGCTGCCTGTTCATTACTGCCACTCTCTAAATATGTAACGTGAAATCCTTCCAGTTCATTTATGAACCATATATGAAACACAAGTGCAGTTGTGTCCAATGATGGTATGTTTTTGCAGTGCGGTCTAATTGGTATTCATATTCACTTTTTTTTTTTTTTTGTACATTTGGATTGAGCAATATTCTCACCTTACATTTCCTGCTTGTCAAGGTTTGATTATAATTGATGAAGTCGGAATGAAATTTGGGATCCGATATGAAAATTTTGGCCGATAATTGATAATTATTTATATTTGAAAGACGATAACCAATATATTGTCTGATAAATCTAACTCCAAATTTTTATGTAGTTTTTGAGAGCCTGATTACAAAAATAAGTCTCACCATTAAAAGCCATGTCCCAAGCACACAATTATAATGATGTTATATTTTATCATTATAACTTTATGTAGCCTATAAAATGAGCTGCACGTTGCACTGTATTTTCCTTTATGAATTGACTTCAATCATATTTCAAGCGGTTCCAAACCATCTTGGAGAACAGTGCGCATCTGAAGTGTCTCAGCTGAGGGAAATAATATATAAAATATATCGGCCAGGGGCCGATAACATTAAAAATGGACATACATCGGCCGATACCGATATGGTGGCCGATATATCCTGAATCTCTATGTGAAATGTAAGTTGCGATAGTTCTTCCCTATTGTGACTTCTATCTGATTTAAACGACTAGACAACTAAAATATAGGGAGGGACTTGATTTTGTCCATCAGGAAATTGATTGGATGGTCATGGTTTGCTATTGCTGTGATCTCGTATGAGTGACAGGTTGCCCCGCTCTCACGCCAAAAAAACACTTAATCAGAGTTAGTGGAAGTTATTTTGATTAAAGATTACGAGAGCACATGAATTAAAAAAAAAAAAATCAGTAAAACAAAGGGTGCATATGACTTTTATTAGTGTGAATAGACTTTTACACCATCATACAAACACAAAATGCATGTGAACACTTTACATACAAATAGCTATGAATACTAATCTAATCACCATGTTTTTTTAATAAGCAAAACAGCAGGGAGACTGTATTAGTAGGCCTATATTCATGCATTTCATACATTTTTATGAATAAGAACTAAATTATATGGGATATCTTCATTATTATAAGTGTCATTGGAAGTAAATATTAGCCCATTTGATGCATTCAGACTACCACAGGTTATCTTATAAAATAGAATAGTATGTAATATTTGTAAATACAGATAATTCTACCTGTTCAATTACATTTCCGTTATTTTCCACTCTGCTTAGTATAAACCAACTGACTGATCCAAGGATTCAGTCGGCTGTATGAGGATCAGACTGACTCACATTTAAGCTGCCCGCTTATCCAAAATACAGGCATGGAATCCATATTTATTTGCAACACTTCTCTGAAGTGTAATTCAGCTGAAAAATCGGACCATGAGTCATATGTCAGTGAGCATTTGGCGTGCCATCAGAAACCATTCTGGTCTGGTTTCTCAAGTTGCGTTTCTTGTTTCTGGAGAGAGTATGTGTGATGATTCGTAATGAAACGAATGAGTTCGCAGCACTTGATTGTCTTGTGTGAAGACATTCACTCATCGGATGTGAACACAGCTGAGTAACTAGTACTGGATGTTCCTGTATTTTCCACCAGCCATATGCTCATCTACCAACCTTCCGATCTCATTAAAAGTAACCTGGGACACTGCTTACCATAATCCCTCTCAAAATATAGGGCTTGCATGGGTATTTTTTATATTCCTTTGTGTAACATACAGTGGGGTCCCACATTAACAATATGAGACCTAGGAAAAAAAAAAAAAAAAAACTATAAAAAAAAAGTTTGAGGATTTTTATTTATTTTTTATTTTTTGGTAACCCTAGCCATAAATATATAGTTAGTACATGTTGTTAATTAATATTACTCAGTACTATTTGAATAACTATTTGTATTTGTATAACTGAACTGTAACAAGTACACCTTAAAATGAAATGTTACCCATTTTAAAAAATAAATAAATAAATAAATGTTGCAATATAAGGGGAATGAAGAAATATTCAAAATTCTGCACAGTTTCTTGGTAATGAATCAAATTTGTGACATTTACTGATTGTCAGATGTTCTTGATTCCATCGAAGCCCGAGATGCTCTTTGAATCATGCTAGAGTACATCAATAGGTTTTACACAAACTCCATGCAGCTTGATTGTTACTGTTGTTACAGCAAAGATAATTAAACTTGCATATTACGGAAGGAATCTGCCTACCCAGTGTTATAATGTAGGCCTATTACTTAAATAGCTGTCAGTATTATTTGCTGGTTGTCCAGCAAAAGTACAGTGTGATGTGTTGTAGTCATGCCTGGATTTTGACATCTAGTCCTGAGAGGGGCAGTAAATGACTGTCTATAAGAGGGAGTCATATAAGACCTGTTCCACCCTGCAACGCTAATCAGAACTGACTGAGCAATACAATGGATGTTAATAAGAACAGAGAAACGTGGGAGAGAAAGGGAAAAAGAGGGGGAAAGTTCAAGTGGTCAAAAGAGTGTTCTCTCTTCTCTGTGTAATGGCTAATAAACCCTTTTATTATTCATTCCCCATTATTTTGCATCATCAAACAAGAAGTGTCTGTAACCTTTTAGCTTCAGAGATGAACAAGTGCTTCTGTAGTTCCCCATTCTTTGTGAATCAGTGAAACCACAGACAATAGGAAGGAGGAGCCAAGCCATTTATTCAAATTTGAATTGAGGAAATTACAATGATCAACAAATGCAAGATGTATAGGGTGGGAACATGATATGGGATTACACTGGACTTCACTACAATAGCAGATATTTTACATAGAAAGACCGAAGCTGTGAGTCCTCCTGGAAATCACAGATAAACCAAATGAACCGGATGTCAACATTACGAAAAAAAAAAAAAAAAAAAAAATGGATCAGTATTTTATTTTATTAAGACATTTAGAAAACATATCTTGAGTGAAGTTTGTTTGGACAAGTTATTTTAGAAACAACTAATTTAGACTGATTTGGTCTAAAGATAAAACATTTTGGCTGGTTTTATTGATGATTTGTTATATAGTTGCAATGAAAATTATTCAACCCCCTTAACCTGCAAGACATTTTTCTGCTGAGAAATGAAATTTTATGAAAACAATTTATCAAAGGCATCAGTAAACTATTATACAAAATGTATTAATGCACATTTGAGTGATTCTGAGAATGTAAAGTTGATGAAAAATGAAGAAAATAAAAAATCAAACTGGCTCTAAACATGCATGTACAAAATTATACAACCCCCAAAAGTTGCAGAATCTTTTATTCTTTATGAATGCTGCTTGTAAGTGCTTAGATGCTTCTGTCACCTCTCTACTGGCCCATTCCTTGCTTGAAAAAGCTTCCAGATCACTGATAGTCTTTGGTTTCCATGTTGCCACTGCTTTCTACAAATTCCACCAAATATTTTCAATGAGATTTCAATCTGAAGACACTCAAGAACATTTACGACTGGTCCCTGAACCAAGCTTAAGTGGATTTGTATACTTTAAGTGTATACTTTATACTTGTATACTTTAAGTAGATATGAATACTTTGGGACGGCTGTCCTGCAGGAAAGTCCATTGATTGTCAAGCTTCAGTCTCTGCACTGAAGGCATCACCATCTTTGCCAAAATGGCTTGATACTTCACAGAATTCATGATGTCCTTCATACAGTCAATATTTCTAATTCCTGCAACAGCAAAGAACCCACATATAAGACTGGACCACCTCCATGTTTGACCATGGAGATTGTGTTCTTTTGCTCACATATAAAGTTTAAATAAATAAATAAAAGCTTGGCAAACAGTTTTGGAGATTTCAGGCTTTCCAACGGAGTGTATTTTGCAGCTTATTTGACTGGAAGTATTTGTCTGGGGGTGGTACAAAAATGGCCTAAAAGGACTGAAAACTCGTGACTCAGTCAGTTTTATGATCTTATCATTATTTTTCAGATCACATATTTTCCACTTAACTTTTTAGGAAATCCCAAGCCTCTTCTTTTAACTTGCTTGTCTCAGGAAATATGTTTTTTTTAGCACTTTCATTTATTATGAGATATATATATATATATATATATATATATATATATATATATATATATATATATATATATATATATATATATATATATATATATTTCCCCCTCATTATCATGAATATGGATGAGAAATTATAGATTCCCACTGAGTCTATATTTGTGCTGTTGTTAAATCTATGCAACTAAGCACAAATCTTATGCAAGCTTGCAAACATAGTGAACATTAGCCTAATGAATATTCAAAATGGGAAATCTTCTTTATTCATCTACTTTTTTCATTTTTGTCCCTTGTAGTTTTGATTTATTGCATCGCCTTCTTGCTTCATTTATTTTATTTATTCAGTTTCTTATGTTATTAGTTCAGTGTATCGCAGAGTTATGCAAAACTGCACCGAATGTAAGTTTGGTGAGTAAATAAAACAACATAATTCACCAGCTGGCTGGTCGTTTTATTAAGAACTTTTATATTACTTGGACTGATTTGTGAGATATAGGATATGCTTATATATGCATAATGCAATTTAATCAGTTGTTTGGGAACAAGTTGTGATGAAATGGTTAAAAACAACCACAAATCTACATATGAATATGGCAAGTAATTGGAAGAGGTTTGCCCATGTCATCTTAATTGGTCGGTGTGGGGGGAAAAAGCTAATTTTGGATCCTGAATGTGCCTGTTATAGTCTGTAAATTCAAATTGGGTACTTTGAAAATCTAAATAAAAACAAGACCTTTGCTTTGTGGACGACGTGTTGAATTACAATGCAGAATCTACATGGGTTGCACAATGCTGAACTGACCCGAATCGTAGCTGATGCGTTATAAGTAAAGAGCAGGGAGGGGTTGTTTATGAAAAATGTCCTCAGTGTTTCTCACTCTAATTCACACCCTGTCTTGTGTGACCCTTAATTTAGCCCTCATTAATATCACAGCAGCCCCTTGAATTCACAATGTAGCCACCTAATTTCATCAAAAACCAGAGGACGGGTGATCATTAATAGCACAACATCGGTTCCGATACATCTCCTTAAGTAAATACAATGATGTTCCTGACAGGAATTACGTTCTAATGGAACACGTTAGCACAGGGAGTGTGAGTCAGGCCCCCGGGGCCCAGCCCAATGGGATTGAAGGACCTTATTAGTGAGGTAAAATCTCTTAAGTTGTGTGGCCAACCCAAGGTTCTGACCCAGTTCAGTCAGACCAGATCCCACAAGTACTTTTTTTTTTTTTTTTTTTTGAATAGCAGTGGAGAGAAATGTAAAGAGAAGCTAGAAGAGGGAAAATTGGAGTGCAGGGGTCCTCTTCTAGTGTGCTTGACGAATCCATCTTATTCATGAATGGATGAAGCAGTATTCCAAACACACTGAAGTATAGGTAAATGAAAGTGCTCTTTAGATGAAGAGAAATGTATTCCCCTTTGGAATGGTGGTTTTATAAACTCTTTTAGTATTTTTTAGATCTATGATTTTCAAATGTTACACTTTATTTGGTTGACTTGTTGGTTCAGACATGCTGGTTCATCAACTCAAGGTCAGATAACTCAATAAAATCCATCACGTCTGAACTCAAAGCAACAGCAAAGGCCATTCATAGTATTTGTGGGCTCTTTAATGCCTATAAATTAGCCTTTGACCGTGACCAATATTGTGGAAGGACAGGAAAGATTACAGATATGACTTGATGAAGTCTAATTCTATCTGGATCAATAGAGACTTCTGGCTTCTAGGGTTTTTCATATGAGGGTATGGCAGCTCACTCCAATGTGTTTGAGGTTCTGGAATATAAAATTAATAAATAAACAGTACCCCTCAAGTAGAAGTCCAGCTGAATCAAATCATAGAGGTAGAATCGCAGTGGAAATGGGACATTTTGTGGTTTGAAGGGTCTTTTATTTTATCAGTGGCTTTTAAACTGGTTTCAGGGATCCTAAGGGGACCACCAGGGGGTGCTAGGGTGGCCACGGAAATATTGAGAGAAATTGTACAAAATGCTTTTTTTAGGGCTGTCATAACAATGAAATGTTATTTAAAAAATTTTTATGTGTGTGTGTGTGTGTGTGTATGTATGTGTGTGCATATATATATATATATATATATATATATATACTTTGGAAAGCAGAATGAATAGCAATATATATATATATATATATATATATATATATATAGCAATATATATATATATATATATATATATATACATATATATATAAAATAAAAAAAAAAGATTATATTGCTATTCATTCTGCTTTCAAAAGTCTAGCCAAAAGACATGAGGTTTTTTATTTATTTTTACAACCACCACATTGATTATATTACTATTTCATTCAGATTTTGTCTTAATTTGTACTTAATTTTGGAAAATTTTCTCAATATAATATAAATGTTTTTTTTTTTTTTTTTTTTTTTTTTTTAATTTTTATACGTTTGATAGCTGTGTTTATATGTAATAAGTCTGTGGCTCATCATTAGATCACTGACGGACACTAATTTTAGTAGATTTCAAAACATATCAGACATTTAGCACACTTTTATCCAAAGCAACATATAGTGCATTCAAGCAATAAATTTTTTCAGTACGTATAAACCAATGACCTTGATGTTGCTGATGTCACGAGACCAATTCAGCTACAAGAACATTTGTTTACGAAGCCAAGTAATTGAAGAGTGTGAGGGTTAAGTGTTTGAAAGTAAATGTCTTTGAAAACAACATTGAAGTGTGCTTTTAGCATCTAGCTGTTAAAGGAGAATCACACATCTAATTAATATTGGAGTTCAATTTATGAGAACTTAGTGAGTCACAGAGCAGAACGAAGCCTAGAGCAAAAATCAGTAGAGTGGAAAATGGTGTTGGAAATAAGAACATTACAAAGAGTGCCCATAAAGCCCCCCCAATCTACTGTAGTCAGTCCTTGAAAGATCTAATAAGAGAGTCTTTAAGGTAAAGAAGTTGTTTAAATTTTGTTGAGCACGCATACTCTCTCTCTGTGATGAAGAAATTACGCACTTTGTTTAAGATGATCCATTGTGGCTGATTTCTCTCTCCTTTTTTCTGCTCTCCAGTTCCATGGTTGCTTGGAGACCTGGAGGAATGCTGGGATGTAGAATGTGGATCCTCTTCATCCTTGTACATTTCACAATGGATCTGTCTCTGTGTGCACCAGCAGGCCAGGGGCTCACCCTCAAACTACTGCCCAGATCAGTGCCCCGCCGGCAACCGCATCCTCTGCCCACCCGGGACACGCTCAACGGCCAGCACTTGAGGACTCTGGGTGTCTTGCATCGTGGTGTTCCCCCTTCCTTGCCATCACTAGGCAACCATGGGGAGCTGGGGGGCACCAAACTGTGGGGGCGGAAAAACCGCCGGTCACTCCAGAAACGGCAACTTTGTGTGGAGTGTAAATTGACCCCCTCCGACAAAGGGAAGTTAGTTGCATTATCAGAGGGGAGTAAATCTGATTTAAATCTGCATTTATCTCGCTCACGGAGGCAGCTGAAAGGGGACAGCTATGACTCCCTGGAAGGGAGGACCACCACAGTGGCGGGATTTATTGACTGGGGCCCTACAGGGGCCGACGAGGGGCTTGAGGAGGAGGGGAAGGTGACCACGAACGCCACCGTCACCTCTTTAGCCCCCTCCACCACCACGGTTACCGTAACTAGCACTACCACACGCAGTCCCCAAAGGACGTATGCGGTGATTACAACTGTGCATCCTAAGAGGCAAAGCACCACACAGCCAAGCAACTCCAGAGTGACTGCCAAACCACCGAAACCTTTTGGGGAGACACCAGGTAGGACATAAATCTGAATGGCAAATTTTTTCATGTAGCTTTTGTTACTTAATCAGCTTATGTTTGATCACGTATTTAAAATTCCGAGGCGGTGAAACACGCAGAGATATTTTTAGGGAACGTCAGGCGGTTTAAGGTCATTCATGAACATGGCGCAAAGGTTCTTGGGTCACAAACCACAATGCAGTGCATCAAAAACACTGTGTGGGTTCTTTGAAAAACTGAGGGTGGAAAATATTCACGAAGCTGTAATTGGCACACAACTGCCCGGCAATTTACAGCAAAGAAGGTGGTTGAATTGTCAAAGGGCCAAGAGCTAGCTTTTTTTGTGAAAATATTGGCTTACTCGTAAAATTTTGGTGTGACAAACCTCCGCTGCTGTATAATTATTGGAAAACAAGCAAATATGGAAAAATAACACAAGATACTGGTGTTGAAAGTTTGACATTTTGGTTATTAGGCTAATGGGAATGTAGTGTCAGAGGAAAGATGGCAATCCAGTGTTGGCTCTTTTTCAGTTTGAATGTGAATTGAGAGTGAATTTATAATGAACTGGCCACCCTCACTGCATGATGAATTGGAATTACAATTGGAATGACAGTAAAAGAGACTGGTAATGACATTCTGGGAAATAAACTGTTCTTCCAAGCTGGAAAATGATTCAAATGATTTTGACAAAAAATATCCATATATTATGTTTTAAAAAATCCATATTTAGCAAGTTATTAAGTAAAATATCTAGAATATCTAAAATATCTATCTTACGAAGAAAAGTGTAAACTGGCGTTATGTCAGTTAAGGTTTTTCTGTAAGTTGAATAGGGAAGGCGGTCTGGCGGAAGCTAGATATTTTACTTCATAACTTGTTAAATATTTAATTTTTTTTACACAAATGCATCGCTTCGCTTCAGAAGGACTTTATTAACTTTATTAACCCCCACGGAGCCATGTGAAGTACATTTATGATGGATGGATATGGATGGAAGAACTTTCTTGGGGTAATTTTCATTTGAAAGTGAACTAATCCTTTAAAGGTGCAGTGTGTAAATTTTAGCATTTAGTGGTGAGAGTGTGAATTGCAATATAGAGAAGCTACGGTGGCCAACACAGGACAAAGATGTCGTCTGAGACAGAAGAGAGTAGCCAGTCAAGCAAATGCGCTCTGTAGAGCAGTTTGTCCGTTTAGGGCTACTGTAGAATCATGCCGGTGCAAAATGACGACTTAACATGTAAGGGGACCAGCGGTGTATCTAGATAGAAATGGCTCATTCTATGGTAATAAAAATATAACGGTGTATATTATACTGCATTTCTGTCAATAGATCCTCCTAAAATTTACACATTGCACCTTTAATAATTTTGTACCTTGATACTTTTTATACTTCTGGATTCTGTGATGAATAGAAGTCTGCATTTATTTAATATATATATATATATATATATATATATATATATATATATATATATATATATATATATATATATATATTTGTAACAATGTAAAAGTCTTTACTGCAACTTATGTTCAATTTAATGCATTCTTTCTGAATAAAAGTATTAATTTCTTACGAAAAAAATCTTTTGAACCGTAGCATGTACAGTATATCTTTTTTCAAGTTAGAAATGTTGCCTGTTTAGTCATTGACTGGGAACAGAGGCAGCAACATGGGTTTTATAGTCTTCTACTGTTACATTTATCATCTTTGGCTCTATTGCATAATCTAGACCAGATATCATGTCCGTGGCATGACAGAGTAGCATACATATGGCAGCCTCAGTATCTGTCAGCTGTATTTGTGTATCCTGGAGAGATTATTCTAGTCTCTGTCCTAGAAGGATGATGATTGGCATTAGCGCTCATGTATGCCATTAGGCAACAATCTGTCCTGTGTGTTTGGTATTGCACAGTATTAGGCTAGTCATCTATTCAATGCAGAGTCCTCTGGGTAGATCAACTATTGTGTTCCATAAATCTGTGCAAAAGGGGGGAATGTCTTGACACTTTCTACTAATTGGCTTGACTCTAGCTGTGTATGTCATGCATTGAGATCTGTTATAGACTGCAAAGTGGGCAAAAGTTTAACGCACAATTAAGTTTACACAAGAGTGTGGATCAGCGGCAGACATAATAAAAGATAGATAGCATGACCTCAATAACAGACACATTTATGATTTGTTGAAAAAGATGTTTTAATCCCCTAATTTTACACCACGGATCTGCAGTACTGTGAAGTTATTAATCTTCAGAAGCTTTGCACATTAGAATGCCATAGATTATATGATCTGCAAAGGATATTAACAATAAAGACTCCCATAAAATTAGATTCATAGTGAGTAATATACAAGTAGAATAATTTTACGACTCCCCTGAATGGAAATTTACATACATCCATGCATGTCGAATTATATTTCAGCACAAAGGTCAAACTCCAATCAAAAGTCACGGCCTCATTAACCATAGGAATGATTAGCAAAATTAAGTCAATCTGGAGTGACGACGGCAGTGTCATTACATCTAAAGGCCAGAGCAAGGTTTCCCCTTAATCTATAAAGTGCTGTTCCAATAATCCTCACTGCCTTCCTCCTTCTTCATTTCGTCTGATCTTTATAAAGGCTAGGTAAAATATCAATCGCACCTGACAGTTCACAACCATCCAGTCTAACACTAATAGAGGACATTGTAGAATCATTTCAAATTGTCTCTATGTGTATTTAAAAAAAATAAACAAAAAACAAATCTTTTATCCCACTATGATACAAGATTTGGTTACACTTTATTTTAAGGTGTCCGTGTTACAGTGTAATTTATATTTTTTAAGTACTGAGTGATAACAATTAACTACATGTACTTACTATAGGGTTAGGATTAGGGATTGGTTTAGGGTTAGTCACATGTAATTATCCATAATTTATAGTAATTATTATGGCAACTACATGTAATATGTTTCTCTTTTTTTTTCTTAAATGTAAAGTCTGTAATTTCTGTTCCATTAGTGGCATAAAATGTAATTGAACTGTTTATTTGTAAGGCCTAAATGGGCTAGACATAATAACATTGGATTCAACAATGCGAGAGTGTTTGAAACTTTTTCTGGAGTGCATTAAATATTCTTGTTGCACATTCTGCTGACTGAAATATTAGGCTGGCTAATATAGTTAGGGTTTTAAAATTGCTAAAATAGTATTCAGTTAGCATCAATGAATATACATAATAAATATTCAGAAAGTGAAGCCCAAGAAATAAGAAAATATTTAACAAATACATTTTGTATTTTTTGGTAAAGAAAACTGAAAGGGTTTACTCACCCTCAAGCCATCCTAGATATGTATGACTTTCTTCTTTTAGCCAAACACTATCGGAGTTATATTAGAAAATGTCCTGGCTCTTCCAAGCTTTATAATGGGAGTGAATTGTAACTTGGATTTTTGGATTTTGAAGCCCCCCTAAAAAAAAAGCACATCCATCCATCATAAAAGTAATCCATATGGCTTCAGGGGGTTAATAAAGACCTTATAAAGTGAAGCGAGGCAATTTTGTAAGAAAAATATCCATATTTTAGCTTCCGGTAGAGTTGTCAAAAGTACTGACTTCGGTACCTAGTCAGTACTGAAATTTTAAAAATGTGCTTTGAGCACTGTTGAGCGGATTCATAAACACCTCTGATTGGCCATTGTGTTGATGTGCTCATCAGAAATGTCTGTGATTGGCTTCAATGATCAATGCTTCAAAAACATGTTGTGAATAGTTATCAATGATGCACTCCAGTGAGCACTTACACAGATACACACGGGAGCATTTGAAAGCAGCCTGCTTTCAAACGTTCCCGCTCCCGCTTTCAAAACGCTTTCAAATTCAAACACTTCCGTGTGATTTCAAACACTCCCATGCATTGATCACTGAAGCCAATCACAGACATACCTGATGAGCGCATCAACACGATGGACAATCAGAGGTGCTTACGAATCCACTCAACAGCTCTCAAAGTGTCACATTTTGAAAATTTCAGTACCGATTGGTACCAAAGTCAGTACTTTTGACAACTCTAGCTTTCGGTTATGGCTGTATGCAAGTCGAGTTTCAGCCGAAGAGTGAACGCTGACCCGACGCACAACGTTTTGACGAATGCAGAAGCGCAGAGGATAGAGCAAAACAAAACACCGGTCACAAATTAGAAGTCTAAAACAAGGAGGAGCATGAGTTTGTTGCCCAGCCCTATTTGTTTGAACCGTGAGAGGCGTTTACTCTCACCTAAGCTTACGCTATTCCTACATGTAAATCCTACATCATGCGTCGGGTCAGAGTTCACTTTTCTGTCAGAACTCGACTTGCATATGGCCGTTACCGGGAGCTAGTGATTATAGCTTATAAAGTTATAAATATGGATATTTTTCTTACAAAAACAGTGTTAACTTATATAAATAGTTTGCCTAATATAAATCATTTATATATAAAAGTGAATGCAAATGTGTTGGTTATTAAAAACGCTGGTTATTTTGTGCTTTGCGGGAACCCCAAGGTAGTGGCTTACATTCGTAGATAACCGTCACAGTTTGTGCAGTAAGCAGTTTAATCTAATATTTGCCACTAAATTAATTTGACTGGTTTATGTGTTGTTGTTTTTGTTGTTTTTTTGTTTTGTTTTGTTTTTTGGGCTCCTGTGTGTGGAAGCAAGTGTAATGGGTTTCTAGTACTTCCTACTGACAATGCTGCAGTGTTTTTGCATATTTTAATTATCTGGTGAATAGGAAGAATACCGGTGTTAATTGCAGTTTTAATACAACTGAGGCGTGAAAATTGAATAATTTGTTAGCTGCACACAGTCCGTATAGCTCTTTTTTAAGTACTATTTTGTCGTAAGGGGGAAAAAAATATGGCAAGTCACTCGTCAGTGACTCCAACAAATAACAAGCAACCTGAGAATATTAAAAGTTGATGGAACTCCAGATGGAAAAAATAGTTTGTTGATATAAATCCCTGAACACAATCATTCACTGTTCTACACTATCCACATGGAAAGAAGTAGTAAAAAACTTCAAATGCTGCATGGTGTCTCTTGAAGGTCTTATATTTGTCTCAAATGCAGTATGTAGTATGCTGTCTTGGCATGTCTTTCATATATATATATATATATATATATATATATATATATATATATATATATATATATATATATATATATAGTATGAAAGTGAGTTCTATATTGTGCCCTTAAGGCATGCCATAATTATCCATCTCTGTCGAGCTACAGCCGAACCTGTCTGATGAAACGAAATGCCTATCAAGGTGAAATCCTTCCGCTTCCTCATTCAGCAAGCATCCCGGGTAAATTTAGCCCTTCGCAAACACCTGCACCAGTCCTAAACTGCTTCTGACATGCAGAGTAATGGGGGGAAAATAAGCGATGGGCTGTGAATACAAAACTAGAGCATTAGACATGCATACGAGCGGGTGTTCAGATAAGTTCGTGTCAGAGCATGGGAAGTGCATGGAGGTCAGTGTAACCGTTCACATGTCTGATTAAAATCCAGGACACTAACAGCATTATGTAATGTTTTACCATTGCTAATTTTTTATTTTATTTATTTATTTACTTTTTTGCAGGGCTCTTAAAGGTATAGTTCACCCATGAACTGAAAATTCTGTTTCATTCATACTCACCTTCACATTGTTCCAAACCTGTAGGACTTTCTTCTGTGAAATACAAAAGAACATGTTCTAAAAAACATTTTTTGTCCATGCAATGAAAGTCAACGGGACCTAAAACAACATTTGAACTATCAAAATTAATTTTTAGTTGCTACTATGTAACCAGGGACAGCTGTAGCCTCTATCCATTTTTATTATATCAAAAAGAACAGCTTGGACATTCTGCAAAATACCTCATGTTTGATTCACATGACGGAGATCTAGAACAAGTATATGATGATGACAGAAATTATTTCTTGGATGAAATATCTCTTTAATTTTCCTTTAATAGCGGTCATCCAAGACAGCCTAGAAACCTTTCACTCAGTTTAATGATGAACTATATCAAGCTTTTCCCCAAGGACCATTGCATCTCAACTGTGTGCAATGCATCAAATACAAGCTTCTCACCATCAGCTCAGTGCTGACTAGACTATATTTTAGAGTCACGTATTATTCCTGCTGGTGACAGCCTTGACTTTGTGGGTCTGGTGATACAGCACAAGTAAGATTTTATTGCTGCAGACCAAACATGATTCAGCTGTTTACCCATCAGTTTGTGCGTGTTTGTGCACGTGTATGTGCATTCGGAGAGGTCAAGGTTTGGCTGGCTAGATTAGTCCAGTTGGTAGTTAGTCCCTGCTGGTAGGGACCGTAACTACACCATCTGGTTATACATTGATGGCCAACCCAAAGTAGCCATGTCATTTTTTAGGCAAGCAACATTTACATCACAAATAATTCATTATTTTGCTCATTGTATATATGGAATAGTGGAAAGTAAGTGAATTAGAAGTCAGCACCCATGAGCAAAGATGTACTATTTCAAATAGCATACTTGCAGGGGTCATGTACCTGCTGAGATGAATGGAAATTGCTTTCTCTTGGTTTTATAAACGTCCTCAGTGCATACCTTTGTGAATGTGTGTGCGTGTCCTTTGTCTCCATCTAAGATACTAGCATTAACATGAAGATCACAGATGGAGCCGTCAGGTTAACGACGTGCGGGAGTTGATTAAAATGCCTTACAGTCCTGCTGCTCAGCACTGCAAGCTCGTTATCACTTCCTCGGGCTCAAAGGTTAATTGAACATTTAATAAGGAAAAGCCAAAATTATGCATTTATTCAAGCTGGACTGTGATTCAAAGTTAATGGTTGGAAAAATAATTTTTTTGTTAATTTAATGAAATTATGTTGTAATATCCAAATAACTCACAATAACGCTCTGCTCAATGAAGAGTGTTCAGTGGTAAAATAAAAATTATAATACTTACTGGAGAGCTGGAAATATAATTTCCATGTTCCACTCAAATGCATTTTCTCATCTAATCCACACCTAATCCTTCTCTTGTAGATAAACAACAGTAAGTTCTATTTTACTCAGGGAAAATACTGTATCTGACCTGGGTCTTGCATGTGCGTGTTGAAAGTTTGATTACTAAACCACAGCTGTAGTAGTAATCATTATTTGGGAATGTTAAATATGGTTTTTAAAATGAATTAAAATAATTTCAACAAAAATAAATTAAAAGACATATATGTGATGCATGCACAGCAATTGACCTTCTGTAATACCAAAATCTAAAACACACACTTCCACCTCTGTAACAAACACGGAGATGTTGGTCCCGTCAAGTGATAAGAACTGTAACTCAAACTTTGTTTAGAATGTCCAAATAGGCCTGTAGTGAGCATGAAATGATATACAGTATAGGCTATACTGAAAAGGTATGATTTCATACAGACATGACATTTTAAAAAGACATAGAGTATTAACGAGTTTAGTATGACTGCAGTCAAACTCTTAAAGTGCATTGCTAGAACTACAATACCCATAATGCTCACATACTACGCAGTTTCTCCCACCATGAGGCATGGAGATGTTTATAATTGTATTTGTCAGTAAATAAGTCAAATAAATAAAACAGTCATGTGAATAATTTAAAGGGTTCACCCAAAAATGAAATTCTGCCATTAATTACTCACCCTCATGCCGTTCCACACCGTAAGACCTTCGTTCATCTTTGGAACACAAATTAAGATATTTTTCACAAAATCCGATGAGGCCTGCATTGCCAGCAAGACAATGAACTCTTTTAATGCCCAGAAAGCTACTAAAGACATAAAACAGTTCATGGGACTACAGTGGTTCAACCTTGATGCTGTGAAGCGACTTTTTCATTTTGATACGCGCTCCGAACCACTGATTTGAAACAAAATATTGGTAATGCTTTGAAGCTTCATGAAGCAGTGTTTCGAAACCGCCCATCACTAGATATTGTTGAATAAAGTCATCGTTTTGTTTTGTTTTTTGGTGCACAAAAAGTATTCTCGTCGCTTCATAACATTAAGGTTGAACCACTGTAGTCACATGAACTGTTTTAAATACGTTTAGTAGCTTTCTGGGCATTGAAAGTGTTAATTGTCTTGCTGGCAATGCAGGATTGGATTTTATGAAAAATACCTTAATTTGTGGTCCGAAGATGAACGAAGGTCTTACAGGTGTGGAACGACAAGAGGGTGAGTAATTAATGACAGAATTTTCATTTTTGGGTGAACTAACCCTTTAATTGAAAAACATATGGTGTAAATGTAACACAAAAAAGACAAAACTTAAAATTAAATAATACCTCCAATGATCTTCCATTATGCCACTCCACCCTGGATTTTTTTTTTGGCTACTGAAAGAATAACATAATTTTAGGCCTACAAGACGACCTTGTATTGTAGCAGCAGTACAGGGTTTGTGAGATAGTCGCACTGACTTTAGGTAAATTGCTTTAGTTATTGCTTTCATTTTGATGTGTTCCAGTTTTATTAAAAGGCGAACTTTTCCTTGTCAAAGGTGTGCTAAATTCACTCACAAGCCCTTAGGGATGTGTCTTACCAGCATTGTAATACATGAACTATATTATGTTAGAAGTGCTGTCTTTCTTGAAGCTGTTCATCCAATAGGACCGTTCAGTTTCACAGAGGTAAACCTTTTAAAGACGTGATAAGCTCACAGGGCTGCTCTGACAGACAGCAGTGAAGTAGTTCCATCCAGGACAACTTCATTATCTGTTAAGTAATACAATCATAGAGTCTACTTTGACCACCTCTCCCTCCTGTACTGTACAGAGCGATTGAATTATGCAGCGGAGCCTTTGACACTGGGAAAAGGCATTTAGAATAATTGCCTTTCATCCTCCTTGTCTTTCTTTTTCCTCTCTTTCTCTCTCAGTCTTCTTGCAGTAAGAGTTTGGGAACGTTGTAGCTCAGTGGAAGTCAAGTGAGATTGACATCTTGACATCTACTTTAATTGGCAATCGTGAACCATCAGCAGGTGCGATGAGAGTTTTCCCGCGATCAGGTGGGGCGTGTGGGAGGACAACAAACGGAGTCAAGGGGAGAAGGTTAAC
Source organism: Chanodichthys erythropterus (assembly GCF_024489055.1). Taxonomy (NCBI): domain Eukaryota; kingdom Metazoa; phylum Chordata; class Actinopteri; order Cypriniformes; family Xenocyprididae; genus Chanodichthys; species Chanodichthys erythropterus. The sequence goes on from NC_090229.1 coordinate 15,707,096, forward strand.
ACCCAGAGGAGGAAAGACTTCAAGCCCTTTCTCCCTCCCCTACAGCTCCATTTCATTAAAAATTAGAGCTGGATATTTGCAGTTTGTGGGTATCGGTTGGTTGGTAAAGATTTTCATCCAGCCTGTTTCCACAAATGAATGAGAGAAGGGCACTCAGCAGGAGTCAACAGCGCTGTGAACAGAAAGCTGATGCAATCAAACGTAAGTGTAGCTAGAATCACAAAGAGCAAAAGGATGTAACTGATGGAGATTTAGTCATTCTCACTGGTCTTTGAGAGGAGAACTGGTGCAGAAATAACAGTTTTTTAAATAATGTACTGTGCAAATAGGGTTTACACATGAGCAAGCCTGTTCTTGCATTGCTATTCCTATTATCGCCCATGAATAAGTTACAATTTCATTCATACAGTAAGTGGAACTCTCTCATTCACATTCATTTTTCGGTGTGCACACTTTTAAAACTTTCAAAGTATAATTCTGTGGCCATATATATGTGTACATATATATATATATATATATATATATATATATATATATATATATATATATATATATATATATATATATATATATATATATATATATATATATGTATATATATATATATATATATATATATATATATATATATATATATATATATATATATATATGTATATGTATATGTATATATATATGTATATATATATGTATATGTATATATGTATATATATATGTATATGTATATATGTATATATATATATATATATATATATATATATATATATATATATATATATATATAATGAATTATTAGGGTCCATTTCTTACTGTTAACTAACTATTAACTATGACCTTTGCCTCAATAAACTGCTCCTAATTAGTATTACTGCTTATTAGTAGATATTAAAGTAGTAGTTAAGTTTAGGTATTGGGTAGGATTAAGGGATGTAGAATAAGGCATTAATATGTGCTTTATAAGTAATAAACAGCCAATATCTTAGTAATATGCATGCTAATAAGCAACTAGTTAATAGTGAGAATTGGACCCTAAACTAAAGTGTTACCAAAAGAAATTACTACTTTTATTTTTTATTGATCAAACGTGTCAATAACGACTTTTACACTGTTACAAAAAACTTCTGTTCTTTTAAACCTTCTATTTATCAAACAATCCTGAAAAAAATGTCTCACAGTTTCCACAAAAACATTAAACAGCACAACTGTTTTCATCATTGATAATACTAATAAATGTGTATTATATTAGAAGGATTTCTGAAGGATCATGTGACACTGAAGACTGTGTAATGATGCTGACAATTCAGCTTTGCCATCACAGGAAGAAATTAAATTGACATACACTGTATTGTATTAATATGTCCCATTATTGTGGTTTTACTTGTTTTTATGCATTCAGCCTAGTGAGAAAACGAGACTTATTTCAAACACTTTTAAAACGTTTGAACGGTAGTGTGCATCGAAATTCTTATATAGAAGATAAAAGTGTGCAAAAAGAAATTGTTAATGAAGTTTGTTCTCACTAGAAATCATAATATATTAAATATAAAAGCAGCTAAAGTAGCTAAAAAGCCCCCCAGCCTGTGGGTTAAAGGTCCATGCCCTCTATGGTGATTCCTGTATATTCTATATCTGTCATTAGAAAGATGGGTGCAAGAGGGACTTGCATTCTGAATTTGGCTTTCCACTGCAAATCCCCATATTACAGGAAATGCATAATTGCTTTTAGAAAATTATTTAAAAATAGACTCCCGGAGATTCTGCATGCATTAGTCTATGCATATATGCATAGACTAATAATTTTTAACACACAGTGAAAAAGAACATTTTTAATAGCGCACAGGCATCATGGAGGAATGATTGCTCTTGCTGTCTCGCTCTTTCTTTCTGAGATTTCACTTATAATGAAATTACAGCATTCCCATTAAAACTAAATCCACTGGTTAGATTACTGTGAAAAAATCACCGGTGTTAGTGCTGGGATTTGCTCTGAACAAATTCCAAGGTGTGATTTTGGTTAGATCGGTGCTCCTGTAAAAGTCAATTTAAACTTGCCGTCTGCACAGCAGTTCATTTGAAGTTTGACGGATCTGGATACTCCTGCATATAAATCTGAAGTACCTTTTTTGGTTTTCATGTTCTTGCCTTTTGAATGTGAACTCAAAGCTGTTGCTTTGCCATGAGTTCTCCTCCAGCCAAACCGCAACATGATTGAAAGCACTCAGTGAAGGCATCTCCTTTCCACTCCATCTCACTAGCCCTTTACAGCCATCTGTAGCTGCAGATGCCAGGCCTGGGCTGCACTAATAGAGCATTTAGCCGACAGATCCACACGATGTCCCACTCCAAACCTCTAAATGTCCTTTAGGTGGATAGAGGAGTGTCTGTCTCTGTGGTTTCTACTCTATGGGGCCCCAGCAGCACAAACTCATAACCTTCAGTTAAAATACTGCCCCCTGTGTATGTGTCTCCTTTGCATATATTTTTCAAGGTCCTGTCTGCTAAAACTGTGCTATTTGGGTTTTATATTTGTCCTAGATTTTTTTGAAACTCTTTTCTTTCCACTACTGTCCTATTTTAATGTCAGTCTCATGACAATTCAGTTTGTTAGGCCTAATTTTGTCTGGACCAGTTTACTCTGCTATATATTATTGGCCACTAGTGGGTCTTTGCTAGCTTTTTGTATATCCTGGTTCTACTTTTTTTTTTTTTTTTTTTTGGTACATGGCATATGCAGTGGCATAATTCATTACTTGTGTAGCACAAACCATGTAGTTGGCTAACATCATGTATTCATGTCAGCAGAAAACACTGAGCTTATTAAAGTAATTATTATAAGTTATAATCGTAATGATTACAATATATAGAAAATTTGGTAGTTGGGTATGTTGTTTTAGAGTTTGTGTCATCTGAAGTCCTTCACATGTGTTGGTCATCTGAAATCTGAAAGAGGCTGGATCCAAACTGGAGCTGGTGTAATCGCTAGATCTCTATGAAACAGAAAGCAAATGGAAAATAATTATCGTAGCTGCTTTTCATAACATTTTAAGTAATAAATAGTCATGTGCATTTAATCGGATATAACTGGAGTACAAGGTTATGCGATGTATTATGTGAATGCTTGGCTAAAGAGATGTGTCTTTAATCTAGATTTAAACTGGGAGAGTGTGTCTGAGCCCCGAACATTATAAAGAAGGCTATTCCAGAGTTTAGGAGCCAAATGTGAAAATGCTCTACCTCCTTTAGTGGACTTAGATATCCTAGGTACTACCAAAAGTTCAGAGTTTTGTGACCTTAAAGAGTGTGATGGATTGTAGTGGTATAGAAGATCAATTAAATACACAGGAGCTAAAACATTTAGGGCCTTAAAGGTCAGCACAGTTGCAATACTTTGTAATCAATACAGAACTTAATAGGTAACCAGTGTAGAGATGAGATGAAAATTGGGGTTATATGATCATATGTTCTTAATTTTGGTCTAAGCATACATTATAAATTGAACAGTTTCTATCACAGGACAAACCTAAACTGTCTTCATTAATTAAAGAAACTTCTCTTGCCATTTCAGTTTGGGGAGTGAAATCCAACCCCACAACATCCCTGATTGGTTAATATTTTTTCCTCTATCCATGCAGCTTTGGATTTTTCAGCATATAAGAAATGTTATGACTGAGAAAGTTATTGCATTTTAATGAAAGATTATGAAAACAAACATTTTCCTTTAGGGTAGGGTGTCACGATCTATAGTGTGAGTGCCCTATCTGCCACTTGAGGGCACTCCATCCTGGACTTTCACCCATTGACTACACTACCCATAATGCACTCTGGACTCATTACCACATGTCTTGCACCAGCTGTCCTGTATCACTTCGTCAGGTGTTTGTGTTTGCTTATCAGTTCTGTTCTATTTAGTCTCTGTGTTTTTTGCCTTTGTTGTGGTTCGTTATATCCTGTTATGTGCACATTTTGTACCGCTGGCTTTTGTTTCCTGTGGACTGTAACTCTGGATTTTGACCCATGCCTGTTCTGGATGTATGATTTTGGATTTCCCTTTTATTAAACTGCTGCACCTTGGATCTTACCATCTTGTTTCTGTGTGCAACCGTGACAGAACGAACCACCACTATATTGATCCAGCAGGATTTCCGGATCCCTTTCCCGGCCCGCATTAAAGAACGGATGGCTCAAGTTCGGACATTGAGAGCCCTACGGCAAGAAGGATGGGAGGTAGGGTGCTTTGCAAAGGTCTTTTGGGCGATGGCGGTGGGGCTGGATTACAATGACGCGGCTTTGAAAGACCTGTTTAATGGTTGCCTTGACGAGCCGTTGTCTCATTGTGAGATGGAAGGGCTACAGAGCTTAAACTTTTGGAAGTTTGCCGCATATCTCTGCCATCGGATAGAGCGGGCCTCACCTAGACAACCAGCCAGCGAGTCCGCTCCAGCCAGCGAGTCCGCTCCAGCCAGCGAGTCCGCTCCAGCCAGCGAGTCCGCTCCAGCCAGCGAGTCCGCTCCAGCCAGCGAGTCCGCTCCAGCCAGTGAGTCCGCTCCAGCCAGTGAGTCCGCTCCAGTACTGCATGCTCTCCCTGTCAGTCCCGTGATGGCTAGGAGGGCTGTCTTCACTTTTTATATTTTGGCTGTCTTGCGTGCCTGGAGGATGCACTCAGAACAGCCCGAGCCCGCTCCAGCCAGTGAGTCCGCTCCAGAGCCCGCTCCAGCCAGTGAGTCCGCTCCAGAGCCCGCTCCAGCCAGTGAGTCCGCTCCAGAGCCCGCTCCAGCCAGTGAGTCCGCTCCAGAGCCCGCCCCAGCCAGTGAGTCCGCTCCAGAGCCCGCTCCACTCAGTGAGTCCACTCCAGAGCCCGCTCCAGCCAGTGAGTCCATTCCAGCCAGTGAGTCCGCTCCAGCTCCGCATGCTTTCCCTGTCAGTCCTGTGATGGACTCAGGGCAGCCCGAGCCCGCTGCCGTCCCAGAGCAGCCCGAGCCCGCTGCCGTCCCAGAGCAGCCCGAGCCCGCTGCCGTCTCAGAGCAGCCCGAGCCCGCTGCCGTCTCAGAGCAGCCCGAGCCCGCTGCCGTCTCAGAGCAGCCCGAGCCCGCTGCCGTCTCAGAGCAGCCCGAGCCCGCTGCCGTCTCAGAGCAGCCCGAGCTCCCTGATACGGCCACGGAGGCCGTCACCGAGCTGGCCGCTCTCCCTGATACGGCCACGGAAGCGGTCACCGAGCTGCCCGCTCTCCCTGATACGGCCACGGAGGCCGTCACCGAGCTGTCCGCTCTCCCTGATACGGCCACGGAGGCCGTCACCGAGCTGGCCGCTCTCCCTGATACGGCCACGGAGGCCGTCACCGAGCTGGCTGCTCTCCCTGATACGGCCACGGAGGCCGTCACCGAGCTGCCCGCTCTCCCTGATACGGCCACGGAGGCAGTCACCGAGCTGCCCGCTCTCCCTGATACGGCCACGGAGGTCGTCACCGAGCTGGCCGCTCTCTCTGATACGGCCACGGAGGCCGTTACCGAGCTGCCCGCTCGCCCTGATATGATATTTAGTCTCTGTGTTTTTTTGCCTTTGTTGTGGTTCGTTATATCCTGTTATGTGCACATTTAGTAACGCTGGCTTTTGTTTCCTGTGGACTCCTCTTGATTTTGACCCATGCCTGTTCCGGATGTATGATTTTGGATTTCCCTTTTATTAAACTGCTGCACCTTGGATCTTACCATCTTGTTTCTGTGTGCAACCGTGACATAGGGACACACACCAAACCGACACCAAATAACTAGCACTGATAAAAGTCGACTGTGTTGTCACCAATCAGAGTTCTCTTTTTCTCGCCCGACGCTGATTGTACTTTCTTTTTTTTTTTTATCAAGTTTTGTAGTTACAGAATCAACCAACTGGGGCTTACTAGATCCTGCTAATCAGCCAAACCTTGAACTCTTCAATATAACTTAAACAAGCAGCACTCCAAAAAAGTTGAATAGCTCAACTTGTTCTAGTAGAGACGTTTAGTGGTATCTCTGTGTATAAGGTCTGCACATCTCTGAGGTTTGGGGAGTTTGGGAAGTACAGTGCCTCTGAGGGTTGGGCTCTTTTGTCCTTATTATTGGCAAGGTTCCCAGGAAAACAAAGGCTCACCCCAAGCACCTGAAGCAAGGTGACTCCATCACTAGCAGAGTTATGAAGGAGGGAGTCTGGTACCACAGCACCAGCCTGTGTTCCTCTTTTGACACTTTCCCTGATTGGAATTGGTGTGCCTATCTCTCTTATTGCAGGGCCAGGTGAAACAAGGTGATATACGTCCTGTTCTCTCAGCCTGGGCCTGAGTAATAAGAATATAATGGGGGTACATTTGCATTCGTCTACTCCGGTATTATAAAGCTCTATATTACACAAATGTGATGGGCTCGGTGTGACAGAATGGGGGGAATGAATCTTTCGAACTGAAATCAATACATAAAACAACAGGCCAAGAAGCCAACGAGAGTTTTGACTCAGAGCAAGGTCGAGGACAGAGAGCCCGTCTCATAAAATTTCACAGATGCATAAACACCTGAATATATCACCTGACACACTCTCTCAATTCAATCTGCTGCCTACCATTTCAGAGCAAGAGGGAGAGAGGGGGAAATTTAAATAGCTGTCCGATATGTTTATGTGTTGGTGTCGCTGGGGGACTCCATGCCAAAGAGTAGTGTTCAGGCCAGGGACTGAGATAAAATTAATCCAGCTCTGACCCGGACGCAGGACACAGGTAGGGAAAGTGAGGCGAGCATTTCCCAGATGCATCTGCATGCTTCCATCAGTCATAGCGCCAGCTAAGCAGTCAGGAAGGGTCAGAACATTAATATGAAGTAAACGAGTGCCTGAACTTTTCTGAACCGTGATGAATTCTCCTCTAGTGCTACCAAAGACTTTATATCTAAAAAGACAGTACACTTATGCTACGCGCAGTATGGTGGAATAAGTCCTGCCTTCTAAATAAAATGAGTCAATCACTGATTGATAAAGTCATTGCGTCACTCCAGCTGCCATTAGAAGCTCCGGTTAGGCTTTTTCTGAGATGCACGCTTTGGACTACACATGCGCGTTGGCTGGTCCAGCCTGAAAATTTATTTTTTAATGCCAATTGAGCATAAGAAACAACATTTATGGGACAGTTTTTGTCAGATTTCATTGGTGATTTCAAATATAGGCTTGGTGAACAGCTTTGGAGAATTTATTGTTTCCCCATTCAAAGAGATAGGAGTTGTACTTGCATGACTGAAATTGCTGCCCGAGAGGCATTACAAAGATGGCCGTCGAATGAAATGAGTTGTCTTAAAGGGACTTTGGTGCTATGTATTAAATCAAAACTGCATTGGAGCATACAGATTATTTTCAGAATATGTATTTCACAGGTTTTTTTTTTTGCCCAAGAGAGTTGAACAAATGCTTCGCTTCGCTTCAGAAGGCCTTTATTAACCCCCCGGAGTCGTGTGGAGTACGTTTATGATGGATGGATGCACTTTCTTCAGCTTCATAATCGTTGGTCTCGTTCACTGCCATTATAAAGCTTGGATGCATTAGGATAATTATTAATAGAACTCAGATTGTGTTCATCAGAAAGAAGACAACTTCTATTCAACCCCCCATTTAGCCATTTCTTAGCAACCACCTTTTTCAAGACAAGTAAAAGTTAAAATCACAAGGGGGTATTATTTATTTTATGTTGTAGAATAAATGAAATGCAAACTCATTTTCAGGTTTTGGTCTACAAAAGTATATAATCTCTGCAGCACTCTATTAATACGCAATGTGAAACAATACTTGTACCTGACAGTAAGCGAGGCTCCATTAAACTTCACTGAATGAGAACATGCTTGTGCGCGCCCAACGTAGTGCACAACATTAAGTGAGCGCAATAATTCAGACTAAAATATGCAATCTAAAACAGGCCTGCTGTTCAAACCTTTTTCCATTTTTAAAAGCCATTTTAAAAGCTCTTATTTGCGTTTCTTGTTCTGGTACAAAAACATAATAGAAGCACCTTGATTGTTAGTCTAATAAGTGTTTTCTCACTTGACAGTGTATTCTCCTAGACATAAATATTTATTCAACTCATTTAGTATGCTTGCTCAAGTAAGACTGGTTAATATGAGGAGTTTGCTGGGAATTAATTCTCATACATTCTCAATGTACCAATAAGAGCACAGCTCAGCAGAGCTCGTTGGCCTTCAGGGCAAATGTAATCTGTCAGAACTGGAGCAGATGCTTAACATCACATTCACACATACATGTACAGGTTTGTAAACGTGCACACATGTGCACAAAAGGCTTTTAACTCTATCTCGCTCTGCTATTTATTTCCCTTCCTCTTTCTTTTGTCTCTCTCTCTCTCTCTCTCTCTCTCTCTCTCTCTCTTCGGGTATTGATTATTCAGCCAGAACTTGAGGGACTCAGCACCCGACTCAGGTCGGTGGGGTTAAGTAAATCAGTCCAGTGTTTTTGTACAGCAACACAGTATAGCACAACTTGGCCCTTCCTGCTAGAGCTGAGACATGCCTGTAATTTACTCTAAAATGAGACACACCTAATACAAGGGCACTAGAAAGGGAGATGATGTGCAAACTGACAAACGCGCACACAACGCAAGCACTTACATTTGCTGCCCTGTTAGCTAAATAAAATGCATTAGGAAGAATTTCTATTTGTGAGATGATATATCACCTGTATTACTATATACTGAATAATGCAAACAGTCTGACAGTATAGTGGTTGCAAACTGAGGACTGTGGTTGAATTAATTAGTTTTTGTTTACTGCCAAAGACTGTTTTCACTTAATTTTTTCTGGCCACCCCAAATATAGCCAAAATCAAATTGATGAAGACAAGAACTTTCTGTTCAGATTCCTTCCTGGTTATTATATGGTGCATTTTTCATGAGAGCAAATATTCCACACAGCATGATCCAGTCAACATGCCTTATTGTAAATCGTTACTGTACGTTTCAGTCTCGGATATGCAGCTGTGAAAGCAAAGTATATGGGAAGTTAAGACATAAAATGTCCAATTTAACCTAAAATAAAGATGTGCAAATTATGTTTTTCACGTTTTTACCTTGATTAATTTATTTAAAGGGTCTTGTGGCATGATAAATAAATCATATAATTGTTTAAATATTGCATTTATTCTCTCAATTAATATGAGATCAAAAACATTGCATGCATAATTGTAAAATATGTTTAAAATTATTTTAATTGTCAAGGTCCCAAAATGACTTCGTCATCTACACATATATCACAATAATTAATAATTTGCATAGACTCAAACTTGTAATGTACTGAGGTGGCATAAATGTATTTACTGTATATGTCTTTCAATAAAATATCAAAAACACGAAATGAACAGACAAATGCAACCAAGATAACTTACATAGCAAATTAATGCACACTCATATGCACCGTCCCATATTCAGGTTGACACTTAGTCCCATGTGAAGCTTCTTTGTCAGGTGAGGTAAGATTAACTAGTGTTAAAACTCTGAAATGGTTCTGTGAATAAATTAATGTTGGAACTGTGAAACTTTTTTAGGTACTGCAAACGAACCTCTCAAATAATTGCACCAAGCTGTAATGCATTCTCATATACCAGATACTTTAATATGGATGGTGCTGTTCCTCGCAGACCCGCACACAAACACTTTAATATTGATGAGGAAATCCATAAAATTGCTTCCTTTACTCTTATCAGCCCCAGCAAGAAATGGAAGTCGTGGCACTTTTTTATATCTAAAAGTCTGTAACTGCGGCTCCCCGCGGGGCCTCATTTCTATCCATTCAGGAGTGACGGAGTGAGAAAGACAGTGTAGCTCATAGTTCTTGTGATACTCTTTATTCTGGAACAGAGAGTTCTTTCTCTGCATTAATTGTTGTTTGCTGACCTTTAGCCAGCTGGTGTGATTGCCATCTTCTCCCTGTTGCTTTCAGTCAAGCTGTTTCATGTTCCAGACTTTGTGAAATGGTCAAATAAATGGAACGACTGAATTATTGTCATAGTGGCTGACAGGGCTTAAAAAGAGCTATGGTGACCGAGAGAGAGCAGTACATGTTAAGATGCAGTATCAGTGTTATTACAATCAAATATCTTACAAAAGGCACTGGTCTTCATGTTAGTTGCCATGGAGACAGTGATAACTATGCTCTCTTTGTTTTCCTTTTCTTAGGTCTGGCTGTTCACCAGATCATCACCATCACTGTGTCCCTCATCATGATCGTTGCAGCCTTGATCACTACTCTAGTCCTTAAAAACTGGTAGGAAACATTCTTTTCTTTCAGCAATGTGCCATCGACTTTTCTGTCTCTCTCTCTCTCTCCCTGTTCCTGTTCCTGTTCCTCTGTCTGTTTATCATCCTGTCCCTCTGTCTGTCAATGTGGACAGTGACCCCTTATTGCACAAAGCAGTCAGGACACTCGTACACAATTGCTTTTTCCCCAAACCCAGTGAGCTTCATCTGTTGGCAGTTTAAGACACCTAAGATACTCTGTATCTTCTGCAGAGAGGTCAATCCCAGAGTGCATTGCAATGTTTAGTGAAAAAATCTTTTAATGTGAAAAATCTCTTGACAGTAATTGACAATAACTGTAATGTTCATTACCAAGATTAAATTAATTAAATACAATTACATAAATTAATTATTAGTAAACGTACAATTTTACACTAGTTTGTGTAAAATTTATATTTATATTTATGCTAACATTTCAAGTCGTTCTAAAGTATTGAGTCGTTCTTCTCAAGTTGTTGCAATGAAATCAGTCTAGAGTCGAGTCACTTTTGCAATTTTGCTGCCTATGTTAATCGTTTCAGATCAGTCATAGCCCCTTTCACACAGTCTTTACTGGTAAATTACCGTAAAGCAGATCTACCTCCATAGGGGGGCCAGGATGGGCCTGGCACACCCAATCAGGAGCTTGGACCACCCTGGCCCTGTGCCAAATAATGACCGATTGCAAAATTCAGCGCAAAAATTTGAGGGAGATCATGCTTTCAGTGCACTTAGTATAAAAAATCTGCTTGTTATTTGGAAACTATAAAGCAGTGATAGAAAGTGACTGCAGTTTTCATAAACATTTTAAACCATTCAAGCGCATGAAGACGCGAAAGAAACTTAATTTTGGTACCCACGCGCAGTTTTCTGTGCGCGCACACACAAAGCGCACACACAGACAGCGCGCCATTACCGAACTGAGTTCTTTTTTGCACCTTATTGTGTTTAAACGGACGAGTACACACAAAATTACGTCAAAATGCACATTTTGGTGATCTATTCATTCATTCATTCTTGGCTGGGCCATTGAAAATTTTGCAAGGGCAAATAACCAGTAAACTCCTTAGTGCCAAGCCCTGTGTTTTTATCAGGCACAGGCTCATTAGAACTTTCCTGTGTCAACAACAGTTTCAAAGTGATATGTCCAGTGAGTGGCACTAAAAGCATGTTTAGTTTTTTTTCTGGAGCAGATGAATTAATTATTATGAATAGATATATTATGAACATTTTATTATGATGGAGTTTGTACGTATCACCGAACTCTGCAACTCTGCAATTACTGTGGTGTACTATATTAACTACAGTACTATAGTAACTACTGTATTATGCATCTTGTGTTTTTAAAAGCAAAATCACATCAGTTATTTAAAGGTCATTTCCAATGATTGAAATCAGAGTTTACCGGTATTTTGGTTCTGATGTGTGAATGGTATCTTGCCAGTAAAAAAGATAGAACGCCATTGCTTGTGAACCGCATTTGTGTACCTACAGGAAAAGTCGTTCTGGTAATTTTACAGCAATTTACCGGGATTGCTGTGTGAAAGTAGCTTATGAGGTTCCATTTCAATTAGGATGCCTATTTATGAAATTCACAGCAAGGCAGCTCACTAGGTTTTTGGAACAGAGCTAATATGTCTGTGTCTGTCTCCCCAGTTCATGTTAAATGTAGGACAGACACAGCGGTTCAAGGTATGATTTTATGTTGGCTTTGTGATTTTGGTGCGTGTTTTTGTAGTTGTGCGCAGTCCGGGAATGGCCGACACAGCAGCCATCAGAGAAAGATCAACCAGCAAGAGGAGAGCTGTCAGAATCTGACCGACTTCACGCCTGCCCGCGTGCCCAGTAAGGTGGACATCTTCACCGCCTACAACGACAGTTTACAGTGCTCACACGAGTGCGTGCGGGCCGGCATACCGGTGTACACGGACGAGATGATCCAGCACACACCCATCTACAAGACCTCCTACAATGGAAACAGGCAAGAGGCCATGATTAATATATATTCAGTAGGATCAACTAGGCTTGATGTTGGCACTGCTGACCAAGTAGTTTGGACAGCGAGTCGACTGCACTGACAGCCCTGTCCGTGGTTTCTGACAGGGTTTGGCTTCCTCATAGCTTTAGAGTAGATTTAGTGCTGTTAGAAATAATGTTCATTCTGAAAGGTTGAACACTGGACCATATTATGCACAAATGTATAAATTGCTATTTAAAATGCACATCACATTTGACCCTGGCTGTTTGCCATTTTGAAACTAAATTTCACTATGGTCAACTAGTCATCCAAGGTCACCTAATTTATTTATATTCTTTTCAACATACTTTGTTTTGTTTTTTGTTTTTTTGTTTTTTACAGTGGGACTTTAATTATCAAGCTGTGCTTTAGCAGTTTGCATGTTAAAACCTTCTCAGAAAAGTTAAATTCATCCGCTTTAATGTTCAATCATTGCAGCCATTTACATGCAGACACACTCTTTGGCATTGCATCTTGTCTCATGCTGTTTTTTAAGTATTCATGAGCTATTTTTGAGCTATTTATGACAGCTTGTCACGTTCAATAATAGTCCAACTTTTAAAATGCAGTGGTCTCAAAAGCCCTGCATTCTGTTCCATTCAAACTGTTTTTGAATGCGTCTTTGTTTGAAAATATATAGTTTCATATTTTTCTCTACTACAATCTTCAATAATAGAATAATTTAGTCTTTAATGTGCATTTTGGAAATAACCAGTTTAATCTGCCAGAGAGTCATTATTTTTCAGATAAGCATGTTGCGACAGTTGTGTAGTCTTGTTTTTGTCCTTCCATTGCCCTCGCCTTTATAAAAGACTGGGTATGAGCTTAAATTGTGTGAATAATTTCTGTGCTGCTTCATTTAATACTGTATGCTTCAGAATACAAAACCTAGATGAGAGGGTTTAGAGGAAATGTTACTGTGGGTGCTTTTGTTTGTGGTATAATGCCATTTTAAAAGAGAGTCTTGAATCAGGGAGTGGGATAGAAGTGCTTATATCTGCAGGATTGAAGAGCTGATCTGTCTGTCTATTTCAGACCGTCGCCCACTGAAAGGCAGCTAATCCCTGTGGCCTTTGTGTCTGAGAAATGGTTCGAGATCTCCTGTTGAGGCCCTTTTACTACCTTTGGGTTGAGCCCACGTCTTCAGTTTGTGCCCTGGTACGTACTTTATTTTGTAGGGCTCTGAAGTTCACATGGTGTAATTCTGGCATGGTTTTCCAGTGATTGTGTACATACTTGAGATTCACAGTTCCTCGGGTTTCAAAAGGAATAGTTTACCAGCCATAGAATTGAAATGAGTTGCAGGCTTGTAGCTCATGTATTTTCAAAAATTGCATTGATACAGGATGTACAGCAACAGCTGAAATATTGTGTGATGTGATACAATGGTAACATTATATTAGGTAACATGAACTAACAATAAACATCTTCTTTTTTTTTTTTTAACAGAATTAATTGGTGACAAAAAACAATAAGGTTCCATTAGTCAATGTGTTAACAAACATTAACAGTTAGCAATACATGTCACAGTATTTATTAATCTTTGTTAACATTAGTTATATAAAACTATTGACTGTAAGTGTAAGTTACATCAGGTTCAATAATAATATTAACATATACAACTTTTGATTTTAAAAATGTATTAGTAAATGTTGAAATTAACATTAACTTTAAGATTAAGAATTTTTTTAGAAGTATTTTCCATTGTTAGTTCACTAGTAGTTGACTAATAATAACAAATACCTGTGTATACACACACACATACATATATAAACCTTATTGTAAAGTGTTACCAATTAATTAATCTAGATTAATGATAATTTCTACATGTACTCATATATTTTTAACACTTATATTTATATTTGTAACATGTAGGCACAATATGTTAGATCAAGACGTCATCAAGCTATGCCTCTACGTTTTGAATAAGCAATCTCTAGTGGTGAAAGATTTACATATTGTGCCTTTAAAGCATTATAATTTTTTTTTAGAGTAGTTTACTTACAAAGTTACACTTGTTCTATTTAAAAAGTGATATCAGTTTAATAATTCTCAACTAAAATTTAATCTTCTGTACTTTCAGGATCTCATTGGAAAACCTGTGAATCGAACACAAAAAAGACTAAAACACAATAAAGCAAAACACAACCACAAGAACAACAACGACAAGCAATCACAATGACGGGAACCGAGATGAACAGGCGGTTTTGTACAAATGTTGGAACTCTCTAGAAATGGACTGAAGATGTTTATTTTTCTAGACTGATGCAGTGCTATGGAACCAGTCCCAAATTATTTTCCATAGACATGTGATCATTTTAGAGCTGATATAGAGCTGATATATTATATACGTGTATTACTGCACATGTGGGTGTGCTGGAGAGGAGTTCGGCTGCGGAGAGGCCGTGGGGACGCTCTCTGACACGATACGTCTGCTTGTGTGGAGAAAAGACTCTCCTGAACTTTGTGCCAATAATGCCATTATGTGCCACTACATATATAGATGGGACGCGTTCAGTTTCGTGGAAAATTACTGACACAACATCAAGTAATTTCAGTGACTGTCTCCCAATATCAATCTGTCATCCGTTTTTGTATAAAAGTATGAATATGTATTTGAAATATGTTTTGAAATAGCTGAGGAAACGTGTTACAAATGTCCAAAAAATATTTATATGGAGCACTATTCATTTAGATGAAAAAAAAAAAAAAAATTAACCCAGTGAGGAATAGTACAATACCCAGGTTTTAATTTCACTACATTGTTACTAGACCCCCGTTTTAAAGGAATAGTCTCTATTTTTATACAAACGAGGTTACTAATGAGTCAGACAGACCTAATTTAACTGGACTGTTGGGACTGTTAATCTGCGAGTGGAGGTTCAATGAAATGTTGAAGTGTTTTCTTTTTTTTTTTTTTTTTCCTTTTTTTATGCTACCAAACAATGTGGATGCCAAATTCAGTATTCATTCAAAGCTTATTTGATTTGCCAAAGCCATTCTTCAGACGCTTGTTGAGTTTCCGTTTCTTATCACTGATGAGAAATTACATGTATGGGTTAATCATGTTTACGGACTCACAGACCCTAGTTAGTTTAAGGGTCGATCATAAATAACACAATCAGTTATCTATTAAAACATCACAAAATAGTTAATAAACCACCTCTACATTTTAATTACAAAGCTTAAATTGCATAAAGACAACAGTCAATAGTTATCAGCCTTGTGCATAGACTCAAAAAGAGCTAAATATTGTATGTTTTTCATGCCTAGTAATTTGTGCCAGCTTGATTTCATTTGTTTACTTCTATATTTTAATCTGAAACAAAATCATGAATGTCCATTTCTTTGTGTGCTACATTCTACTTTTTAATTTGAGCTAATAGTTTATTATTTATTGTTTTTCACAGTTTGATTTATTTGAGCAGAACTGACTGAAAGGCAAATATTCCATCAGCAGAAACAGTAATGTCTAGTGCCAATAATTTTAATAGCAATCAGAAATGCAGTAATATACAAATAGTTTCAATAATTCATAAAGCCAGTGGAAATAAATGACACTTTGGATTTTGAGCGTGCGTGTGCGTGCGTGTGTCTGTCTGAGATCACAACACTCTACTCAAATATCACTAGACCAAAGAGCTCCATTGTGGGTAGAAGTATGTTAACAGACCAGGACAGTTATTCTGTACATGATATGTAAAGAAAATAAGAGGGACAATAACTATGATTTTATCCCAAAAACAGATGTTTAATGGTTGCAATTACATATTGTACAAAGGCAAACACTGTGAAAGAGGAAAACAGTTGTTTGCAATAGTCTGTCACTGAAAGTGAAACATCTTGGAGTAAATTTGATTATAGGTTTCCAGATGTTTATAACCAGTAGAGAGTTGTGATTCCTGTTTTCATTTTCAGAAGACAGCAATACATATAAAGTTATGCCCCCCCAACCCACCCAATTGTCTATAATTAATTGACCAGTTTATGTGAATCACACTGGCCAATCAGGTTAGTTATTTAGAAAGATCTACTAATCATATATCATATGAAACACTAAAGCTCTGTATTATGTACATGTGTAAATGTGTTTTCTATATATTTACCTCTATTCTATCTTGTGTGATTTTTTTTTCTAAACTCTCTTTTTTCACAGGATCAGTGGAAAAAGCTTTGAAAAGGGTTTTGTTTACATTGCATAAGTCGCTGCAGACGTTACAGACGTTGTGCCAAGCCTCAAAAACACTGTTGTTTCTGCTGTAGCTGTAGTTCTCCTAATAATTAGGAAATTCCAGGTCATTTGCGTCACAGTTTAATACTAGGAAACTTCATGGGATAAGATGCATTGAAGGCATTTTGCAGGTTTCTAGAGGTTTTTTTGTTTGTTTGTTTTTTACTTGATTTTCTGGCAGATTGGCAGCTTGAAATCCATCCTTTTTTGGTTAAATTAAAAACACTTCAGGTGTTTGTCATTTTACTTTCTCTCAGAGAAGGAAAATGGCTCCAAACCATCTCAGTCGACAGCTCAATAAACGGAACGTCAATTAAAAACAAAACAAAAAAACAATAAACCTGAACAGACGACTGGCCCATGTGACTGCCGGCACAGGAGGAGAAGATTTGTGCTGTGAGTCTGATAAACATGTCTGGAGTTTGACTGAGTGTGGAATATTGATTTGCTCTTCAGTCTTGACACGGAGCTCAGAATCAGTTGAATTAAAAGGTTAATTGACTCTGTGCTAAGCCCCACCTTAAACACTACTGACCTATTCTACCTTAGCAACCGTTGCCATTTGGCATATCATAAGACAAGCATTTGTTCAGTTGCTCTATATTATATTATATTATATTATATTATATTATATTATATTATATTATATTATATTATATTATATTATATTTATTATATTATATTATATTATATTATATTATATTATATTATATTATATTATATTACATTACATTATATTAAACGTTTGTCATTTAACCTTGACTTTGCCTATATTTCATAACATTATTACATAATTAAATATGTCCTTAAAGACAAAAAATATATATATAAATACGATTTACAATTTTCATTCCATCCCATGTAAGAATAATATATTTTTTTTTACCACTTATGGGCACATTTAACTGCAAGTCATGCTTTTTATGTAAATCTTCAATCACTTCTGTAAGGCTTGTCTGAGTTGGCAACAGTGACAAAGGGGGCGGAGCTTAGCGAAATGATCAATTGACCATTTTTATCTGTGCGTTACACCTGAATGTGCTTTCTCATTCATTTAGAGTATATCAGAACTTTCTCTGAATGAAACCTGCTGAATTCAGTGCAATATAATGTTTTTTTTTTTTTTTTATGAAAAATGCTTCAAAATCAGAGCCCTCCTCATTGTTGACATGTAAATCACACACTGCTTATTGTAAAGGCTTATTTTGTTGTTGTGTTGTAATTTTTTTGTTTTCATGTGGTACTGTACTCAGGCATCATCTATCTATGAACATGTTATTTTATAAAATTCAAGTATCTAATGTTTACGGACAGGAATCTTTGTTAGCTTTGGTTCTGTTAGATTTTTTTCTTCTTTTTTTTTTTTAGCAACGCACATTTGCAGAGTCACGTTTCACGATGACAGGTTTCATATGGTGCAGAACGTACTCCTAAATGTCACCCTCCCCCCCCAAAAAAAGCCCAGGGCTGTCAGGAGAGATTATGCCAAATTCCTCCTTGTGTGACAGAGATCCGTAAAAAGCGCTTAAACTTATAGAAACCGGAAACTCTTTGCTGAGGCTTAGTCAGGGAGTATCTGAGATGGTCTTTGGCTTTTGATTTGCTGCAGGTACAATTTATTACATTGCTCCATATTCCATTCGAAAACAACCTGACACATGTCCTGTTGTTGCCATAGAAATAAAAACTTTGTACTTTGTGTACCTTAACTTTTTATATTTGTGTCTAATATATCGATGAGTACCTCTTTTTTCTTTTATATAAGATCTATGAATATAGTACACAACACAATATACGAGAAAACACACATGAAAACATACACGGATGCTGTATGATCTAACAGTCTCTGTGTCGAAATAGTGCTGTGTACTTTTATTTTGTGTCTTTGAGTCTCTCTCTTTCTCTTTTTGTAGGTATTGGTAAAGTTACATTTCCAGGTGACATTGATTTTGATTCTTGTTCTAAAGCTCTCTGTGTTTTGGCCACTGTAAATGCAGCTGTCATCAGAATGAATCTGTACATTTAGTACTCTCTCAAGTTGCTATTAATAAGATGTTAAAATGAAATGGGCTGTCTTTCTATAAACACCATCAAATGTTTGTAAAATGATTATGGGGTGTTATTTGGACTGGGAAAATGATATTGAAAATAAAAGTCATTCAAAAAAAAGAAAATCGGTGTATGCTGGCATATTACTGCAGATTGTTTAGTAAACATATTTAGTTTATGTTCCACACATCCAATGCTATTTGCAAAAAAATGCATTTTGTGAGCGAAATTGTTGGACGCTCCAAACATTTAATCTTTTTGACTGAGCCAGATGAGATTGTTTTCCAGACATCTTTGTATTTTATTTTGCTAAACCATCAGGACTAGTCCTACAGCAGCACCAGACATGAAAAAGTCTAACCAGGTTTTAACCAGATGGACCGCTGTATGATTTTCCACAAAATATGACGTTGTCTTGCCATTTATCAAAAGACTAGGCCTAATGAGCAGAATTTCTCTGCTGATGATCAAGATTAAAATGAAAACACTGCATCATGCTCCAAGGAACAACAGGAGGCTGAGAGACAGAAAGAGATTGTGAAAAGGATTGTGCCATGAAATCAACACAAGAGCCAAAATATTGTACATATTGATAATAAGCAGGTGCTTTTCGAAAACTTGCTCATTAAAGTCATTTGGTTCCAATGCCAGACGATAAGTTCAAGGCAGCTCAGATTTGATATGATAAGTTCCGGGTAAAAAAATTCCCTCTCAGAAAGTAGCCTACTTTCGGGGGTGGGACTTGGGCGCTGAACATGTTGATTGTTTGACTCCACGCAGCATTTTATTGTGTTGTGGTGCGTGCAGTAAGGGTTATTTGCTATTCGAATAAATAATGGAGTTAAAAAATACAACCAATGGACAGACGACGAGGTTCAGACTTTATTAAGCTTATATGAGGAGAATGAAATCCAGAGGGGACTGGAATATCCCGCGCGGTCCTACGTCATCACCCTTCTTCACGGACCGCGATGGAAACGCAGACAGCAACGGGTCTGGGGAAAAAAGTTCCTGGGACAAATTGTTCCAGGTAATTTCGGTGGAAAAGCGGCTAAAGTTGAGGTAATTTGCACTCAGTTTATTTGAATAGGTTTGTGAGTATGTGTTGTGTAAAGACTAATGAATCTGCTATGACACATTAAAAGAAATTAGGCGAAGGCTAACATTTGTCAATACATTACCACTAATTAACTAAAGTGAGTAAATTGAACTCTCACAGTATGTTTAAAACAGCTTCTGTAGCTCACATACCCAATGTTTTCAATGAATAAATACTTACTTGGTACTGCACTAACATTAGTACATTGAGTGGAGGAACATAATCATTAAACTTTATTCATGAAGCCATCCACAACCTAACCACATTCTACTCTTCAGCAATTCTAACCACAAAACCTAAAATGGTAACCAGATAATCTTCTAAATGTCAAACATAACTGAACATTAAACATTAACAGGTCTTTTCCTTTACTCAAAAACAAATTAATACTTACTCTGCATCCGAATATGCTTAGCTTCTATAATATATAGTAGGCGAAAAACAGTATGTGAGCCAAGTAGTAGCCTATATCTGAGTTTTTGTATTCATAAAACAAACAGTGGGCAGAAAGTACCCGGCGAGTTTCTGAAGTGTGTATCCAGTGGACGCTTTACTATCCCATGAGGCCGCAGGAGAGGATATAGACAAATCCGGCGAAACACGGAAGTAATAAGTATTTATACGTTTCTGTGCGTGAGAAAATGGATGTATGACGTGAGAGCGTGTTAAAAGCGTCAATTGAGTGTGTCTCACATTTTATTGCATTTGTATTAGCTGTTTGAAGAGTAAAAAAAAATATCCGTGGGTCTTAACGCAATTACAATCGGCAAGTCGGTCGGACTAAAAGGGGAGAAAATAATTAATTGGGTCGGTCCTAAATTGACAGGGTCGGTCGGGTTATGGCAGGCAAACAAGAATATTTTTAAGGATGGCCTAATAATTATTTGAAACTTGTAAAGCTTGTGAACATATTAGCAACACAGCTAGTAGCGTTCGGTTTTATTGTTGTCATCAATTAATACACTTCTTAATTACATTACATTACATTTTTACATTATGTTGTCAATAAATTACCTTTATCGGTAAGTTTTGGCCACTGCCTGACATCATCTACCCAATGTTCCCTTTCACCAGACATTTTCTTTAATGAGCAGGATGCGCTTTAATTGAAATGTCATTAGAGGGCACCGGAAAGTATCACACCGTCACACTTCGCAGGCACGCAGTAATGGCGGCAGGCAAGATGGCGGCGCCCATAGAGTTTGCGGCGGATTTGTGTATATGAATAGGAGTGAAGTGATATGCAACTGATGTCGTAGGTCACATGACATTGACAACATGACAGAAGCAGTGTCTGAATTCCATTCATTACACACAGTCATACTATCCGTATGTTATAACATACTTTTTAATGGCCATGAAGTAAGTTTGAAATCAAATGTACTAACTATGCAATTTTGGACACAGATGCAAAGAATGTTGGGGACAGTTTCAGTTAATGCTTCAAAAATATTCAAGTACACCCAACTCAAAAAAAAAAAAAAAACCTTCCATTTTACTTATTATTTAAGTATGCAATTAAAGGGATAGATCACCCAAAAATGAAAATTTGATGTTTATCTGCTTACCCCCAGGGCATCCAAGATGTAGGTGACTTTGTTTCTTCAGTAGAATACAAATGATGATTTTTAACTCCAACCATTGCCATCTGTCAGTCGTATAATGCATGTCAATAGGTCAATGGTCAATCTCACTAACCCTCCACATCCGGCTAGTGAGGTCTGATCATGCTCTGACAACGGAAGTGATGTGCTTGCACATCATTGAAGCAAATCGCGAGACATCACTTCTGTCATCAGAACACGTTTTTTGACCTCACTAACCGGATGCTGAACGCTGTTAGACATAGTGGTGTTTTAGAGGTAAAAAAATATATAAATACTGTTCGGTTTCTCACACAAACCAATCGCTTCGTGTCTTAGGGCATCAATGTGTCGTCACGAGCCGCAGGGTGTAATTTAGGATTTGTCTGTGCATGTTTTTTTTTTTTTTTGACTCTTATAGATAGAGTTCCTATTGACACGCATTATAAGACTGACAGACGGCAACGGTTGGAGTTAAAAATCATCATTTGTGTTCTACTGAAGAAACAAAGTCACCTACATCTTGGATGCCCTGGGGGTAAGCAGATAAACATCAAATTTTCATTCAATTGTGTTGCTTTGACTCATTTTAAGTACATTTACAAGCAAAATTATTTTTATAGGTGCACCATATTGCATTTTCTTCCACATCAGTTCTAGTTCTAAACATTTGATAAATGTTTGCCAGGCAGAATGCTTTCGTTGCCTCTCTTATCTGATGTCCCCATCGAATGGGATGCTTTAATCTGATTGGTTCTCTTGACAGGGCATTTTCTCTCTGGGGAGTTAAGAGTGAAAACCGAAGAGGAACACCTGTTGTCAGACACGCTTACATCTCTGCCTTGAGCTTCAGACAGCAGACAATCCCACAGCCTCAAAAAAGCATCACCCCACCACCAGACCGACTCAAATCCACAACCCTCGCTTACTTATTGATCAGTTTTTGCTACAAACAACTAATGAGGTGTACGTGCAGGTGAACGCGCACAAGGCAACTGATGAGGGGATCCGAATTGCATAAATTCCATCTTTATTGCCAACACTCCCCTCAGCCCGCTGCTCAGATCTTCATTAGCGCTGCCGCGTCGTTTTCGGCGTCTCTCTAGTGGGACCCCTGCCGCTCCTGTGATCAGGGTACTAACACGCCTACATTTGCATTAGCTTCAGCTCACCGTTTCTCTCTGTCATACTCGCCAAAAATAAATATTGAAAGGCTTTGTAATCATGACAAGTGTATTTGTGTTGCTAAAGCAATTACGTGCGATAAAATCAAGGTAAATATTACAAAACATAAAAGCAAATTGCGTTTCTCTCTCACACTGCCTCCTGTTGCTCCCAAGGAAGCATCACTGCATTCATATGAGGTTGTTCTGATCCCTAGACTGCCTGTCAGTGGATTCACTATGCACACACGTACACACACATATACATGGATTCTGACTGACAGCCACACTTGCATCTTTTCCACCCCTTGACAGCTGCATACACACTCCAGACTAGCTGACAAAAGGCCGTCATCTCTCTCACACACACACACACACACACACACACACACACACACACACACACACACACACACACACACACACACACTCACAGAAGATGTGGCAGACATCCACAAAAATGTGCACTTCACACACTCCTGTGCTCAGTGTCTCCATCACACACACTCTGTTCCAGCTGTTAGTCTATTAATTGTGATTATGCAGGCAGTGCCCACGTCCTCATCACAGTGGAGGACAGCAGCTGTAAGATGGAGCTGAAATACCTTCAGCCCACTGGAGCTGCTGTCACTCTCCTCCTGACAGTCACGCCGGGCCGCTTCAGAGACCGTCCTTTACACACACATCCTCTGGCATGTACTCCTCTACCTCCGTCATTCTCCATTGTTTTAGAATCTTTTGTTGCAGTGTTGTCCAGAATCTCCATTTTACCAATATCAAATCCCTTCCATAACCATACACTGTTTTGAATCTATAGTTCTGATATAAAATTATCTATATTGAAGTCTATACTGATATAAAATATACTACAAACTATATTATTTGTATCCCCCAATATGACACACTTTTTAAATTATAACGACAGCTATTTTCATGTTGGTGAAAAAGCATGGATTATATATTCTTGCTATACTGAATCCAAAGTAAATTAATAGTATCTGAAAAATACTATTTAGATAGCACATCTTTTTTCTACCCTTAAAGTTGTGATGAAAGTTGTTTCCTCCATATTGTTATTTACATCCGAGTGAAACAGATCATCTAAAAAGAAAAAAATGTAGGTTGGGGACTTGGTTATTTCCATTGCTTGTTGACTGAATGGAGACAGATCTGAATGTGAGACAGGGGTGGGGTTTAAGCAGGCTAAATGATTGGATGATGAGTCCAGCATGTGTCACCAGAAACAAATCTGTCATTTCTCTGTAGTTAAGATCTAGTTATGAAATTTTGATTAAAAAATGAAATATGCATGGATGAATCATTCAATAAGATCAAAAGCATGCATTAAAAAAGGGTGAATTTGTATTTAATGTCGACTTTAAAGGGTTAGTTCACCCAAAAATGAAATTTCTGTCATTAATTACTCACCCTCATGTCGTTCCACACCTGTAAGACCTTCGTTCATCTTCAGAACACAAATTAAGATATTTTTGATAAAATCCGATGGCTCAGTGAGGCCTCCATTGTCAGCAAGACAATTAACACTTTCAGATGCGCAGAAAGCTACTAAAGACATATTTAAAACAGTTCATGTGACTACAGTGGTTTAACCCTAATGTTATGAAGTGATGAGAATACTTTGTGTGCTCCAAAAAACTAAACAACGACTTTATTTAGCAATATCTAGTGATGGGCGATTCAAAACACTGCTTCATGAAGCTTAAAATGCTTTTCGAATCTTTTGTTTTGAATCAGTGGTTCGGAGCGTGTATCAAACTGCCAAAGTCATGTGATTTCAGTAAATGAGGCTTTGTTACGTCATAAGTGTTTTGAAATTTCATTGCTTCATGACTGGGGGGCGTGACTTTGGCAGTTTGATAGAGGCACATGAACCACTGATTCATAACAAAAGAAGCTTTGAAGCTTCATGAAGCAGTGTTTTGAAATTGCCCATCACTAGATATTGTGTGAATAAAGTTGTTTTCTTTTTTATGCTGCACAGAAAGTATTCTCGTCACTGGATAACTTAAGGTTGATACACTGTAGTCACATGAACTGTTTTAAATATGTTTTTAGTAGCTTTCTGGGCATCTGAAAGTGTTCATTATCTTGCTGGCAATGCAGGCCTCACTGAGCCATCGGATTTTATCAAAAATATCTTAATTTGTGTTCCGAAGATGAACGAAGGTCTTACGGGTGTGGAACAACATGATTTTATAAGTACTATTTATGTTTCCACACATCCATTGAATAAGGAATTTTGTAAATTGAAACAGACAACTGTGAATTAGAGGTTGGACTTACAAACATTGTGCTTACACAATCCGACTGGACAGAGGTCACACCGCTAACAAAATATTTGTCCACAATTGGCACGTTAACTCTGATCTTCATCTATTCCCCACAGAACTACAGAACAAATGATTCAAGCCACACTGTCTGACCTAAATACATCAGCCTGTGGCAAACTTCATCAAATGGCTAAACAAAAGATCAGCTTTCTCTGCGGCAGGCTTTGTGCATGCTTGGTAAACAAGTACTGATCTGCAGCTTTGCATGACAGTAAAGGGGCAGAGATCCAGTTTCCACCAACAGTTGTTTGGTTAGAGTGGCTGGTTTACAGCTTCTGCCTGGAAAGGACTCTCCAAGGTAATAAATATTCACGTATATCCCACCAATCGGCATCTCCCATTCATACAGAGCACAATGAAGCCTGATGGGTGGCTCTTATTTCTACATTAGGTCTGATTTTGTAATCAGACATGTTATGATTGCCTCCTCCTGTCGTGATTCCTCTCTTTAGAGGAGAAGGAGGAATGTTGTGTGATTGCAATTACAAATGAGAGATTTTCATATTTCCCAGACATGACTCCGCCAGTGTGACCTTTTCCATGTTTTCCTAGGACTGGGTGGACCGCTGAGCAGCACCCGGATGGACGTGTGGGGACGCGGCATCTTCCGTGCATGTATTAGACTAATAAATTTAATAAAAGGCTCCTGCACAACTAATTCAAGCACTTTGGGGAAGCAAGACCCTCTTATGTAACACACACATTTGCATTGACTGCTTGTAATTATACTGTTTGTCAAAATGTGTTTTGTTTTTATGCCATTTCTTTTGCCAGGCTTGTAATTTTGCAAGTGCTATTTTGCTTTTTAAGAGATCAGTAATCATGTCAACTAGTTGCACCCAACTAGAATTTAATATTTTCTAAAGACAACATGAGTGATGCCTGTCCAGACAAATCCTGCTGCCACAAGTTGTTCTGGCCATTTGCTAAGGGGTTGTGAGTGGCCACTCCAACGTCTCTATCGTATATCTCTATCATACGTCTCTATGGGATTTTCTTTTACCAGGTTCATCCACCAGGAAAAAATTGTAAGTCTGATTGCTTAGAAAAAATGGCTCACCTCTACTCACGAAGCTGCACAATATGGGGCATCATTCAGGACTCAACAGTAAGGATTTATTTTAGTAATTTGATTGATTGATTGATTGATTGATTGATTGATTGATTGATTGATTGATTGATTGATTGATTGATTGATTGATTGATTGTGGTTAGACCAAAGGTTCAGATTTCAAAACAAAAATCTATAAATTACATTTTTAATGAATTTAAATGTATACTTTTAAATTTACATATCTAAATTTAAATGTCTATTTAGGGCCCAAGCACCAATGGTGTGAGGACCCTATTGTAATTGCTCTGTCAGTCATTCTTGTTCTCTGAAATGTATCGCATTTTTGAGGCCTAAACATGCTTGAAAACTCATAAAACTTTGCACACGCGTCAGAAGTGGTAAAAATTTACGTCTGATAAGGGTTTCAGAATTAGGTGTGGCAAAATGGCTCAATAGCGCCACCTACAAAATTTCAATAAAGCACCCTTCGTGCTACGTATCACTTACAAGAGTGAAGTTTGGCAGACAGATGTAACAGCCCAATACCTACAAAAAAGTCCTTGGGTGCAAAATCTGAAAACCGGAAGTGAAAGTGAGATATTTTGAATTTTCACTGCAAAATTTTTGAAGTTTTTACCATTTCCTCCTAGAGCTTTAATCAGATCAACATCATATTTGGTCAGTCTAATCTAAAGGTCTTTGCGAGGTTAAATTGCGAAGAGTTTTCGCTGAAGGGCGTGTCCGTGGCGGTTTGACAAAATTCAATGTTTCATATGAAACAGGAAGTTGTTGTAACTCTGGCATACAGTGTCTGATCTGCCCCAAACTTCACTTGTTTGATAACAGTCCTGGCCTGAAGACATCAACATCGCAATATTCAGTTATAGTCAAAGCGCCACCTGCTGGCAGCAGGAAGTGTGGTGCATCAAAATAACTTTGCCATGTTTCTACATTTGCCCACTTCACTCTAAAAATGTATTCAGAGGACCTTTAGTCATTACTTAAATATATATATATTGTTGTGAAATAAAAAATCAAGTTCTGAAATGCTGTTAGACTTTTTACTTGTAATTGTTATTTTATTGAGCTTGGATGACACACAAATTATGCCTATTGATTCGATATACTATCATGACTTGTCATAGTTTAACATTTTCAGTTAATCAAAAATGTATTTAATTTTAAGTTCTGTTCATGTAAAATACAGTCTGATGACGTGTAAACGTGTTTCACTGTTTTAAGTTGTATGAACACTTCTTTTAATTTAGACTAACTTAAGTTAAGTGAAACTCGGCTGGGATTTATATTTCCCATCATGCTTTGCCCATGGCACTTGAAAGGGAGAGTAAATGCTAAAATTAAGTGTTATATAATATTTTTTTTGCACAAGATTAATGGTAAGGGAGATTTAGCCTAGTAATTAGTGTTTTGTTTTGCTAATTTAGAAGAGTTTCTGTTAATGTGAGTTTTTGGAGATTTACCATCATGGTGACAAGCGGTGCTTGGTAAGTTCATGTTACTTAAAAATGCGTTTTATTGTGTACAAAAAGTGTCTTCACTTTACTTAAAACATTATGTTGGATCAACTGAAATAGTTGCATTCATGTTGACAATTTTTAAGTTCATGTTACTTAGAAATTCGTTTTATTGTGGCAAAAAAACGTCTTCACCTTACTTAAAACATTATGTTGGATCAACTTAAATATTTGCATTCATGTTGACAATTATTAACCCTCTACCGCATAGTGTTGCCATATGGCAACATACACTTTGTGTTCATTTCCTTGCCACTGTCTCTTTAACAGAACATTCTTGTTTTTTTTGTTGGTAAGAGAAGACCTTAGTTTAGCCAATGATGTGCTTTGGTTAAGTCACATGACATGCAATTTTTTTCTGTGGCGCGATTTTCTGACAGACTGCCGTCTCTTGTATGTAGTTGCTGAAAGCAAATTAAAATATCAGTAACAAACAAGGACCCGCCCATGTCAAATTGTTAACATCATCTCAGGTAAGTTATGATAACATATTCACCACTCAAAAAAAAAATTATGAAATTAGTTTTTGGTAAATCGATAAAATGTCTGTGTTGCCATATGGCAACACTGCGCAATAGTGGAATGGCATTATTATAATAGGTTAGATAGCTAGCAAAGGCCAGCTGCAGTCTGTTAAGCTGTAACAATAACATTAATGCTAGTGATATAATGTTGATTAGTCGTATGTCAAGGACTGCCATGGCATTTGTATTATGGATTAAATCAACATCAGAGACCTGCCACCACAGCCAGTACTACTGGCCCAGACCAACCACTGGCCTACCATAGTGTCTCAAAAAGGCAGGTGCAAGTGGATGTAAGTGTATTGTTAGGATGAAGAGCACCAAATGTGATGTGTACATGTGTCTCACCTCTGAAAAAAAAATGCTTTTTGAAGTTTCATACAGAAAAAAGTTTAAAGAATATAAAGCATTATTCAGCAAAAGAATAAATTCCATAAATAAAAGCACAAGATGTTGTAAAATAAGTATAAGGTGTTGTTTATATTTACTGCTAAAGCTTATAATAGCACCAATTTATTCAATTCAATACAAACAACATTTCTGAGGAAAAATATTAACTATATACACTTACACATATTTTAAGTTATTTCCACTATTGCGCGTTGTTGCCATATGGCAATATCATAAAGTACCTTAAAATAATATTTTTTTCCAAACATTTTTTTACAGCACTTCAAGTTAAGCCATTCTAAGAAAAGAAAAAGAGTCAAATATTTTTTTTAATAAATTTATCATAATGCGTGCGGTAGAGGGTTTTAAGTTCATGTTACTTAGAAATGTAGTTTTATTGTGGCAAAAAACCGTCTTCACCTTACTTAAAACATTATGTTGGATCAACTCAAAATATTGTTTTTAATTAATGTTTTTAATGTTTTTTTCTAGTGGAAAACATTAACATATATATATATATATATATATATATATATATATATATATATATATATATATATATATATATATTTTTTTTTTTTTTTTTTTTTTCTTTTGTTGAACCAATGTTTTATTTTTTAGAGTGTTGAATGCATGTGTTTTGCCTACTGTTCACTGTTTTCCTAAGGCCACCAGGTGACAGTGGCCTCGAGTGCGAGGGCCCTTTGAATGCTGCTTGCATTTATTTAATATTTATTTTTCATTATTATTAAAAACATTTATTATTATACTTTTTTTGCACACATACATTTTTTTTCATCAAATGTTTGCAAAAATAGCTGGAAATTATACACACTGAATTTTTTTTTAGATTTATTCTGAAACGATTTTCACTCAGAATTTGCTCACAAATAATTACAAAGAAATGGCAAGTAACTCTGAATTAAACAACATTTTAAAGTAGAAATACTAAAAAAGTATTTTCTTGTGAAACATACTTTGAAAAATCATTTTCCACTGCAGTTTTTATAATTATACAATTATAAAATAAGACTATAAGAAATAAACACTGCTGGAAAATGATGACAAACATTTCAAAACATTACTAATTTGCTTGTAACTTTATCTAGGCAATTGTGTGACAAAAACTGTCAAGCAATTTATCTTTGTTTTTGAACCAGAGAAAGGACTGTGAAGAAACTGAAAGCAATGATCGCTACAGTCTGCGTCATTTACAGATATGTCAGAGAAAGAGTATGTGTGTGTGTGTGTGTGTGTGTGTGTGTGTGTGTGTGTGTGTGAGAGAGAGAGAGAGAGAGAGAGAGAGAGAGAGAGAGAGAGAGACAGCCTTTGATTTTGTTCCAAAGCATTCTGTTCGGAGGTATGAGTGTAATCCAAAGGCTCTTTTCAAACCATCTCCTACCTCAGCTAACATAATATTAATCTTGATCCACACCAAATTCCCAGAGTGTGATTCATTTCGGTGTGGGCACATGCTGATGAAGACTATCACACGCACCACGCTGTGTTTACTAATGTCTGAATAACTGTGAGTATCAGCTCTCTCCATCTCTGACCTGAATAAACAGCACCATCCCACCCCCTTTCACTAGCTTAATCTTTCTAAAATGTTTCATTTGGAAGTGTTAAGAGGAAGAGGGCTTGCCAAATACAAGGACCAGTTCCTGGGGTGTAAAAGTCACTTCCTGCGTCTGGCTGTCTGTGAATGACAGCCGGATGAGTTGCGTCTCCGAGCTGCCGTGGGTTTGATTGGTGTGGATGAATGATCATAGCCTGTGTAGCGTGCTGAAATGCGTCTGCTTGAATCTGTCGCCATGATTAAACCATGCACAACGGCACGTTTCAGTCACAGATGGATGTTAGCGAGTGTGTGTATGCGTCACCACTGTACCGGACATTTATCCGTGTTCTGCAGGCTTCACCTCAGCCAAATATTAATGGAATTCTGTCATGGTGGAAATGCCTGTCGTGCACAGTAAGCAGACATCAAATATAAAAATGGAATCCTTAGGAGATGTCAACGATGAAAAAGAAAACGTTTGGAAGGCATGTCACTCTTGGAATATTGCATCTGTCGTTGTACTTCTTAAAGGGATAGTTCAAACAAAAATGAACATTTTTCAGTTAATTTACTCACCCCCAGGCCATCCAAGATGTAGATGACTTTTTTTCTTCAGTAGAACACTAAAGAAGATTTTTAGGTGAAACCGTGGTCCTTGGTGAAAGTCACTGGCTACCTTCACTTTGAGAGTCAAAACATATACAGGCAAATTAAAATTAATACATGTGGCTCTTGACGATACATTGAGGTCTTCTGGCAAAACGATCTGTCTGTGCAAGAAACTGAACATTAATTACAACATTTTTACCTGTAATCCACAGCCTCGGCAAACAGCTCTGAGCACGTTCACGGCAGTGTGGAGCGCGAGCGCAGAGTTCATTTGGACAGGAGGAGGTTTGGGATGATGGTGTTGAAGGCCGAACTGAAGTCCACAAACAGGATCCTAGCTTAAATCCCTGGTTTGTCCAGGATATAGTGCAGTCCCATGTTGACTGCATCATCCACTGACCCTCAATACGCAAACTGAAGAGGATCTAGCAAGGGTTCAGTGATGTCCTTCAGGTGGGTCAGCACCAGTCTCTCAAATGATTTCATGACCACAGACAGGTATGTAGTCATTCAGTCATGTGATCTTGCGTTTCTTTGCGATGGGGATGATGGTGGAGCATTTGAAGCAGGATGGGATTTTGCACAGCTCCAGAGATTTGTTGAAGATCTGGGTGAAGACCGGTGACAGCTGGTCAGCACAGACTTTCAGCTGGGTGAGACATTGTCTGGGCCTGATGTTTTCTTGATCTTCTGTTTCTGGAAGAGCCGACACAGATCCTCTACAGAGATTCTAAGTGCAGGTTGAGTTGGAGGGAGGGGAAGGGGATTGTAGGAGGTGTTGATGGTTGTGCAGAGAGACAGAGAGGTCAGAGTGGGTATGGGGTGTGAGACAGCCTTTGTCAAAATGACAGTAGAACTTGAGATATTCAGATCTTCAGCAATCGTCTTCAGATCTTCCTACGTCATGACTTCAGATGACCCACACCTTTGAAGGACTTTAAATGACACAACATCTGGATCAACATGCACCTTTCCAAATTTCTATATATCCTTATTATTGTTAATATGTAATTCATTATCATTACTTTGTTAGCTAACTGCATGATTATTACACATTTCTGAATTTATTATGTACATTTCTGAAACCACATACATTGGACAGTCACCTCCGATACCAGATTCTCTAAATTGTAATGTTGACATGCATTCTCTGTAAAGCTTGCTTTGAAACGATATGTATCGTGGAAAGCGCTATTCAAATGTGAAATGAATTGAATTTTTAATAAGAAATGTTTCTTGAGCACCAAATGAGTATATTAGAATGATTTCTGAAGGATCATGTGACACTGAAGACTGGAGTAATGATGCTGAAAATTCAGCTTTGCATTCAATTTTAAAATATATTAAAATAGAAAACAGTTCTTTTAAATTGTAAGAATATTTCACTGTTTTTACTGTATTTTTGATCAAATAAATGTGGCCTGGTGAGCATAACAGACTTCTTGTTTGTTTTAGTTTTTTCTTTGGCCTGTGTCATCTCTTGAGCAGAAGGAGATACAAGTTTGTGTTTTGTTGAGTTCTATAAAAAATGAGGGCGCAGCAGTTTTCTGGCCAACATGGATCAGCTCCAGACAACCGGATATATAATTCAAAAACACATCCTCGCGCACACACATACAAACAAATTTTCATCATAACTCTCACACGCTGACATTTTTAGTTTTTCAGGGAAATGAGTGTCAACTAATGATTCAGACGTTAAACAACCATTAAAATCTGGATGGAATAACTTACAGGCATTTTTTATATATATACATATATAAAAAGTTTGTAAAAGTGTTTGTACAAGGCTGTTTGATTTGTGGAAAATCGAGGTGTTCAAATCTACTGTAGTTTCAGTGAATTGGCGAATGTATGGCGACAGACATGCACTTTTTCAAAAAGACAAAATTTCCAATAAAACGTCTTCATATTGCATCACAAAGCAGTCTGATCGGATCAGGCCCTGTTATTGCTATATTTCAAAATCCATCATATCTCTGATGGGACAGAAACACAAGGACAGATTGGCTCGCTGGAGGGCACCTTTCCTCATACATCAAGCAAAACAATACACACCTGCTCCATCACCATGGCAACACCACACTGAGAATGCCATTTTGGTGCACCTGTCTAACTTCACCAAAAATACCAGTGGATCATTGCACTCTGCTCTGCCATATTCCATATATGTATCATTAACAGAATAGTTGACATCCAAAACTAAAAACTCTCATCTTTTACTCAGCCTTGTGTTGCTCCAATCCTGTATGACTTGATTCCGTAGAAACTGAAGGAGAAAATCTGAGAGTACTATTCCATGCAGTTACAACGAATAGAGACTGAGGCATTCAAGCTTCAGAAAGGAAATAGAAGTACCAAACTTGTGTGAGGAACAGAGAACAATGTGAAAGTGAGTAAATGATTGCAGTTATTGATACTAACTGTATAGATTTATTTTCAGAGTAAGACTCAGGCCTTTGAATTGATCTTCCTGGTCCACATGATTTTTAGAGACACTGCACCAGAATGATATCAGTTATCTTGAAGTTCTCTTTATCTTGTGGCCGATGGGTTTGCTCATTCGGTCTTCCCCCCCTTTTCTCTCTGAAGTGGAAACAGTTTTCTCACAGCATGCGGTGGTGCAATACCATTACAAAGGTTTCATCTCTTTGTCACATTTAAGAGTAATTCCC
This sequence comes from Chanodichthys erythropterus, assembly GCF_024489055.1. Lineage (NCBI taxonomy): Eukaryota > Metazoa > Chordata > Actinopteri > Cypriniformes > Xenocyprididae > Chanodichthys > Chanodichthys erythropterus. The sequence continues at coordinate 15,740,225 of NC_090229.1, forward strand.
TCCCGTTCTGTTCCGTTATGACATCAGTACAGTGGATTGCCATTTCTCTTCTGGCTGCTGTGGAGGTAGAAATTTCTTCAGATGGTTACAAACATGTTTCAGATATATATTTTTTTAATTCAGAAAGTCATTAGCATAACAGATGTATGTCAAAAAAGCACTTGCATATATACTATTAGCATAGAATGGCTCGTGGGCCACTCAGTAGTGCTACTATCAGTTGTATTTCCACAGACCTCCCAGATAAACTGCTGATGGTAGATAGTTTTCTGTAGTTTCTGGATGGTCATTTGTACATCAAACCTAGATTTTCAACTAGATCAGGAGCCTGATTTATAAAGCATGCATACACACAGATTTGATCTTAGAGTGTGCATACATGTCTTTGACATGGAAAAGTACTTAGCACTACGTCAGGGTGTTAGCAGATGTACACACTTTTCCTTGACGATGACTGGTGATCTATTATATCTAAATTACATTAATTAGGTGTCGTTTACAAGGTGGAGAACTGAAACCATTGAGAAAGAGAGGCGTACGCTTGTATTCTGTGTACTTTCATTCTATGAATCACATGTACACACATCTGAGAAATGATCGTAAGATCAAATTTAGGACAGTTCCTGCGCAACATTTTATACATTTTCAAATTAGGGACTGCAAGATGGTGCTAGGCTGTCTGCAGAAAAGTTTAGAGAAAATAGTGTAAAAATGTGGACGAATAAACAAATGAACAAACGAACGTAGTAATGAATGAATGAACAAATTAATGTGTAAATGAAATAAAATTGACCAAACTGCATTCTAAATACTGATGAAATAGTTTCTTATAATATAATAATAATCTTATAATAAAAAATGTTACACACACACACTTTGGGTTTTCATGTTTTTAAGGGGACATTCCATAGACATAATTATTTTTATACTGTACAAACTGTATATTCTGTCCCCTAACCCTTAACCTACCCCTACACTGTCCCGTCACAGAAAACTTTCTGCATTTTTACATTTTCAAAAAACTACTTGGTATGATTTATTAGCTGTTTTCCTCATGGGGATCAAAAAAATGTCCCCACGAGGACAAGAATTTCAGATATTGCCATCTTTGTGAGGACATTTTGTTCCCATAACATAGGTTATACACACACTGAATATGTTATTATTGCATACTGTTTAACAATGTACTACAATACACTGAGATGCAAATAGTACCTGCCACTTACACTTAGTGCAAATAGTATCTGCCTGCTAATTAAACTTAAAGATGCTGTAGAACGTCTTTTTAAAAGATGTAATATAAGTCTAAGGTGTCTCCTGAATGTGTCTGTGAAGTTTCAGCTCAAAATACCCCATTGATTTTTTTTTATTCATTTTTTTAATTGCCTTTTTTGGGGCATTATTAAATATGCGCCGATTTATGCTGCGCAGCCCCTTTAAATCTCGTGCTCCCCTCCCCCGGAGCTCGCGCTTGCCTTAAACAGCAAAAGCAAAGTTCACACAGTTAATATAACCCTCAAAGTGGATATTTACAAAGTGTTCGTCATGCAGCATGTCTAATCGCGTAAGTATGGTATTTATTTGGATGTTTACATTTGATTCTGAATGAGTTTGATAGTGCTCCATGGCTAAAGCTAACATTACACACTGTTGGAGAGATTTATAAAGAATGAAGTTGTGTTTATGAATTATACAGACTGCAAGTGTTTAAAAAATGAAAATAGCGACGGCTCTCTTGTCTCCACGAATACAGTAATAAACGATGGTAACTTTAACCACATTTAACAGTACATTAGCAACATGCTAACGAAACATTTAGAAAGACAATTTACAAATATCACTAAAAAGATCATGATATCATGGATCATGTCAGTTATTATTGCTCCATCTGCCATTTTTCGCTATTGTCCTTGCTTGCTTACCTAGTCTGATGATTCAGCTGTGCACATCCAGACGTTTTTCCCATGTGTTATGCATTGAACATGAGCTGGCATATGCAAATATTG